>NC_064618.1:820319732-820632899 GCF_023898315.1 Schistocerca nitens
ATAGAAAAGAGAATCACGTGCGTACACGAGGTTTACCGCGTCCGTCCAGCGTTAGTGGAAGTTTTCAGTTGGAGATTCCTAAACAGAATACCTACAGGTCTTGCTCGTGTAGCATAGTAATCGTCATAGATGGAATCATTGGCATGAGGGACACGGCAACATCATACCGACTGCCCACGCTCACTGCTAGGTGCACTGCAGTGAGTGCAAGTGTTGTGGCGCCGAGATTGACGTAGAATAACTGTGTGGCAGCCAGAGCATGCAGCGTCTTTTCAGATGGAATACACCACGAGGAGACAGTACGGTTCTTTGACTGGCTCTGAAAATAGACGGATGACAACAGGTGAAATCCGAGGAGACATTACTGGCAGAGTGTCAGCACAAATGGACGGGTTCGTGTTATTGGAGGTTGCTTGGAGTTTTCGACTTCCCGTGCGTGTTCTACCACTGACAGCGTAGCACTGACAACAGAGACTTGCGTGGTGTAGAGCCCGAGTGATTCTGTGGTGTCCAGCGAAGAGTGTCGCTTCTGTTTGTGGTCGCCAATCGACGCCAACCTTTCCCAGACGATCTGCTGAAAGGTTTCAGGAAGCAGCGCCTCTCGAGATCCATAGCTCTCCAACTTGACGGCAGAACTGATTTGGTAGTTGTCGAAGGGAGGCCGAATGTTCGCCAGTATGTGGCAACAATGGTATCCTTGGGTTTCTTGAAGTTTTCTCTGTAGATTGAATATTCCATCATTTTTCAGGCGTGAATCCTTTATATTATTAACTTCTATTCCGATATTTCGGCTGACAACCTTTCAGCAATTCTCAAGGTGAGGCTTGCAAGATTTTTAAAGCACTTTAACTCTCGCATTAACGTGTATGCGTCACCTCGGGACGTCACTTCCGATTAGAATGAAATTGTAATCATTTAGTAGCCTTTATGTTGTGAAGGTGTCCAGAGAGCTAAGTGAATATGGGACTGGTGCTTCACGGTGCAACACTTTTCATGCCCATCAGTGTAGCTGGTGGCAGAACGTGGCACTTCCGCCATCAGCGAGCTGGAGCACTGCCCCTCTGGGAGGCTGGAGCTGGAGCCTGGAGTCCGCCAGTACGGGGCCTGCCTGCGGCTGGCTGGCCTTTGTGCGGCGGGCGACGGACGTGGGAAAGGCTCACACGCGCCTATTGCGCGCCCGCTGCTCTTTGTTAGCGCAGGCGTGGAGGGGGGGGGGGGCATAAAAAGACACACGCACACACCCGCTAGCGCCTTGTCCTCACGTACTCCGCAGGACGAAGAAAGCAGTTTTTAATCATCCGCGTGTAATTCTGCTGTTGTACTGGAGTGCATGCGGACGATGGCTAGGAGTCAACACACGGTAAACACTTTCGCGACTGTCGTTTTGCTAAATACCACCAGTTACGGCTGCAATTTGTTTCTATATTTTTGGACCGTAACGCATATATAAACATGAATTAGCCCATACGAGGAGTTCTGTGGAGGAGTAAAATATCTTACTAGCATCTTTCTGTGGAGTCTCAGACTTTCACATTGACAATAAAATCGTACTGGAGAGGAAGGTGCAACACAGCAGATGTCGCTTGTGTTTTCACACTACACGTTCCCACAACTTCGCAGAATCCTTGAGGCCAGGCGCGGCTTCACGAGCAGGACGTTGTGAACACGGGGCACGGACACACGTCAGTTTTCATTTCTTCTTATCCAGCTCCGCCCTTAACGTCAGGTGCGGTACGCAACTAACGTTTTTATTTAGCTTGCCAGGGCAAGAGGAGAAGAGGAGGAGATGTGGAGCTTCTGACCAGCAGTCCGTGCGGCAGTGCACTGAGGTCAGGTCCAGACCCCTCCGCAGCGTCTGGTACAGTAAGAGCGTTCCACAACATTGATGATGGTTTGTCTGTCGGATGCGGACGGTATGTTCGGCGATACCTTGGCCTCGTCTGGAACAGGAAATGCCCCTGTATCAGGTTTCACCACCTTTTCTCTCTCCTCCTCCACCTTCTCCTCTCTCTCTCTCCTCTCTCTCTCTCTCTCTCTCTCTCTCTCTCTCTCTCTTCTCTATTACAACATTTACACACTACCCACAGACACACATCTCAATTCTTTTGATGGAACAACGTTCTCATTTCTGGACGCTGTCTCAGCAGTAAATTAGAATGTTTCCAATCCTCCAGTTCCGATCAAGGTTTTCGGGAGTTTTCATTTGGTTGTAAGGCGTATTCTGGAAATTATGAGCCCCTCCCATTTATTCCCAATTGGGATCCAGCTTGTCTGATAACTGGCTGAACGCCAATCAACATTGGACACCTCAACCAACAGCTGGGATACGTCCGCGCCTACTTCAAGGAAATCAGCTACCTGGACCAGTCGCCTCAAGGTTTTAGTACGTCTACACTTTACCTTGAAGTGACAAAGAGACAGCAACGAAATTCGATCCAAAAGAAACACATGGTTAAAACATGGACAAGTATATGGGCGAACATCACCAACCCCATTCTTACGACGGACATAGCTGCTTTATGGTATGACACTGTAAATGAAAAGATCACCACAGGCGAAAAGATGCATCAAATTAAACTAGGACATAAGCCATACTGTAACCATTGTCATCTTATAGACGCACTGTCTCACACCTTCGTTTGTCGAGAGAACATTGTGATATGGAACGGATCGAGGAAAAAGCTACCGATTATTAACAGGACGACAGAGAATGCGATCAGTGTGAACTATGTATTACACCCGGACTTGTTCCCTGCCTCGGACAATGTGCGTACTTCATTGTCACGCAACGACACGCAGACCAAAAAGCATTCATTTTGTATATGCAGAGCACCATCATAATTTGGAAAAACATCCTAAGTATGAACAGTTGTTCCAAAACTTTCTTATTTGCACTTTACCTCAACAATGAGAGTCATTCCACATTCTATTACTTCATGTTCGGAAAAGCAGCTTACACATAGTTGAGGAGCACAAGCATTTGCCACAGGTACACCCGCCAGTCAAGAAAAGTATAGGTAGTAAAAGGACAAATGTTGTGTAATTTGTTGGAGAAATCTTTTCTTTGCTTTTATTTTCTTTGTTTTAAACTGACGGTTACATATTGCTGCGAAGTAAATTTCATTTGCAAATGGTGAGGAGCTACCACCACAAGAGAAGCAACTTTCCTTCCTTTTCTTTACGTTTATTTGTTGTGAATACTATTCATGCGCAACATTCATTTGTATATTAAAAGAAGAAACTCACTACATGAATGTGATACCCTCCTCATATTCTGATGCACCCAAGCTCGGAGAAAGGATCTTTCAGAGCGTGACAGAGTTCAGAGAAGGTAAACAGAGAAATCCAAACTCGGGAAACCAGTGTGTGGACACATACCTGACACGAAACGGAAAACCAAGAAAATACCCTTCGAGAAGACCAACTTGAAGCAGACATTGAGCTGGGATTTCTCATGCAGCGAAGGCGAGCGTAGACGGCTGCGGCTACACTTCAAGCGAATACAATACCCACCTGATCGTCGGCTGTCCTCCGTAATAAGAAGTCTGAAGCTGTACGTCTGCAGCGATTACGATCTTACAATGAAATAATGGAATGAATAACGAATGTCATGTACATCTTTAAAAGTGTAGTTCACTCTGCTGTTGTCTTTTCGCGAGGGCCGGCCGCTGTGGCCGAGCGGTTCTAGGCGCTTCAGTCTGGAACCGCGCGACCGCTACGGTCGCAGATTCGGATCCTGCCTCGGGCATGGATATGTGTGATGTCCTTAGGTTAGTTAGGTTTAAGTAGTTCTAAGTTCTAGGGGACTGATGACCACAGATGTTAAGTCCCATATTGCTCAGAGGCATTTGAACCATTTTGAACCATTTCGCGAGATGGTAAGCGGGGGAAGTGATACGTTGTTTGTCTCTTCGGGAATTGTAACTGCAAACTTTTTAATGATGCACAGCGCCCATCTCGCAGCATCTGCCACTGGATTTGATGACCATCTGCGTAGCGAACTCGGGTTACACTTCCTGAGCATTCGTCTACAAAACCTCAGACTAGTATACGTGTCTACTACAACCATCTGCATATGTCTGTTCCACTTTAGATTGAACCAGATGGCTACTCTCAAAAGGCGTGGGGTTTCAACTATTTCCAGCGATTTATCGCCAACGGTGTACTCCAACAGTAACGGCTCTTCCCCCTTATTTATACGCAGTAGAACACATTTATTGTCCTCCTGCGTTTCCTTGCAGTTTTCTGGCTTTGTAACTTTCTCGTATGCAACAGCACCATCCGTCGGTAGCCTCTCGAAGCATCCAAAGTCGTCCACCAGGTGATTGCAGCGTACTGTGAACAGTAATGGCCCTGTAACACTCCCAAAGTACAGGGTTATTACAAATGTTTGAAGCGATTTCACAGCTCTACAATAACTTTATTATTTGAGATATTTTCACAATGCTTTGCACACACATACAAAAACTCAAAAAGTTTTTTTAGGCACTAAAAAATGTTCGATGTGTGCCCCTTTAGTGATTCGGCAGACATCAAGCCGATAATCAAGTTCCTCCCACACTCGGCGCAGCATGTCCCCATCAATGAGTTCGAAAGCATCGTTAATGCGAGCTCGCAGTTCTGGCACGTTTCTTGGTAGAGGAGGTTTAAACACTGAATCTTTCACATAACCCCACCGAAAGAAATCGCATGGGGTTAAGTCGGGAGAG
The DNA here is from genome assembly GCF_023898315.1 of Schistocerca nitens. Taxonomy (NCBI): domain Eukaryota; kingdom Metazoa; phylum Arthropoda; class Insecta; order Orthoptera; family Acrididae; genus Schistocerca; species Schistocerca nitens. The sequence continues at coordinate 820,324,442 of NC_064618.1, forward strand.
AGTGGAGGCCATGACATGAATTGCTGATCATGACCTCCACCACGACCGATCCATCGGTTTTCCAATCTCCTGTTTAAGAAATGCCGAACATCATGATGGAAGTGCGGTGGAGCACCATCCTGTTGAAAGATGAAGTCGGCCCTGTCGGTCTCCAGTTGTGGCGTGAGCCTATTTTCCAGCATGTCCAGATACACGTGTCCTGTAACGTTTTTTTTCGCAGAAGAAAAAGGGGCCGTAAACTTTAAACCGTGAGATTGCACAAAACACGTTAACTTTTGGTGAATTGCGAATTTGCTGCACGAATGCGTGAGGATTCTCTGCCGCCCAGATTCGCACATTGTGTGTGTTCACTTCACCATTAAGAAAAAAATGTTGCTTCATCACTGAAAACAAGTTTCGCACTGAACGCATCCTCTTCCATGAGCTGTTGCAACCGCGCCGAAAATTCAAAGCGTTTGAGTTTGTCATCGGGTGTCAGGGCTTGTAGCAATTGTAAACGGTAAGGCTTCTGCTTTAGCCTTTTCCGTAAGATTTTCCAAACCGCCGGCTGTGGTACGTTTAGCTCCATGCTTGCTTTATTCGTCGACTTCCGCGGGCTACGCGTGAAACTTGCCCGCACGCGTTCAACCGTTTCTTCGCTCACTGCAGGCCGACCCGTTGATTTCCCCTTACAGAGGCATCCAGAAGCTTTAAACCGCATACCATCGCCGAATGGAGTTAGCAGTTAGTGGATCTTTGTTGAACTTCGTCCTGAAGTGTCGTTGCGCTGTTATGACTGACTGATGTGAGTGCATTTCAAGCACGACATACGCTTTCTCGGCTCCTGTCGCCATTTTATCTCACTAGTCACTGCGCTCTCGAGCGCTCTGGCGGCAGAAACCTGAAGTGCGGCGTCAGCCGAACAAAACTTTATGAGTTTTTCTACGTATCTGTAGTGCGTCGTGACCATATGTCAATGAATGGAGCTACAGTGAATTTATGAAATCGCTTCAATCATTTGTAATAGCCCTGTACTTTTACATCCGCCGCTTTCGCCTCGTTAAGATGACCTAATGAGTTCTATCATTTCTGTGTCGATATTTCGTAAACCAGGTATTCTGTTCAGTAACTAAACGCGCGGAACTGTATAGAATACGTTCCAAAAGTCACGAAACCTGGGTAGTGTTGTGTACGGCCCTCTGTATCACCTGATCGCGCAAAGCGAGCTGAGTCCTTGTATGTGCTGTAATGTTGGAGACACTAAAAGACGTTCACGATGCGTTAGTTAATGAATGCACCCAATGCTCATAGAAGCTATTGTGTACCGTCAATGGAGCACAGAGGTGTTCCTCTCGAGAGATTCGTGTCATCAAATCGACTGTGTCAATAATTTCCCGTACTAGTGTAGGCAGAGGTGTGTGACAGAAATTTCTAACGTTCGAGACAACAGCACCAACTCGACTTCGTGTCTGCGACTCTGTACGGCTGCGCAGTTCCCTGGAGGAGAGCAAATGCCTGCTTCTCCAGGACTCAGCACAGTCCCAGATTTCCCTCGGCTGCCACTGGAACCCGCAATTATTTGTGCTGGAGCTTCCGTTTCCCACGGGCAATTTGCCGACATTCTTGTCGCTAGTTTCTCGCGCGTGATCGCTCAGATATCACCGTCCCAAGTGCGAACGTCACGCACTCGTGTTAGCAGCACGAGATGCTGCAATGCGCCACCTCAGTCTGAGAACAAGCGCGTCCACACTCTTAATGAGTCTGCCCAGCACTGCAGGGATGGGGACTGTTAGTCCTCCCGAAACCTCCTCTTGAAATCTCTCATCTTCAGTCTTGTTACATTCAATTACAGACTGATTCAGAAAAAATGGTTCAAATGGCTCTGAGCACTATGGGACTTAACATCTGAGGTCATCAGTCCCCTAGAACTTAGAACTACATAAACCTAACTAACCTAAGGACATCACACACATCCATGCCCGAGGCAGGATTCGACCATGCGACCGTAGCGGTCGCGCGGTTCCAGACTGTAGCGCCTAGAACCGCTCGGCCACTCCGGCCGGCGACTGATACAGAAAAGCGATTTTGATAATTAATCTGTAAATTGCTTTGAATGGCACAATGCTCTACTGATTATAGATCTAACATAAGAAATTTACTTTCGCGTTCCTACAATGATTTATTAGTTACATCTAAGCAGCTAGAACACAAAGACACACATAATTATTTTTATTAAGAAATGACTATTATTTATTTAACCACGAATCGGTTTTCAACCTCTCATGCCATCGTCACATAAAAAACTGAATGTTGCAACCACTGTAATAAAGTAAGTAATAGTTAAAGAACATCGGCAAAGTGCTGCATTTTTTAAATATTGTCATGTTCTGTCAAGCACCGACGGGGAATTCAGTTAATATTGGGTCAGGAAGCTTTCGGATAAAATCGGCCATTAGCTGGTTTTTGAATACAGACCCTTAAGTGTGCTGGCCGGACCAGCTAAACCAACAAGAGGCATAGAAAGGCAGCGAGTACCTCAACTGCAGACGACTTAATGTGGGGAAAAATCATGTCAGTAGCAAGACTGTGGTTTAAATTGAAGTTCCAAAAAGGAAAAAGGTGTTCAGCAATCAGCTTCAAATCCATTACGTATTTTTATTGCCGATCTGGATTTCAGCTATTGAAGAGCTATCTTGAGTGCTAAAAAGTAAAAGAAAACATACAAGAATCAGTAGTTAAAAGATGTAAATATAAACGCAAATGTAAATGTAGCATTTAACAAAGTCATTTAGACTCATGAAGTTTGTGACAATTCCTAATGCTCTACTATTTTAAGAGGTACATGGCCAGATTCTAAGTGAGGCTGTTGTTTACAGACCAGCTTACATCATGTGGGTACATCCCGGGACCAACGAGATGCACGGGCCCTGCAACGAGCTTGTGACGTCACACTAGTCGGCTTGTGCACCACATTTGGCAAACGTTCGTCTCCGTGCAGGGCCCACGGAAAATCACTGTTTAACAGGAAAGGTACCTACTGAAGGTCTCAACTTTGTCGTGTGCTATCGAGAACTTGCATGCAGTTAAACACGCATCAAGAATTATTAAAGGCGTCGCTCCCAGCTAGGGACGGCCGCTGGCGCTCGCAAGACCTGCAGAGTCACGTGCTGTGACGTATGCGCCGCGGCCTGTCCTTCTCGTGAGCCTCGGGTAGAGCAAATCCCACCATAGCATTAATACCAGCGTAGAATTTTCATAGTTTATCTGTAAGAAGCTAAAGCCAAGTAACCCTTATTAAAACCAACAATTTTCGACATAAAGTAATTACATGTTTACAATCTCAGGGCATGGAATTAGTGGAAAATTACCCAATAACCAAACGTCGAAAACACAAAAAATACTGTAAAACATTTTTATATGAAAATTATACTTTAATAAAAGCCTAGAGTAACCAGTCATACTCGTAGATTACTATAAATGAATATAAAAGAATATATATATATCCTCGCTAATACACACACACACACACACACACACACACACACACACATTCACAAAACAGTTGAATGCAGAAAACTGAGAATGTTGGTAACACTCGGAAAAACAAATGAAACTCTGTATTAAAAAGATGGCAGTTACAGTGATGTGTAACGTAAACAGTGAACTAAAAGTGAACTGTAAGAAGTCCACCTGATTGCCAGATGAGAAAAAGCAGTTTGCTTAGATGCATTGAATTAGAAGTTACCTGTAAGTACCTTTCCATTTCAAAAAAACCGTTAAGGAACTGTTTTTAAATCTATAACCTAGATGTGAAACCATAACCTGTGCGTAAAAATGGACAAATAATGTAATATGTCAGGACACCCACTGAAGATGCCTTATAAAAAAGGCGAAACGCGTCTGGTTGCATAAATAAAAATAAAAATTTCGATGTGCAGCATGCAAAAAAAGTCATTTTCTTTGAAAGAACTGCAATTTATATACAGCTGCTGCGAAAATGGCCACTGCAAGAAAGGTGTTAAAGTAAAAACATTGAACTGCAGTGCCTTTGCTGCAGCGAAGGAAAGATGTACATTAACTGCCTTATACTTTAACTAATAGGAGATCAGGTCAAATCTTATTGTGTGCAATTGACGGTAAAACCCTTGACAAATAAGACAAAAGCAAAAATTAGAAGACAAATAAGAGCCACACGTAATGAAAAATTGCCAGGTGTTGTCATATAAAAAGGATGACAGTTAGACTTGGTCATGACGTTTCCTGCCACCAAGTAGGTGGCCACAGAGGAACTCCCAAACAGCTGCATTTCTTTACTGCCCAGAAGACTTCGGATGGCAAAAGAAACCTCAATTTTCTCTAGAAGGGCCATAAATCTTCCCTTTTCTACCCTGCACAGCAATTCCACATGCGAATGTAAGGTTGCAACACCACGTTCGCTCTCAACAAGGTGGGCAGCGATTTTCCTCCTAACTCTTGCCACGAGATCACCAAAACGAACTTCAAGTCTTCTTCCTGTCTGTCTGGCATAGCAGGTGTCACAGTCTGAGCATTTAATTTTACAAACACCTGATTTGTGATAAATACGTCCGTCAACTCTGTTAGTTAAAGTACGCCTAAGGCTATTTGTAGTCGAGAATGAAACCTATATTTTTTTGGGCTGGGGTTGTTTGGGGGAGGAGACCAGACAGCGAGGTCATCGGTCTCATCGGTTTGGGGAAGGACGGGGAAGGGAGTCGGCCGTGACCTTCCAGAGGAACCATCCCGGTATTTGTCTGGAGCGATTTAGGGAAATCACGGAAAACCTAAATCAGGATGGCCGGACGCGGGATTGAACTGTCGTCCTCACGAATGCGAGGCCAGTGTGCTAGCCACTGCGCCGCCTCGCTCGGTCCAGTATTTCATGTTTCCCAAACACTGATGCTACTCTTGCACTAACTACGAAGTAATGTGGGAAACAATTGAATTTATTGTTACTGGCGCCCAATGTATTGCTGATGCGGGTCTTACATCTTGCAGGTATTAAACTGAAAAATCAATGGAGCCATTGACTTCTGCTTCACCCTTAAACCTAATTTTATCATATTTGTGTTAAAAAGAGCACTGCCCCATCCATATGATGTAAACAGCGGCTGCTTGTCCTGTTCTGTAAACAACAGACACGTACGTCTTGAAGTCGTATGGCAATACGTATTGTCGCAAGCCTCGCGCATCTATATGACTCTGTTAAATGGAACGTTACGTTAACTGGAATACTCTCTTTCAAATTCTGAAGGTGGCAGGGGTAAAATACAGGGAGCGAAAGGCTATTTACAATTTGTACAGAAACCAGATGGCAGTTATAAGAGTCGAGGGGCATGAAAGGGAAGCAGTGGTTGGGAAAGGAGTGAGGCAGGGTTGTAGCCTCTCCCCGATGTTATTCAATCTGTATACTGAGCAAGCAGTAAAGGAAACAAAAGAAAAATTCGGAGTAGGTATTAAAATTCATGGAGAAGAAGTAAAAACTTTGAAGTTCGCCGATGACATTGTAATTCTGTCAGAGACAGCAAAGGACTTGGAAGAGCAGTTGAACGGAATGGACAGTGTCTTGAAAGGAGGATATAAGATGAACATCAACAAAAGCAAAACGAGGATAATGGAATGTAGTCAAATTAAATCGGGTGATGCTGAGGGGATTAGATTAGGAAATGAGACACTTAAAGTAGTAAAGGAGTTTTGCTATTTAGGGAGCAAAATAACTGATGATGGTCGAAGTAGAGAGGGTATAAAATGTAGACTGGCAATGGCAAGGAAAGCGTTTCTGAAGAAGAGACATTTGATAACATCGGGTATTGATTTAAGTATCAGGGAGTCGTTTCTGAAAGTATTTGTATGGAGTGTAGCCATGTATGGAAGTGAAACATGGACGATAAATAATTTAGACAAGAAGAGAATAGAAGCTTTTGAAATGTGGTGCTACAGAAGAATGCTGAAGATAAGGTGGGTAGATCACGTAACTAATGAGGAGGTATTGAATAGGATTGGGGAGAAGAGAAGTTTGTGGCACAACTTGACTAGAAGAAGGGATCGGTTGGTAGGACATGTTTTGAGGCATCAAGGGATCACAAATTTAGTATTGGAGGGCAGCGTGGAGGGTAAAAATCGTAGAGGGAGACCAAGAGATCAATACACTAAGCATATTCAGAAGTATGTAGGTTGCAGTAGGTACTGGGAGATGAAGAAGCTTGCACAGGATAGAGTAGCATGGAGAGCTGCATCAAACCAGTCTCAGGACTGAAGACCACAACAACAACAACGCAATAGTTTATCACTACTATTGTATAATGTGGATTCAGGTTACATCTTTTTACGTATTGATTCTTATATATTTTCTTGTATGTTTTTATAACTGAAGATAGCTATTCAGTAGCTGAAACCTGGATCTGCGACAAAAATACAAATTGGATTTGCGACTGATTGCTGAACTCCTTCTTCTTTTTTGAAATGTACCTTAGTCCCTGCGCACAACTGTTCAGATTGAATTAAACTTGTTTGAGTTGAAATTAACCATTTCGTGAGTTACTTCGCGTTCGGCTAATCATTGATTTCTAAACGCTATACAGTGCGACCATTCCTTACCCGGATTTGGACATAAAAAAGGCACAAATATCCCATGTCCGTAGTTTGCTTCCTAAATTGTCTGAACGCACTGTGTTTGCTTCTGTTTTCTGTTTCACTGTAACACCCTAGAAATAAACACGACCCCAGATTGAAAGAAAGAAGGTGAGTAGAGCCGTCGACGACTATGTCATTAGAAGCAAGTATTTGGTGAGACAGAAAAGGTTAGGAAAGCCTTAGAAGGAACCACCTCGTCATTCGCTGCAAGTGACTTACAGAAACCACAACCTCGCCACAAAGCATGCTTCCTGTAAGTATAAAAGAATGAGACCAGCAATTTTGAAGAATGAGGTCGTACGGAACGTGCGTTTGATGAAGAGCGAACGTACTGGACGACAGTGCAAAGAATTTTCTCTGCCTCGGATCCGATCACTGTGTGCGTTCATAAAAACTAACCTTTTACATATCCTGCGATTTTGGTGCAACAAACTCAAAGCCATTCATATTTTCTTGGCATCAGAGCAGCTGTAAGCAGAAGGTTGTCCTTCAACCGCTTCCGTACGATCTCCAAACTACGGATTGGCTGTGGAATGTTCAGCTCTCTGCTTACTACATTCGCTAACTGCTATGAGGGGAATATACTCTCACGTGCTCAACCGTTTCTTCGGTCACCGTCTGCCAACAAGCTGAGTTCCGCTTTGCAGGGCCAGTCTGTGGCTGTAAATTGCGTAAAAACCATCGCCGAATACAATTGCCACTCGGCGAACTTTGTGAAATCTCGTTTGGAAATGTTGATGTACTCTTCCAACAGACTTATTTGAATGAAATTAAAGCGCTATATAATTTCTCTCAGCAACGCGCTCCATCTTTACTAACTTCCTCACTAACAATGAAACAGAAAAATTCGATGCCGAATTGCGAAATTAGAACATGTACGTTGCGCTGTACACTCAGCTGTTATCTGCTGCTCACCGTTCCACTCAAGAAGCAGTCGAGGACACGCGGAAGGAGTGGCAGGGGATTGCTCGAGTCAGTAAACGACGATCTGCCCTTCTTTTACATCTTAATTTGGCTCGATAGTAACAGCCCGACACGCGAGGTGATTACTGGGCACTGTGTCGTTTGCGGAAGGGAAAACTTAGACAAGGCTAACAAGACGAATAGCGGCAGTCTGTGTGTCATTATGAAGTGAAGTGATGGAGGCTGTCGTACCCCGAGGCGGGACCCGTTTGCATCGGAAACTGCCTTGAAACAAGCCGTCCTCACTCTATGTGTGTGTGTGTGTGTGTGTGTGTGTTTGTGTTTGTGTGTGTGCGTGCGAGCCCGTTATTTCTGTGTGCGTGTAATGCTGCAGTGACCGTATATTTCTGTCAATTCAGCCCTTGGAAGATATCGTAGACGAGCACTATCTGATTCTTCAGTTCTATCCATTATGTTCAAGATATTTTGCTCTCTATGGTACTTATGGGGCAGGGTCATACTCTGTTTTCTACTCAAGTTAGTTGTTTTACTTTATGGTGTCTTTCTCCTACATCATCTGATTCATCTTAGTTAAACTTGAAGTATTCTTCACTACGTTCTTGTGGCACCAACGCACAAGGTGATAAATCATGCTGAGATACGCAATTGATGGCCAATCACTGAGTTTACCTCTGGATTTTTAAGTGATTTACACATTTCAAACAGTGAGATCATTAGTCGTTCACATTCTCCTAACAGACCTGGGGGGGGGGGGTTATGTGGCGTCTCGAGCTGCAGCCGAGCAAAGAATGAGTCGTAGATCAGTATCAGAACGGAACTGATATAGTAAACTTCAGGTGGGGCAACTGTGAGTTACAAGTTTATTTCCATAATGTGATTCTGTGTACTGGCTCTGTAAAAAGAAGATTGATATAAAGACTTTTGTGTATCGCCATGTTTATATGGCGTGTTGTGTCTAAAAATGAATTCTGTTACTTAGTGTGATAGTACGGACAGCTTGGTAATTGGTAGCCACTCGACAGCTCCCACTGTGATTGCCAATCGGCCACAGATCACTCATTTTTCACTGTCAATAACTATACAGGATGGTCATAAACATTGTGGAAAGCTTATAAGAGTGTCGCAGAACAGGTTGTGCTGAGAAATAATTGTTAAGAAAAAAATTCGAATCGTTGCGGCGTTTCCGAGTTAATTACTATTGACGTTAGCCAATCACGTCGCTACACGCGTGAATTCAAGCGGCCCGCTACAGACGGAGTCACCAAAACTGTTTTTCATTTGCTATCCTAAAAGCGAACAGTATAGCGATACAAAAATTGGACCCGGGGCAGCGGTAGGGGGGTTGTTTGGGGTAGGAGACCAGACAGCGAGGTCACCGGTCTCATCCGATTAGGGAAGGACGGGGAAGGAAGTCGACCGTGCCCTTTCAAAGCAACTGTCCCGGAATTTGCCTGGAGTGATTTAGGGAAATCACGGAAAACCTAAATCAGGATGACCGGACGCCAACGGCTGAGTAGCCTCGTGCGCTATCATCTACGCTACGAGAACAACTGACGCTAACTGTATCTGGTGAGTAAATTGAATTTTGGCAAACAACGACCCGATTGCTAACTTCAATGCTAATTAACTCGGAAACGGCGTAACGTATCGATTTTTGCCCTTAATAATTATTTCTCAGCCCAACCTACCCTGCAACAGCTTTAAAACCTTCTCAGACTGTTTGTGTCCACCCTGTATACCGACTGTCACGATGAATCTGTCAACATCCCGCGTGTGCTGTACAAGTCATGTGTGTTACAAAGATCTTCACTAAAGGATATGACAAACTTCATTCAGACACCTTTATTTGGTTTTGTGTGCGCATAATACAATCGATGTGTGGGCGAATAATTTCTTATGAAATTGCGTTAATGCCAAAAAATAGTGTTACACTTGTTACAGAGAACTGCAGCTGTTTGTGTAATTTACTAAACAGAACTGCTAAGTGAACTGCTGCCTCATTTCTTTTCTTGTATTGACGTGCTCTCAATTATTGCTTTATAGTGAACTCAGATCGGTTTATTGCAGCTACCATGATTATACACTGAACAGCCAAAAAACCTGGTACACCTTCCTAATGTCGTGTAGGGCCCCCGCTAACACGCAGAAGTGCCACAACACGACGAGGCATTGACTCTATTAATGTCTGAAGTAACGCTGGAGGGAACTGACACCATGAATCCTGCATGGCTGTCCATAAATCCGTAAGAGTACCAGGGGTGGAGGAATCTTCTGAACAGCACGTTGAAACGCATCCCAGATATGCTCAATAATGTTCGTGTCTGGGCAGTCTGGTGTCCAGCGGAAGTGTTTAACCTGAGAAGAGTGTTCCTGGAGCCCCTCTGTAGCAATTCTGCACGTGTGGGGTGTCGCATTGCCCAAGTCCGTCAGAATCTACAGTGGACATGAATGGATGCAGGTGATCAGACAGGATGCTTACGTACGTGTCATTTGTGAGAGTGATATCTAGACATACCAGGGGCCCTATGTCACTCCAACTGCAACGCCCCACAGCATTACAGAGCCTCCATCAGCTTGAACAGTCCCCTGCTGACATGCAGGGTCCATGGATTCATGAGGTTGACTCCACACCCGTACACGTCCATCCGCTCGATACAATTCGAAACCAGACTCGCCCGACCAGGCAACATGTTTCCAGTCGTCAACAGTCCAATGTCGGTGTTGAAGGACCCAGGCAAGGAGTAAAGCTTTGTGTCGTGCTGTCATCAAGGGTACACGAGTGGGTCTTCGGCTCAGAAAGCCCATATCGATGATGTTTTGTTGAATGGTTCGCATGCTGACACTTGTTGATGGCCCAGCATTGAAATCTGCAACAATTTGCGAAAGGTTTGCACTTTTGTCACATTGAACGATTCTCTTCAGTCGTCGTTGGTCCCGTTCTTGCAGGATCTTTTTCCGGCTCCAGGTATGTCGAAGATTTGATGTTTTACCGCATTCCTGATATTCACAGTACACTCGTGAAAAGGTCGTACGAGAAAATCCAGACTTCATCGGTGCCTCGGAGATGCTGTGTCCCTTCACTCGTGTGCCGACAGTAACACCATGTTCAAACCCACTTAAATCTTGATAACGTGTCATTGTAGCAGCAGTAAACGATCGAACAACTGCGCCAGACACTTGTTGTCTTACATTGGCGTTGCCGACCGCAGCGGCATATTGTGCCTGTTTGCATATCTCTGCATTTGAACAGGCATGTCTATACCAGTTTCTTTGGAGCTTCAATGTATATAACTGGGTATTAAGATATTTAAGCAGTAGGAGGCGTAGGTATTTATCTACATTGTACAAGAATTATTTTCTGGTGGGTTAATAGCATACATACAATGTCATTAAAATGTTAGGGGAAGAACAGAGTGTGTGGAGATCGGGTTTTCTGGCTGAGTAGCAGTTTCAAATTAGTAAGTCTTCGAACTTATAGAGGAAAATTTTGGAAACCTTTTTTCTCAGTTTAGTCTGATCATTGAGAAGTGGTCTGGTACCATATGCGTGTTGTTAAGGCTTTTAGTTTCTTCAGGAGATCAAACCCACCTTACGAAAAGCTACTTTACTACAAACGCAATGTTGGTGATAATCTTATTTGTTTGACGGATCAAGAGAAGGAAGGGAAAACATAACCAAAGAACTTAATAATACTCATGCAAATTTTATCATATTACCTGCAATAAACTGACATGTGTTTACCATAAACCAATGATTCCAGATCACGTTATCATAAGAACAGAAATAAGGCAGTTGTTCACTTAAAAGTTTTGTTTGATAAATTATATAAACGGCTGCAACATCGGCATTCATGTTAACACCAGTTCAGATGGAAGTATTTCCCACACATCGATTGTATTACATGCACACAAAATCAAGTTATTGTCTCTGAGCGAAGTACGTGAAAATCTCTGCAACAAGCACGTGTTGCTGCACAACACATGCTCTCAGATTTATTGTGGTAATCGGCATATATTTATATTTTTCGTGGAAAGTGACTGAACTGTGGTCGGTTGGCAGTCACAATGGAAGCTGCCAGTGGTACACCGATTACTGTCGCAGAAAGTAACAAAGTCATTTTTCAATTCTACTCGCCGTGCAATCCTTTCGAAAAATAATGTAAGAATTGATATATCAGATAAGTGATTGGTTGTAGTTTGCTGTATTTACATTCAGCACGGAGTCACGGGTTGTAGAATATTCGTACCCATCCTGATCGAGAAACTTCATCTAAGATTATGCTGATGAAAGACCCAGGTGTAGTTCCAATTGCGTACGTATAACATTTTCAAGATGTATGAATCTAATTTGTAAAACTGTGTTGTATAGAACGCATGCTATTACCCAGTAGTCAACAAGGCGCACTGGCTCAAATGGTTCAAATGGCTCTGAGCACTATGGGACTTAACATCTGAGGTCATCAGTCCCCTACAACTTAGAACTACTTAAACCTAACTAACCCAAGGACATCACACACATCCATGCCCGAGGCAGGATTCGAACCTGCGACCGTAGCAGTCGCGCGCTTCCAGACTGAAGCGCCTAGAACCGCTCGGCCACACCGGCCAGCCAAGGCGCATTCTGTCACCTTTTTAATAAATGTAGAACTATATTCTGATATACAAAAATGCTGTTCCTTTTTTACATCTTTTCATGCATAAACATATATTCAGAAGAAATAAAAGCTTCGGTATTGTCTTTGATAATACTTCTTACGGTTCTAAATAGTTCTGACTGTTCTTGCTAACTACAACAGGAGCACTTTTATAATCTTGCAGCACGCGTTTCGTTACCTTCGCAAAACAAATCTGGTAACATTCAATATATTAGTCTTTATGATATAGCATGAGTTATTCAAACATCTCTTTGAAATAATTTTGTACGTACAGTAATCAGATGTACCTGCATTTACATCTACATAAATACTCCTCAAGCGACCGTAAGGTGCGTGGCAGTGGGTACCTGTACCACCATTTCTCATTTCCCCTGCTGTTCCGCTCTCAAATAGAGCGAGGGAGAAACGACTGTCTGTTCGCCTCCGCATGAGCCCTAATTTCTCGTATCGTATCTTCGTGGTCCTTACGCGCGATCTATGTTGGCGGCAGCAGAATCGTTCGGCAGTCAGCTTCAAACGCCGGTTCTCTAAACTTTCTCAACAGTGTTTCCCGAAAGGAGCGCCGCCTCCCCTCCAGGGGTTCCCATTTGAGTTCCCGAAGCATCCCTGTAACATTTATGTGTTGTTCGAACCTACCGGTAACAAATCTAGCAGCCGTCCTCCGAATTGCTTTGATGCCTTCCTTCAATACGACCTGGCACGGATCCCAAACACTCGAGCAGTACTCAAGAATAGGTCGCACATGCGTTCCATATGCTGTCTCCTTTACAGGTGAACCATTCCTTCCCACCATTCTCCCAGCAAACCGAAGTCTACCATTCGCCTTCTCTACCACAGTTTTCACCTGCTCTTTCCAGCTCATATCGCTTCGCAACGTTACGCCGAGATATTTAAACGATTTGACTGTGTCAAGCTGAACACTAGTAATACTGTATCCGAACATTACCGGTTTGGCGTTCCTACTCGTCTGGAGTAACTTACATTTTTCCACATTTAGGGCTAGCTGCTATTCACCACACTAACTAGACACTTTGAAAGTCGTCTTGTATCTTCCTACAGTCAAGTCAACTTCAACACCTTACCGTACACCACGGCACCATCAGCAAACAACAGCAGACTGCTGCCCACCGTGTCTGCCAAATCATTTATGTATACTTCGGTTACGCGATAAATCAGTCAAATCTAAAAGCCGTAAATTCAACTAAATACCTGTTGTTGTGGTCTTCACTCCTGAGACTGGTTTGATGCAGCTCTCCATGCTAATCTATCCTCTGCAAGCTCCTTCATCTCCCAGTACCTACTGCAACAAACATCCTTCTGAATCTGCTTAGTGTATTCATCTCTTGGTCTCCCTCTACGATTTTTACCCTCCACACTGCCCTCCAATGCTAAATTTGTCATCCCTTGATGCCTCAGAACATGTCCTACCAACCGATCCCTTTTTCTTGTCAAGTTGTGCCACAAACTTCTCTTCTCCCCAATCCTATTCAATACCTCCTCATTAGTTACGTGATCTACCCACCTAATCTTCAACATTCTTCTGTAGCACCACATTTCAAAAGCTTCTATTCTCTTCTTGTCCAAACTATTTATTGTTCATGTTTCACTTCCATACATGGCTACACTCCATACAAATACTTTCAGAAACGACTTCCTGACACTTAAATCTATACTCGATGTTAACAAATTTCTCTTCTTCATAAACGATTTCCTTGCCATTGCCAATCTACATTTTATATCCTCTCTACTTCGACCATCATCAGTTATTTTGCTCCCCAAATAGCAAAACTCCTTTACTACTTTAAGTGTCTCATTTCCTAATCTAATTCCCTCAGCATCACCCGAGTTAATTCGACTACATTCCATTATCCTCGTTTTGCTTTTGTTGATGTTCATCTTATATCCTCCTTTCAAGACACTATCCATTCCGTTCACCTGCTCTTCCAGGTCCTTTGCTGTCTCTGACAGAATTACAATGTCATCGGCGAACATCAAACTTTTTATTTCTTCTCCATGGATTTTAATACCTACTCCAAATTTTTCTTTTGTTTCCTTTACTGCTTGCTCAATATACAGATTGAATAACATCGGGGAGAGACTACAACCCTGTCTCACTCCCTTCCCAACCACTCCTTCTCTTTCATGCCCCTCGACTCTTATAACTGCCATCTGGTTTCTGTACAAATTGTAAATAGCCTTCCGCTCCCTGTATTTTACCCCTGCCACCTTTAGAATTTGAAAGAGAGTATTCCAGTCAACATTGTCAAAAGCTTTCTCTAAGTCTACAAATGCTAGAAACGTAGGTTTGCCTTTCTTTAATCTTCCTTCTAAGATAAGTCGTAAGGTCAGTATTGCCTCACGTGTTCCAACATTTCTACGGAATCCAAACTGATCTTCCCCGAGGTCAGTTTCTACCAGTTTTTCCACTCGTCTGTAAATAATTCGCGTTAGTATTTTGCAGCTGTGACTTATTAAACTGATAGTTCGGTAATTTTCACATCTTTCAACATCTGCTTTCTTTGGGATTGGAATTATTATATTCTTCTTGAAGTCTGAGGGTATTTCGCCTGTCTCGTACATCTTGCTCACCAGATGGTAGAGTTTTGTCAGGACTGGCTCTCCCAAGGCCGTCAGTAGTTCTAATGGAATGTTGTCTACTCCCGGGGCCTTGTTTCGACTCAGGTCTTTCAGTGCTCTGTCAAACTCTTCACGCAATATCATATCTCCCATTTCATCTTCATCTACATCCTCTTCCATTTCCATAATATTGTCCTCAAGTACATCGCCCTTGTATAGACCCTCTATATACTCCTTCCACCTTTCTGCTTTCCCCTCTTTGCTTAGAACTGGGTTTCCATCTGAGCTCTTGATATTCATACAAGTGGCTCTCTTTTCTCCAAAGGTCTCTCTAATTTTCCTGTAGGCTGTATCTATCTTACCCCTAGTGAGATAAGCCTCTACATCCTTACATTTGTCCTCTAGCCATGCCTGCTTAGCCATTTTGCACTTCCTGTCGATCTCATTTTTGAGACGTTTGTATTCCTTTTTGCGTGCTTCATTTACTGCATTTTTATATTTTCTCCTTTCATCAATTAAATTCAATATTTCTTCTGTTACCCAAGGATTTCTACTAGCCCTCGTCATTTTAACTACTTGATCCTCTCCCGCCTTCACTACTTCATCCTTCAGAGCCTCCCATTCGTCTTCTACTGTATTTCTTTCCGCCATTCCTGTCAATTGTTCCCTTACGCTCTCCTTGAATCTCTGTACAACCTCTGGTTCTTTCAGTTTATCCAGGTCCCATCTCCTTAAATTCCCACCTTTTTGCAGTTTCTTCAGTTTTAATTTACAGTTCATAACCAATAGATTGTGGTCAGAGTCCACATCTGCCCCTGGAAATTTCTTACAATTTAAAACCTGATTCCTAAATCTCTGTCTTACCATTATATAATCTATCTGATACCTTTTAGTATCTCCAGGATTCTTCCATGTATACAACCTTCTTTTATGATTCTTGAACCAAGTGTTAGCTATGATTAAGTTATGCTCTGTTCAAAATTCTACCAGACGGCTTCCTCTTTCATTTCTTAGCCCCAATCCATATTCACCTTCTATGTTTCCTTCTCTCCCTTTTCCTACTGTCGAATTCCAGTCACCCATGACTATTGCCGGCCGGTGTGGCCGTGCGGTTATAGGCGCTTCAGTCTGGAACCGCGTGACCGCTACGGTCGCAGGTTCGAATCCTGCCTCAGGCATGGATGTATTTTATGTCCTTAGGTTAGTTAGGTTTAAATAGTTCTAAGTTCTAGGGGACTGATGACCACAGATGTTAAGTCCCATAGTGCTCAGAGCCATTTGAACCATTTGACTATTAAATTTTCGTCTCCCTTCACTACCTGAATAATTTCTTTTATCTCATCACACATTTCTTCAATTCCTTCGTCATCTGCAGAGCTAGTTGGCATATAAACTTGTACTACTGTAGTAGGCATGGGCTTCGTGTCTATCTTGGCCACTATAAATACGTTCACTATGCTGTTTGTAGTAGCTTACCCGCACTCCTATTTTTTTATTCATTATTAAACCTACTCCTGTATTACCCCTATTTGATTTTGTATTTATAATCCTGTATTCACCTGACCAGAAGTCTTGTTCCTCCTGCCACCGAACTTCACTAATTCCCACTATATCTAACTTTAACCTATCCATTTCCCTTTTTAAATTTTCTAACCTACCTACCCGATTAAGGGATCTGCCATTCCACGCTCCGATCCGTAGAATGCCATACCTAGGTATTACAATTATGAACAACTTAAATTGGAAAGAACACATAGAAAATGTTATGGGGAAGGCTAACGAAAGGCTGCGTTTTATTGGCAGGACACTTAGACAATGTAACAGACCTACTAAGGAGACTGCCTACACTATGCTTGTCCATCCTTTTTTAGAATACTGCTACACAGTATGGGATCCTTACCATATAGGATTGATGGAGTACATCGAAAAAGTTCAAAGATGGGCAGCACACTTTGTATTATCGCGAAATAGGGGAGAGTGTGTTACTTAAATGATACAAGATTTGGGGTGGACATCACTAAAACAAAGACATTTTTTGTTGCAGAGGAACCTTCTCACGAAATTACAATGGCCACCTTTCTCCTCCAAATGCGAAAATACTTTGTTGACACTGACCTACATAGCAAGAAATGATCACCATGATAAAATAAGGGAAATCAGGACTCGTACGGAAAGATATAGGTGTTCATTCGCGCTATACGAGATTGGAATAATAGAGAATTGTGAAGGTGGTTCGGTGAACCCTCTGCCAAGCACTTAAATGTGATTTGCAGAGTATTCATGTAGATGTAGATGTAGATATGGAGAACAACAGCCCGCATCTCGTGGTCGTGCGGTAGCGTTCTCGCTTCCCACGCCCGGGTTCCCGGGTTCGATTCCCGGCGGGGTCAGGGATTTTCTCTGCCTCGTGATGGCTGGGTGTTGTGTGATGTCCTTAGGTTAGTTAGGTTTAAGTAGTTCTAAGTTCTAGGGGACTGATGACCATAGATGTTAAGTCCCATAGTGCTCAGAGCCATTTGAACCATTTTTGAGAACAACAGCGGTCCTATCACACTTCCCTGGGCCGCTCTTGATGATAAGCGTTATTAATGCAATAAATCCCTCATGAGTGCTGATGCCACATTATTGCAAACTTGTTTTTAAAGAAAATTAGCTGATCAATGGGCGAAAAGGATCCGTTTACCAGTGAGCCTCCCCTAATTGAAACGACTGCGATGTTCATTTGACGTCAAACGTGAGATTCTGTGCTGTAACCAGGGCCTCCAACCAAAAATCCATGTTTTTTGGCCGGCCGCTGTGGCCTAGTGGTTCTAGGCGCTTCTGTCTGGAACCGCGCGACCTCTACGGTTGCAAGTTCGAATCCTGCCTCGGGCATGGCTGTGTGTGTTGTCCTTAGGTTAGTTAGGTTCAAGTAGTTCTACGTTCTAGGGGACTGATGACCTCAGATGTTGAGTCCCATAGTGCTCAGAGCCATTTGAACCTGTTTCTTGTGAGCAGGCGCCTCACCACTGGTTTTCCGAGCTCGCCTCGAGGTCTGAACAAAATTCTCATTGTAATTCAAATCGCAAAGAAAGCAGGTGTTTACAGACGTGAAAATTACCGAACTATCAGTTTAATAAGTGACAGCTGCAAAATACTAACGCGAATTATTTACAGACGAGTGGAAAAACTGGTAGAAGCTGACCGCGGGGAAGATCAGTTTGGATTCAGTAGAAACGTTGGAACACGTGAGGCAATACTGACCTTACGACTTATCTTAGAAGAAAGATTAAGGAAAGGCAAACCTACGTTTCTAGCATTTGTAGACTTAGAGAAAGCTTTTGACAATGTTGACTGGAATACTCTCTTACAAATTCTGAAGGTGGCAGGGGTAAAATACAGGGAGCGGAAGGCTATTTACAATTTGTACAGAAACCAGATGGCAGTTATAAGAGTCGAGGGGCATGAAAGAGAAGGAGTGGTTGGGAAGGGAGTGAGACAGGGTTGTAGTCTCTCCCCGATGTTATTCAATCTGTATATTGAGCAAGCAGTAAAGGAAACAAAAGAAAAGTTCGGAGTAGGTATAAAAATCCATGGAGAAGAAATAAAAACTTTGAGGTTCGCCGATGACATTGTAATTCTGTCAGAGACAGCAAAGGACTTGGAAGAGCAGTTGAATGGAATGGATGGTGTCTTGAAGGGAGGATATAAGATGAACATCAACAAAAGCAAAACGAGGATAATGGAATGTAGTCGAATTAAGTCGGGTGATGTTGAGGGTATTAGATTAGGAAATGAGACACTTAAAGTAATAAAGGGGTTTTGCTATTTGGGGAGCAAAATAACTGATGATGGTCGAAGTATAGAAGATATTAAATGTAGACTGGCAATGGCAAGGAAAGCGTTTCTGAAGAAGAGACATTTGATAACATCGGGTATTGATTTAAGTGTCAGGGAGTCGTTTCTGAAAGTATTTGTATGGAGTGTAGCCATTTATGGAAGTGAAACATGGACGATAAATAATTTAGACAAGAAGAGAATAGAAGCTTTTGAAATGTGGTGCTACAGAAGAATGCTGAAGATTTGATGGGTAGATCACATAACTGATGCCGGCCGCGGTGGTCTAGCGGTTCTAGGCGCGCAGTCCGGAACCGCGCGACTGCTACGGTCGCAGGTTCGAATCCTGCCTCGGGCATGGATGTGTGTGATGTCCTTAGGTTAGTTAGGTTTAATTAGTTCTAAGTTCTAGGCGACTGATGACCTCAGAAGTTAAGTCGCATAGCGCTCAGAGCCATTTGAACCATTTTGAACATAACTGATGAGAAGGTATTGAATAGAATTGGGGAGAAGACGAGTTTGTGGCACAATTTGACAAGAAGAAGGGACCGGTTGGTAGGACATGTTCTGAGGCATCAAGGGATCACCAATTTGGTACTGTAGGGCAGCGTGGAAGGTAAAAATCGTAGAGGGAGACCAAGAGATGAATACCCTAAGCAGATTCAGAAGGAGGTAGGCTGCAGTAGGTACTGGGAGATGAAGAAGCTTGCACAGAATAGAGTAGCATGGAGAGCTGCATCAAACCAGTCTCAGGAGTGAAGACCACAACAACAAGTACAGTCGATGCTCTTCCCAGTATGCCGACCAGTTACACACAAACTTTCTCCGTTATAGCGACGGTGCAGTAAGCATTTAGAGAAACCTGTCTCTCTCTCTCTCTCTCTCTCTCTCGCTCACGCTTTGTGTTTGGAACGGATCGGGCTGCACCTTCTGGCCGAGGCGTGTGCAGCCGCCCTCCGTTGTTAATAAAGGCAACGGCGGCCTGTAGCGGAGGCCGCGCTGGGGCGGCGCGTCGTGCTGACGCGCGGCGGATGGGTCGCGTCGCTTTCGCGCGGGCGCCGCCTTTCGGTTTCGCACAGGCGGCCGCAGTGTGAAGTGTGGGGTGTGCACCGGCCAGCCGTCGCTTTCACGGAACGGCGGACGCGCCGCTCCCAGAGAAACCGCGGCTACGCAGCGGCATCAACAACAGGCTGTAACAGCCCGCTCGCCCGTGAGAGCACGCGGCCCGCCGCTCCAGCGTGAAAGCAACGACGCACACACACACACACACACGCGACGGGCGGCAAGAGACAGGCGACGCCCGCTCGCAACGTTGCACAAGTCCGTCCTCACACGGTGACCGTCCTCTCCTCAGACGGGGCTTTCAACTTTTCTCCTGTCTGCGGCGACGCTCTAATTCCGCCGTCTCGTCTCATTAATCTGCATTCGTTCTGTCAGCTTTTAGCGCTCATTACACGTAGACTGATCAGTGAGTTGATTCTGCTGTGCCGTTCAGTCGGAAGACTGCTTTGATGCACGTCCCCATGCTAGTCCACCCCCTGGTGGTCTCTTCATCAGCGCGTAACTACAGCCGCTTAAACCTGCTCACTGTGGTCTCCCGCAGCACTTTGTATCTCCCCGCCACCTCCACCGTCACTTCCTTCCATTACCAAATTGACTACACTTTGACGCCACCCAACTTGCTATCTATGGAATCTGCACGTAAGGCGAAGTTCATGTCCACTGGCTCAAACTCGAATGGTCCAAAAATGGTTCAAATGGCTCTGAGCACTATGGGACAACATCTGACCGAGCGAGGTGGCGCAGTGGTTAGCACACTTGACTCGCATTCGGAAGGACGACGGTTCAATCCCGCGTCCGACCATCCTGATTTAGGTTTTCCGTGATTTCCCTAAATCGCTCCAGGCAAATGCCGGGATGGTTCCTTTGAAAGGGCACGGCCGACTTCCTTCCCCGTCCTTCCCTAATCCGATGAGAAGGATGACCGTGCAGTTTGGTCTCATCCCCCAAACAACCCCCCCCCCCCCCCCCCAACTTAACATCTGTGGTCATCAGTCCCCTAGAACTTAGAACCACTTAAACCTAACTAACCTAAGGACATCACACACATCCATGCCCGAGGCAGGATTCGAACCTGCGACCGTAGCGGTCGCGCGGTTCCACACTGAAGCGCCTAGAACCGCTCGGCCACAGCGGCCGGCCGAGTGGTCTATGACGTCACCCTATGTTCGCGGACCGTTATCACGTTACTTCGGGCATCTGTCACAGTTGAAACAAACACTTTACTTTATTACTTTCGTGACTGCTCTCCAGGACTGCTCCAAGAGCAGTATAAGATGCCTATTTTTGGTGATTTTATTGGATGTGTTAATATTTGTATAGGAAAATGATGTATTTGAAGAATTGAGGTCAGAGAAGCAGTTGTCAGGCAACAGTATCTATGTCTGCGATAGCAGCACTGTGGAGTCGTAGAATCTTTGAAAGTCGGTAGTGGAAAGCTGCGGTGTGAAGTATACGAGTTTCGCTGAGTGCACAGTGTAATGCATGGACGCACTTTTGGAAGTATGTAAGTTGCAGATTCATTACGAGGAAGAATGATGACTCAGAGCAATGACTGGACAGCGTACGGACATAAAAATGTTTTGAAACTGAGAACAAGGTATTATCTTTATTTTTGTAGACTTCACTTCACGCTCGCCACAGTCGAGTTTTTTTAAAATTATTCTATTGATTGAACTTCTGAGTTAATTTAGTGTGCTATGGAAATTATTAGATTAAATGAATTTTCATATTAGAGTCTATAATGTTTTTTTTTTTTTTTTGTAAGTTCCTTCCTAACTGAAATTAGGAACTCAAAAGGTTAAGTCATGTGTTTCATTGGTATTGTGTGTCAAGATTATGAACCCAATTTCCCTGGACCACCTGTAGTTAGTTTTTAGCAGTATTTTTTTAGCTGTTGCAGAGTCTTGCTGCGTTGCTATTTCTGCCAGTACTTCATTTTTCAAGTGAGATTCATAACACGTGATTGTTTCGTTTCCTTTGCGCAATGTAGGTTCTGTCAGTTTCTTTATTTTACCAGAGCCATATATCAGTGCAGAAATTTTCGTGCGTTTCAGGTTACATTCTTATACAGGTCGACATTACAGTATGGTTTTTTACGCAGTTAAATTTTTTTTCGACCAGTTCGCACTGACCACGTCTACTGAGAGAGAAATTATTGGTTTGGTTATTTATTTGCTTATGAATAAGATCGGTTTTCACGCACACATTATTCTTTTCATTTTCATGGAAGTGGTGTGGCTTTGAGCTCAGTAGCACATTTAGGATGTCACTTTCCATTCCCAGGTTTGTATTTACGATAACACGCACCCAAGTAAAGGCAGTGTCTGTCTGGTCGCCTCCAAACAAGCGCTCCGTGAGCCACAGTCAAAACATAGAAAGTACTTCGCAAAGAAATCACAATAAAAAAAAAACAAATTCCAAACATGCTAGCATCCTACGATAGTCTTAAATTCTACATTTAATTGTTCTCGAAGAAATACAGTTATTCTATTCTACATATCGGGGAAAATTCTCGGCAATGAGTGTCGTATGGTAAAAACACGCTCACAATGCCTAAGAGCTTGGGAGTTCCGATGCAGACACCTGGCATGCTAAAATATCTTTGAATTACGTTCAGAGTATCTAGGGGTGCCGTCTGCTATAAATTAAATATATTATTCAATCATTGTTGCTCACGACCATGGTAATTAGCTCTCCTTTTCCGCACACGTCCCCAGAGTCGCCCTAAACGAGGAAAAACTATTAAGATGAGACCAAACAGTCTTAACTGGCCTCTCGGTCAGAGGTTACGGAAGAAAAATACCTAACAAGGTCCTTCTCAGGACCCTCAAGCTCATAAGACTGGACTTTTACCATTTTACGTTACACCTATCACTGTAACCGCCTTTCAGTCATGGATTAACAATACATCTGGTTAAATGAAGGTTCTTTGCATTTCCTTAATTCTAAGTAACGTTAATGCTCAACTTGAAGATGGTCAGTTGGACAAAACTGGATGAGCGCGAATACACGCATATTACAGCTCCTTTTTGTGGTTTCGTGGTTGCCTTTTATCCAT
The DNA here is from genome assembly GCF_023898315.1 of Schistocerca nitens. NCBI lineage: Eukaryota > Metazoa > Arthropoda > Insecta > Orthoptera > Acrididae > Schistocerca > Schistocerca nitens. The sequence continues at coordinate 820,347,163 of NC_064618.1, forward strand.
TCTTGAATTGATACGACATGTAAATTTGCAGATGACTGTTCAGGTTTAAAAGAACAGCTCGGTTCGACCACAGTTCAGTCGGAAGTGTTATCTGAGCACGTTCTGACATGTTGTCAATCAATAATACATCATCAGACGAAAATTTTGATTCTGCCCCGAATAGGTCCGTTTGCCATTTTCAAGCGAGTACAGCAGGCTACAGCGCGTGAAACAGCGAAAACTGTGCAGTAGTGAAGAATTGCGAATAAAAGGATATTTCGGTACAACTGGCCACAGCCATTGCGGCACACTGCTCTCATTAGGAAAAAAAAGTTCAAGCGTAACTGACTGTGACCTTTGAGTGTAAAGTACAGTGGCCGGTTTGCGTTGTTGAGGCAGACAGGTGAAGAGAGAGACAGAGAGAGAGAGAGAGAGAGAGAGGGAGAGAAAATGGCTCTGAGCACTATGGGACTTAACTTCTGAGGTCATCAGTCCCCTAGAACTTAGAACTACTTAAACCTAACCAACCTAAGGACATCACACACATTCGAACCTGCGACCGTAGCGGTCGCGCGGTTCCAGACTGTAGCGCCTAGAGCCGCTCTGCCAGCCCGGCCGGCAGAGGGAGAGAGAGAGAAGGTAGAGAGCGAAAAGCAAGGCCGGCACGCAGTCTGCTGCTTCCGAACAACATGTAGACTGCAACGAGTTGAAGTTCCCGTCCGGCGAACTGATTACCAGCAGCGTCACATGTCTTCACTCGATGACCGCAGCGCGGGGAAGTTTGTGATTTAATCTCGGACGTGGGACGGTATTGTAGCGATTACCAGCTCTACCCGACGCCCAAACATTCTTCCGCTGGCAGCATTCCAGACGGATACCTTAGGGTCGAGCGACACAGAGGAGCATCACAAAGGGTCACATTGACGAACTAAAAGAAGAACTGTCTGGAGGAGAAAGGTGATTAGAGTCGCTCTCTTTTCATGCAGAGTAACACAAAAGTAAAATTATCAGTTAGACTCCCTAGGAGATTCAATGTGAAACTGGTAGTTTTCTATGTGATACAAAGTTGTCAAAACATGACAGCGGGTGCGGCAGCACAATAGCAAGCTAATGGGCAGCGCGACACCGGTAAAAATGTCCTATTGGCCATTAGAAATTATATTTGTCTGTTCGGTTGCGCCGGTGTGGCTGAGTGGTTCTAGGCGTTTCAGTCTGGAACCGCGTGACCGCTACGGTCGCAGGTTCGAATCCTGCCTCGGTCATGGATGTGTGTGATGTCCTTAGGGTAGTTAGGTTTAAGTAGTTCTAAGTTCTAGGAGACTGATGACCTCAGATGTTAAGTCCCATAGTGATCAGAGCCATTTTTTTGTTCAGTTGTATCGCTGAGACCTAGCAGCAGACACGTGGGCTGTCTTATCAATGACTCTCAGTTTGACTTTCTTGTACAAATCTATTCGCGCCTTTCGGCGCCATGTCGTGTAACTAGTTACGGTTAATAACAACGTACGTCTATATTCGTACAAGTACTTGCAATATGGACATCAGTCTGTATGTAAATATATCTGTATGACATGCACTTTGTAATTTTTTGTTTTGTAGTTCGAAAATGGGCGAGTCAGCCCGACACTGATAACCATTGCAGCAAATAAAGGATAAAATGTATATTCATCCAGCAAAGACGGACAAAATAAAAATTTATCTGATATTTATAAGTACTATACAGTTGTGGAACTACCATCCCGAAGCAACATGCGTCGAATTAGCAGTTATGCAGTACACGCAAAGAAAAATTTCCAAAAGAGAAGTAAATCAATGCAAATATCACCCAAAAACGAAGAAACGTAACTAACTCCATGTAATGGTATCGCGAAAGAGAATCCAAATGTTTGGTTGTATGAGTAGGTAAACCTTCTTGTGACTCACAGTTTGTTGCGAACTTCTCCGTTTGATGCCATTTCAGCCGGCCGCCATGGCCGAGCGGTTCTAGGTGCTTCAGTCTGGAACCGCGCGACCGCTACGGTCGCAGGATCGAATCCTGCCTCGGGCATGGATGTTTGTGATGTCAAATGGCACTGAGCACTATGGGACTTAACTTCTAAGGTCATCAGTCCCCTAGAACTTAGAACTACTTAAACCTAACTAGCCTAAGAACATCACACACATCCATGCTCGAGGCAGGACTCGCACCTGCGACCGTAGCGGTCGCTCGGCTCCAGACTGTAGCGCCTAGAACCGCACGGCCGCTCCGGCCGGCTGTGTGTGATGTCCTTAGGTTAGTTAGGTTTAAGTAGTTCTAAGTTCTAGGGGACTGATGACCTCAGATGTTAAGTCCCATAGTGCTCAGAGCCATTTTAACCATTTTTTGATGCCATTTCTGTGATTTGCGCGTCATCGTGGCTTCCTGTTTATTCGAGGACTTTCCAGTTGGCCTCCAGAGGGAGAGTGAACCCCGTTTCAGATATTCCCGTTGCAGAAAAATATTTGGTGACAGCAGAAATTGGATTTGGTACTCGTCAGCCTAAGACGCTGAAGACGAGACGAGGGAGGCAGTCAGAGGTACGATGGGAGAGAATGACGAAGAGCAGACAGAGCTGGTGAGAAGGGTAGAGAACCGCAGCGCGGTGTCGGCGGCGGAATGAGTGGAGCAAAAATCGCCGGAGGCGTTCGCACACGGCTTGCCCCGCGGGAGAAGAAAGCAGATGAGGGGGCCGGCCTGCGTGGGAAGCCGCCGGCGATGCCTGACGGCGATCAAAGGAGCGGCGCGGCCGCCGGAGTCTTGCCGGAGTGACGCCGCAAAAAGCCGGCAGCGGCAGCGGGCGCTCGGGTGGCTGCGCTGAGCTGCCTCCCCAATAACGGGAGCCGCCAGGACACTGACCCGGCCCTCCTCCTCTCATTTCCCCACAGCCACGAGGCCGCTGCGACGCCGACGGCGTACTCTCTCCAGACGGAAATATTCAGCTTACCGATATAGTCTGTCTGTAAACTCAAGAGCGAGCAGCGCTTTAGGTGGGGGAAGTGGCCATTCCCGGAAGAACGCTGCCACCGGCCTACAGGGGCACCCAAAATCTATTGCCCGTTACCTGTCTAGCAGTGTAGATCGGGGTGAAGTGATACACGTCGTTTCTGTTCGTGGGATCTTAGTTGCCAGTGTCAGTGAGTTTACTTTGTACACTTACTGATGTACTTCGATATCTGGAAGTGATGGTAATCGTCTAGCATTTCAAGACAATTTGCAGAATACCTGCACTTTACCTCCTGATTCAAGGGATGGCGCTGCAAGCAACGCGGGATAGAAACAACATCTATGGAAGTAGAGGGCACCACTTCACTACGCGCCATATCGCTGTTGCTATGACGTATTCCAGCCAATCAGAAGCCGTCCTTTGCTTATAAAAGTGGGAACATCGCTAGTTCACGACAGTCAGTTTTAGCCCTGACGACGACCATGGAGTTAGTGGTCGAAAGCTTGGAGTTTTATCCTGAATTGACGCGGCATGTACAACGAGACATTTTTATTCAAGAAATACGTCGCGAAAGACTTCGTAGCCAAAGAAGAGGAGGTATTTGGGGAGTAACGAGCGTTCGATCGTATCTAATGTTATTACAGGCGACCCAAAAAGAACTGTTGGATAATATTACCAGTCCCAATCAAAGGGCTGCAATTTGTGCAAACGTCAGTCTCAGCTAATAGGACGCATAAGTAAGGAATCGGAAAATAAGCCGCATGGTTTACTGCAATCGCCACGAAGGAAAATTAATAATTTTGGTAGGAAACCCATCGTTATATACAGTTTCAAAATAACGTAAAACCCTTGATGCTTATGGAACACTACATCTCTATCTCGGTCACTATTCACCTGATTCTAAGACATATTGCTTAAAACATGTGCGCAATAGCTATTCTAAACATGTACACCGATTCTGGACTTCTAAGCAAAAAGCTTGACATACGAGGTGCGTTCACATATTAATTTTTATTTTTTGGTAAGACCTTTATTTGTTAATCTACAGCAATGTTAGCCTCTTCAAAATATTCCGCACCACATACCATACACTTATGACAATGCTTTTTCCAATTCCCAAAACACTTTAGGAACTGTTTCTTCGGGATAACTGTGCATTTTTAATCTCATCCATGCTTGGAAAACCGCTGTCCTGTAAGGCCTGCTTTGAAATGTTTATACCACTTGGTTTACTCATAACAGGCTCACCAAAAGCAAAATTTACCATTTCTACAAATTTCATACACTTTATTCCATTATTATAATAAAATTTAATACAGATTCTCTAATTTATTTTTATACAAAACCAATAATCATTGATACTACCAAAACACATGTAACAGCTGACAACAGAGTAAATACCCAATATGCATAACACTGAACACATACTTTTGAGTCATGTTCACGAAGACAGTGACAAAAAAGTAGTGCAAATCGGACTAATACAACACACAAAATTATAATTTTCTGCTTACTTTTTAAACACTCTCTGTGTTGCATGAATGGTTAAGTTTCGATGCAGTCCTTCAAAGAAAACTTCTACCTTTTAGTAGAAACACTAAATAAGAACAAGCCTTAAATTCTACAGACTGATCGCATTATATGGGATTCGTTTTACGAATAACAACAGAAGAACATAGATTCACATGAACAGGCATTTGGTTCTATGTTTGTAGTAGAATCCTGACTTCCGTTCTTATGTTAATATTATTTAGTCTATAAGGCTGTGTTTCGGTAGAAGCTATCGTTTTTTGTATTCCTTATGGTCTTAATGCAGTTGCCTAAAAATAAACACAGCCGAGACGTGTCTGTACACGGCTTCGCCACACATTTGTAGCGCTCGCCGCGGCATGGTCGTTACTACGCTGTGAAACTGCCTGTAGAAGCGCCTTGTGACGTAGCCGGGTTGGCAGAGTGGGGACTCGCTCGCTCGCTCTTCGGTTTACCGACAGACTATACCACCCGACCGTCTGCTTCAATCCTCCGACTTCTTTTGTTTCCTTCTACACTGAAGAGCAAAAGAAACTGGTACACCTGCCTGGTATCGTGTAGAGCCCCCGTGAGCACGCGGAAGTGCCGCAACACGACGTGGCATGGACTCCACTAACGTCTGCAGTAATGCTGGAGGGAATGGACACCATGAATTCCGCAGGGCTGTCCATAAATCCGTAATAGTACGAAGGGGTGAAGATCCCTTCTGAACAGCACGTTGCAACGCATCCCAGATACGCTCAATAACGGTCATATCTGGGGAGTTTGGTGGCCAGCGGAAGTGTTCAAACTCAGAAGAGTGTTCCTGGAGCCCCTCTGTAGCAATTCGGGACTTGTGGGATGTCGCATTGTGCTGCTGGAAAAGCCCAAGTCCATCGGAATCTACAATGGACAAGAATGGATGCAGGTGATCAGACAGTATTCTTGCGTACGTGTCACCTGTCAAGAGTCGTATCTACACGTACCAGGGGCCCCATGTCACTCCAACTGCACACGCCCCACACCACTGGAGAGTCTCCACCATCTTGAACAGTCCCTTGTTGACACGCATGGTCCATGGATTCATGAGGTTGTCGCCATACTCGTAGACGTCCATCCGCTCGATACAATTTGAAACGAGACTCACCTGACCAGGAAAAATGAAAAATGTTTCCAGTCCGGTTCCGAAGGCCCATATTGATGATGTTTCGTTGAATGGTTCGCATGCTGACACTTACTGATGGCCCAGCGTTGAAATCTGCAGCAATTTGCGGAAGGGTTACCTTCTGCCACGTGAACGGTTATCTTCAGTCATCGTTGGTCCCGTTCTTGCAGGATCCTTTTCCGGCCGCAGCGATGTCGGATGTCTGATGTCTGTTGTTTTACCGCATTCCTGATATTCACGGCACACTCGTGAAATAGTCGTACGGGAAAATCCCCACTTCATCGCTGCCTCGGAGGTGCTGTGTCCCATCGCTCGTGCGCCGATTATAACACCACGTTCAAACTCATTTAAATCTTGATGAACTGCGATTGTAGCAGCAGTAACCGATCTAACAACTGCGCCAGACCCTTGTTGTCTTATATAGGCGTTGCCGACCGCAGCACCGTATTCTGTCTGTTTACATACCTCTGTATGCATTTATACGAATGCGTATATAAGTTTCTTCGGCGCTTCAGTGTATTTCATCGAATAACCAGTAGAAATACAGTGTTCACCGGTTGCGGAGGAGGGAAGTATGCCACTGGTGTTCCACGGTTGGAAACCCGCTCTCGTCGAACACTACTAGTAGAGTTGTACCACAGACTATCATAGGAAAGCGTAAACTGCGGTAGTTTTTCTAGTAGCTTTGATTTGCTAAACTGATAGCCGAGTTACCTGTACGTTAGCTGTGTTGCATACCTATCGGGCGTTACCTCATAACGATTGATGTCTTTACTTACACGATCAGTGCCTTACAAGGGAACCTCCCCATCGCACCCCCCTCACATTTAGTTGTAAGTTGGCACATTCGATAGGCCTTGAAAAACTAAACACATATCAATCGAGAAAACAGGAAGAAGTTGTGTGGAACTATGAAAAAATAAGCAAAATATACAAACTGAGTAGTCCATTGCAAGATAGGTAACATCAAGGATAATATAAGCTAAGGAGCGCCGAGGTCTCGTTGGTAGCGTGAGCAGCGGCGGAATGAGAGATCCTTGGTTCAAGTCTTCCCTCGGGTGAAAAGTTTACGTTCTTTATTTTCGCAAAGTTGTGATCTGTCCGTTCGTTCATTGACGTCTCTGTTCACTGTAATAAGTTTAGTGTCTGTGTTTTGCGACCGCACCGGAAAAACGAGTGATTAGTAGACGAAAGGACGTGCCTCTCCAATGGGAGCCGAAAACATTTGTCGCAAGGTCATAGATCAACCGATTCCTCCACAGGAAAACACGTCTGATATATTCTATACGACACTGGTGACGGCATTTGCGTCACATGACAGGAATATGTTGTCGACTCACCTAACTTGTACACTTGGCGAATGGGTAAAAAGGTTCTTCTACCTTGCCCGATTTAGGTTTTCTTGTGGATGTAATAATCACTCCTAAAAAAAGTGATGAAAACATAAGCGTATGTCACATAAACTGAAAATAAAATGTTAAAATTTTCACCTGAGGGAAGGCTTGAAGCAAGGACCTCCCATTCCGCAGTTGCTCACGCTAACCACGGGACCACGGCAACCGTGAGCTTACTGTATTCTTGTTATTGCCTATGTTGCGCATGGACTACTCAGTTTGTATATTTTGCTTATTTTTTCACAGTTCCACACAACTTCTTCCTGTTTTCTCGATTGATCTGTGTTCATTTTTTCAAGGCCTATCCACTGTGCCAACTTATAACTAAATCTGAAGGGGGTGCGATGGGGAGGTTCCCTTGTTAGTAGATTCCCCGAAAAACCAGAGGCGGTGAACCGTCTAGAAACTGAGTGAAGATATATGAAGGGGCATGTAACCTACGGAACATTTTTGTTCTGCATAGTTACCCTCCTGTCTGTAACTTAAGAAGCACAGTGTTTATAGCAAAACTGAAATTGTCAATGTTTAATTCCGGTTTTATCTGAATATTCTTGAAACACAGTTATGTTGTAATAAAAAGAAAGAGAACAATATAGATTTATCATGAAGTGTCAGAAAATGCAATTTCCTCCAGAAAAAGCTAAAATAATAAAAAAAACGCAAAACAATAATATCTCAAACATTGCTTCAATACTTCGTCGAACTTGTATAGAACATGTTTCTGTTATTCATAAACAACTTTCGCATTTGTCAGTAATAACACGAAATTCTTCCCTTTGATCATGCTGAAGAGCGTTCTATTGCGTATAAAATAACAACAATAATTATGTATACTTTTTATGTTTGTGTGTGTAAACTGTATTTGAATCAAGAGTAATCAGTATGGTTACATAAAAGCGCAGAAGTTACGCGATGAAGTAATTTTTGTTACTTACAAAATGCAATTTGTATCCTGTCAAGATATAAGATAGATAATGGACCAAAAATGAATGATCTGCGGTTCTAATTACGTGCAAGAGAAACACCCGACCAAACAAAAAACACGTTGTGGGCTCACATTTTCCCTGTTACATGTTTATGTTTCTTTTCCCACCAATGCTACCAATACTATTGGTAATCCTGCCATTTACTGCGTTATTCATGTAGTAGTTTTGGCAGAACGCAACTCTATGACACAAAAATGGTTGGCCCTCGTATAAAACTTTTGGAACTCCATCGTCAACGAATCAGTGGAAATGCGACTGTCCGTGGCTCTTATCTATCGGGAATGCTGGAATGGATCCTTTGAAAGACACGGTTGGTTTCCCTCCTTAATCTTTCCCCAATACGTCTACGTCTCTAAAGGCCAGTTGAGGGGAAGGTCAAACTATGAATTTCCTTCCTTTGCCAATAACTGTCTTGCACACGAATTGCGCTTATCTTTTAGACATGCCAAAAATAAATTACCTGATCAATTGTGTGGTCTTTTGTTCCAGTACCAGCATAGTACGAAAGGTGGAGTTGCTCTTTACATATCACAAAATAACTAATACTGAATCTGAAGATGATTTTCAAAAACATTTACGAACTGTAATTAATTATTTAAATATCTGTACGTGAAAGTAAGATACAAGCACTTATTAGGATAAAACCGACAAAATTTTAATAAAATTCACACCTGTGGAATAGGACAATTTTTTTACGTATGTCGACTGTATTTTAAGTTTACACAATTCCTGTGACACTGACTCCAAAAAGAAAAAAAAAACATTCTCTAGTTTAAAAGAATCTTCGTTAGCAAGGGCAATCATAAAATTTTTTTGAATCATTGCTGTCCCTACAATACTTTATCGAACAGTGTGTTGAACCCTGAAAGACCAATAAAGCCGAAGAATCCGGACAACAGAAATGAGTTTTTAGGACACACAAGAGCTGACCTCATCGAAAAGAAGATATAAAACTCGGATTCGGTGTAAATAATACCCTGAAGCGGCAAAGAAAGTGGTATAGGCATGCGTATTAAAATACAGAGATACGTAAACAGGCAGAATACGGTGCTGCGGTCAGCAACGACTATGAAGACAACAAGTGTCTGGCGCAGTTGTTAGATCGGTTACTGCTGTTACAATGGCAGTTTATCAAAATTTAAGTGAGTTTGAACGTGGTGTTATAGTCGGCGCACGAGCGATGGGACACAGCATCTCCGAGGTAGCGATTTTCCCGTACGACCATTTCACGAGTGTACCGTGAATATCAGGAATCCGGTAAAACATCAAATCTCCGACATCGATGCGGCCGGAAAAAGATCCTACAAGAACGGGACCAACGACGACTGAAGAGAATCGTTCAACGTTACAGAAGTGCAATCCTTCCGCAAATTGCTGCAGATTTCAATGCTGGGCCATCAACAAGTGTCAGCCTGCGAACCATTCAACGAAACATCATCGATATGGGCTTTCTGAGAAAACGTTACGGCTCGTCTGGGCCCGTCAACTCCGACATTGGACCGTCGATGATCGGAAACATTTTTCCTGGTCGGATGAGTCTCGTTTCAAATTGTATCGAGCGAATGGACGTGTACGGGTATGGCGACAGCCTCATGAATCCATGCACCCTGCATGTCAGCAGGGGACTGTTTAAGTGGTGGAGGCTCTGTAGTGGTGTGGGGCATGAGCAGTTGGAGTCATGTGGGACCCTTGATACATCTAGCTACGACTCTGACAGGTGACACGTACGTAAGCATCCTATCTGATCACCTGCATCCATTCATGTCCATTGTGGATTCCGACTGACTTGGGCAATTCCAGCAGGACAATGCGACACCCCACAGGGCCAGATTTGCTACAGAGTGGCTCCAGCAACACTTTTGTGAATTTAAACACTTCAGCTGGCTACCAAACTCCTCAGACATGAACATAATTGAGGATGTCTGGGATGCCTTGCAACGTGCTGTTACGGATTTATGGCTCTAAGCACTATGGGACAACATCCGAGGTCATCAGTCGCCTAGACTTAGAACTACTTAAACCTAACTAACCTAAGGACATCACACACTTCCGTACCCGAGGGAGGATCGAACCTGCGACCCCAGCAGCCACGAGCTCCCCGACTGAGGCGCCTAGAACCGCTCGACCACAGCGGCCGGCTAAGGATTTATGTACAGCCCTGCAGGATTCATGGTGTCAGTTCTCTCCAGCGCTACTTCAGGCATTAGTCAAGTCCATGCCACATCATGTTGCGGCACTTCTGCCTGCTCGCGGATGCCCTACTGGATATAAGGCAGGTGTACCAGTTTCTTTGTGTTAATTACACGTTGAATGATGTTGAAAGAATGGCCAATAACAGATATACAAAAATAATGTATTATTACAAAGCGTTAGGGAAACATAGCAGAGGAAGCCCGCAGAAATTATGGGAAGATCAATTCTGAGATACTTGAGGACGAAACAGTCAAAAGACTGCCGGCCGGTATGGCCGAGCGTTTCGAGGCGCTTCAGTCTGGAACCGCAGGTTCGAATCCTGCCTCGGGCATGGTTGTGTGTGATGTCCTTAGGTTACTTAGGTTTAAGTAGTTCTAAGTTCTAGGGGATTGATGACCTCAGATGTTAAGTCGCATAGTGCTCAGAGCTATTTGAACCATTGAGTCAAAAGACTCGCCTTGTTGTTGTTGTTGTTGCTGATGATGATGAGAACAAACGTTGAGCTAGAAGTTGTCTGTATTCACTGACGTAGTTGATGTTAATCTTGGTGTCTCATAAGGGACTACCATGGGTGCTGGAGGGGTGTCATGGTGTCCAGTTCAGCCAATAGAAAAACTGAGAGTCATTAATTGTTGAACCTATAACTCATCACCCTTCCTTCATAATTTGAACGTATGTAATTAGAAAAGGGAGATACGGAATCTGTTTTAGTATAATGATCGATGAGCCGTTAGTGAACTGACGGGCTTTAAACGTTCGAGCTGAAACAGGGACGAACAATCTTTCTCCGTTTGGGAGGCGTGTGTGCGCTTTCTCTCGGTGGCACAGCACACAGCTGGCGCCTGTCATGAATGACGGCAGCTGACGCGCCGCGGAAACCGGTTCGCCACGGCTGTGTCGTCGCGCCACGCCGCGGCAAGGACGTCCGTCTTCGCTGGAAGCCGTGCTGCGACCTGCTGCACCGTTAGGCACGCGCGGACACGCCCACCTCGCGGCTTGCGCTCACAGCCGCCACGGCGCGCGACAAAAGAACGAGCTAATGAAAGAAAGGGGCGTGGCGGAGCACCGCGGGCGGCCCGCCGCCGAGTCCACGCCCGACTGGCGGACAGCCATTGTGGTGCGAAAACGTTCGCATGTAGAGCGCTATTGCTTGTAAAGGAACAACGAGCAGGGAGACTAAAATACCGTGGACTCCTCGTAAAGGTGTGCAAGATTTCTCTGTACCGACAAAAGAGCCGGATCAAATGACGGCAGGCGCTTTAGAGCTAAATAACGGGAATACCGCGTACATTTACACTACTGGCCACTAAAATTGCTACACCACGAAAATGACAGAGGCGAAATTTAACTGACAGGAACAAGATGGTGTGATATGCAAATGATTAGATTTTCAGAGCATTCACACAAGGTTGGCGCCGGTGGCGGCACCCACAACGTGCTGACATGAGGAAACTTTCCAACCGATTTCTCATACCCAAACAGCAGTTGACCGGCGTTGCCTGGTGAAACGTTGTTGTGATGCCTCGTGTAAGGAGGAGAAATGCCTACCATCACGTTTCCGACTTTGATAAAGGTCGGATTGTAGCCTATCGCGATTGCGGTTAATCGTATCGCGACATTGCTGCTCGCGTTGGTCGAGATCCAATGACTGTTAGCAGAATATGGAATCGGTGGGTTCAGGAGGGTAACACGTAATGCCGTGCTGGATCCCAACGGCCTCGTATCACTAGCAGTCGAGATGACAGGCATCTTATCCGCATGGCTGTAACGGATCGTGCAGCCACGTCTCGATCCCTGAGTCAACAGATGGGGACGTTTGCAAGACAACAAACATCTGCATGAACAGTTCGACGACGTTTGCAGGAGCATGGACTATCAGCTCGGAGACCATGGCTGCGGTTACCCGTGACGCTGCAATTAGGACAGGAGCGCCTGCGATGGTGTACTCAACGACGAACCTGGGCGTACGAATGGCGAAACGACATTTCTTCGGATGAGTCCAGGTTCTGTTTGCAGCATCATGATGGTCGGATCCGCGACATCGCGGTGAAAACACATTGGAAGCGTGTATTCGTAATCGCCATACTGGCGTATCACCCGGCGTGATGGTATGTGGTGCCACTGGTTACACGTCTCGGTCACCTCTTGTTCGCATTGACGGCACTTTGAACAGCCGACGTTACATTTCAGATGTGTTACGACCCGTGGCTCTACCCTTCATTCGATCCCTGCGAAATCCTACATTTCAGCAGGATAATGCAGGACCGCATGTTGCAGGTCCTGTACGGGCCTTTCTCGATACAGAAGATGTTCGACTGCTGCCTTGGCGAGCACATTCTCCAGATCTCTCACCAATTGAAAATGTCTGATCAATGGTGGCCGAGCAACTGGCTCGTCACAATACGCCAGTCACTAATCTTGATGAACTGTGGTATCGTGTTGAAGCTGCATGGGCAGATGTACCTGTAGACGCCATCCGAGCTCTGTTTGATTCAATGCCCAGGCGTATCAAGGCCGTTATTACGGCCAGAGGTGGTTGCTCATGGTACTGAGTTCTCAGGATCTATGCACCCAAATTGCGTGAAAATGTAATCACACGTCAGTGCTAGTATAATATATTTGTCCAATGAATACCCGGTTATCATCTGTATTTCTTCTTGGTGTAGCACTTTTAATGGCCAGTAGTGTAAAAACGAAACCTCTCAAACAGAGCCCTGAAACAGGCCACATCCGTACTCCGCAAATTACTGTGTCAGTGTACCGGAGGTTACGAGGTTTAAGAGCCATTTTCCTCCATGCCTGATCCGCCGATCAACGGGTGCAGTGGAATGCAGGCGGGTCTCGTGTTCGGCAGAAGTGGAGCTCAGACACTGATTCGGCTGTACTGACTTAGGTTTTACGTAGTTTCCCTAAATCGTTTCAAGCGAACACGGAATGGTTCCTTTGAGAAGGATACATTTTCTTCCCTATCTCACAAGCTCAGTCCGCAAACACATCTTCGTCGACAACACTTACAGCATAAAATTTCTGTATTCTTTTCTCCATACTCTTACTGTTATCGCTTGCTTCTCTTTTCACCGAATCTTTTCACAGCCTGACAGAGAAGTGTTCAAAAACATATAGTTTAGTTAACTATATCCTACTGCTTCCCTGTAATTGCTTGTTGGGAACAAGTGCTTTCTCTCTTAAGTTGTCCTGTTTGAGTTTTACTTTTCATTTATCTTCCGTATACTTGCAAAATATTTTGCTATTTGCGTAAATGCCCTTTCTATTTCTCTTTCTGGTGGCATGAACTTCGAGACGTCACCTATCCTTGTGGTCGATAAAATGAAAGTGTGAATCCCACATCCAATGGTGTTACATATGCATCTTGTGGATTAAATCAGTGTTATGTAATGAATTTTACTGCCTGCAGTCAGTTCCAAGTTTCTGGACCTAGAGTTCGCTTGTATAAGGGATAGTCAAATGAAAGCGAGAAAGATGGTAGAAAAGAAAGTAAGTCTGTTTATTACTTCAAAACTAATCGCCGTAACAGTTAATACACTTATCCCACTGTGAGACAAGACGGCCAATGCCTTCGTGGAAAAATGTTTGCGGTTGCCTACGGAATCATGATTGTATGCAAGCGTGCACCTCTTCGTGCGAAGAAAATCGGTGACCATGAATGTCTTTCTTTAGTGCTGGAAAAATATGGAAATCGTTTGGGGAAAGATCGGGACTCTACGGAGGATGTGTAAGGGCTTCCTAGTGAAACTTCTGCAGCGAAGTCGAAACAGTCTTGGCAAGTTGCGGGCTCATCAATATTGTTTAGAAGACCATTCTGCTACTGACAGTATGCTGCGTCAGTCACACAGCCTGCAACACAGAAGGAACCCACGGCAAAGGAACTGCCATTCGTCAGCGCCATTTACCGTGGCAGCGATGCATCTCGGGACTTAGGACCCTTTTTCCTCCATTTCCAGTGAGGAATGTATCCTCGCAGTTTGTCGGTTTTATTAACGTTCACCCTGTATAAGTGATACGCTGTAATGAAAGAAGAGAAGGGCCTGGCTGCCTGAGTGGGTCAGCAGAGCGGCCCGGCGCCGTCTAGCGTCCAGCGTGCAGCGTCCAGCGGCTATCCAGAGCGCGGCTGGCCAGCATGTAGTGCAGAACTGCGGCCACGGGCGGCCGCGCGCTGGCCCTGAACCACACGCGGCAGCTAGCCGGCAGCTCGCTCCGCCGCTTCTCGCCTCAGCTGCTCTCCTTTACGTGGAGGACGGCCCTCTTCTAGATGTTGCGTAGATGATCGATGTCCATGGGAGTGCGAAACAAGTATCTCTTTAACATGTGACAGTCGCCGGCCAGAGTGGCCGAGCGGTTCTAGGCGCTACAGTCTGGAACCGCGAGATCGCTACGGTCGCAGGTTCGAATCCTGCCTCGGGCATGGATGTTTGTGATGTCCTTAGGTTAGTTAGGTTTAAGTAGTTCTAAGTTCTAGGGGATTGATGACCTCAGAAGTTAAGTCCCATAGTGCTCAGAACCATTTGAACCTTTTTTTTTTTTTTTTTTTTTTTTTTTTTTTTTGACAGTCGCTTCAGATCATCTTGACTAAACTTTCGAGCTATGTCATTCAGAAGGAGGTCAATAATTGCACACACATCTTCCTTAAAACGCCGTTGAACTTTCCGATTTGGAGTTCTCTCGTCGACACCAGATAGTAACAATGTCTGCGTCCACGTTTTTCCTTTCTGCGGATTCCGTAACGAAATTTGAGACGTCTTTCACAGTTACCAAGACATCGCACGATGATCACAGCTGATGTCCTTTTTACCACTGACGTGGAGAGCGAAACGATTTCTGACTAACTTAAATTGAGGCACAGTTTCGACGCCTTTACATTGTGATTTGGTGCTTCCTCGAAGTCAAAAGTAGTTGCACTGTACGTGCAAATAAAACAAATATTTTTACGAGTACTTATGGGTCTTCCATAGCCCCACATAAAAGTCGCACAGAGAAGCCTGATGATATAATTATACCAGTGTCTTTGATGGTCTACTGAAAACTATCGCCGCGCGGGATTAGCCGAGCGGTCTGAGGCGCTGCAGTCATGGAGTGTGCGACTGGTCCCGGTGGAGGTTCGAGTCCTCCCTCGGGCATGGGTGTGGGTGTTTGTCCTTAGGATAATTTAGGTTAAGTAGTGTGTAAGCTTAGGGACTGATGACCTTAGCAGTTAAGTTCCATAAGATTTCACACACATCTGAACATTTTGAAAACTATCATTACTGCGTTTGGAGATATGTGATAAATGAGCAAGATAAAATAATTACATATCTTTCAACGCAAAAATTTATTCGTATCACTTCGAAACTGCAAACCTCATAGGCGTTTCTTGCTCTTTGTATAAAAAATTCGAGAAAAATCATTGGCTGGATTGCACACCCTTTATGTTCGTCACCAGAAGGGCGAATGGTGTAGCCATGGGTATGGAAGAAGAGGGAATGCCAGAACACTGCCTTTATTCGCATCATGTTGTTTTTATTTTCTGTAAATGTTGGACTCTCCTGATTGCGGAAGGAATGGAAGTTCGTCCACTGACACAGCGGCCTACCAGATCAGGCGTACTGGCTGCTGTTTCGGCTATCTTGTCCGCTGTGTGTCACTGTCGAATGGTACCTGTGCTTGCACGCTCGCTACAATAACCTAATTGTAAATATGTTTTAGACCACCTACGTATCTCCGACAGTATGTGGGCTTAGTTAGATTCATGGAAATAAAATAATAAGTACCATGAAACAAAAACGTGACGGTTTCCTGCGCGCAAAGCGATATTTTCCCTACACAAAAACCTACCCAAACTATGAAAGTCGTGAGAGAGATGTAAAACTTGTCTTGAACATTACGTAATTACGTAGGTCAGGAAGATAACTATTAACAGCATAAATCAGACAGTGAAACGATCTCGTTGAGCCGACCGCTGTGACCGAGCGGTTCTAGGCGCTTCAGTCCGGAACCGCGCTGCTGCTACGGTCGCAGGTTCGAATCCTGCCTCGGGCATGGATGTGTGTGATGTCCTGAGGTTAGTTAAGTTTAAGTAGTTCTAAGTGTAGGGGACTGATGACCTCAGATGTTAAGTACCATAGTGCTCGGAGCCATTTGAACCATTTTTGATCTCGTTGAAAAATTTAGGATTTTTGCCTTATGTTTAACGCTCCTCCACCAGACTTCGGCGCGCTGGGAGGCCATTTCATGTCCACTGACAGAGCTTGTCTTCCATTAACACAGTTCAGTTTTTTGTAGAATGACTTTCAATCACAGCAATCTACGCAGAGCTTAAAAATGAACTGTAGAACACATGTGACGCTAACGCTAAACTCAGAGGAACTGTGTACTTCTGCATGAAATCTGTTTGACTAGTTAAGATTTGGTGAAACTTAGCACTTACTCGAACTGAGTAAGTCTTTTGTAACTCAGCCCTTCATAAGATTTTCTTGAACCAGATGGCAATGCAAACAATGTCTCCATGTTACAATTTGTGTGCATATTTTAATTATTTTTCTGTTGAAAGTAAACGGTATTTTCATGTCACAGTCGTTTGTAGCAATTAGGAAAGAATATTTTGGCAAGATGTGTTTGAATTGTGGAATCTGATACGATTGTTGGCGTGAGGCTCAATCGACGCAGTTTTTTAGTATTCAACAACATGCCATTGCACTGGTCAGAGACAAAACGGTTCGTGAGTGGTTTCCCACTGAGCCACACGAAAGTTCTCTTTCGCTTCTTGTATTTTACGCGGATGCACATACAGCGTTGGGATATTTCTTATTGTTACGTTCGGATTAAAGTTTTCATTTTCCTTTCAGGAATATCGTACTGTCCTCCACCGGACACACGATAAACCCATAGACAACAGTGAAAGGCGTCCCGTACTTTTGTGAGTCTGTATGGAGTAACTGCCTTCTTTGGTGTCGCTATGCGACGTCGCAGCTGACTAAAAGTTGTTGGGAGTGAGGGCACGTAGGCGGAGACTTTCAAAAACCACATCAACAAAAAACCAAGTATCCTGGAGACATCATGTTCTCGCAACTGAAGGAACGAGCAGACAAATTAGCAGCACGAAGGCGAGACTTAGCGGGCAGCACGTGAGTCCACCAACTCACAACTGGCACCGTGATGAAACTTTACTTTCATTGCCTAAATTAAAATTTGCCCTATTCCCTCTATCAATTTGTCTAGAAGATACAGTTTTTTGATGGTGGATGAATCTTTGGAAATATATATTACGAAGAAAGTAAAATTCGTTATTACCTCATCGAAGGAATTGCTGCAAACGTTAGAGCCGCTGTGAACTTTAGACGTAGCTACTGGATGGTTCGGGGACCGGCGTCTGGAAAGCTGCGCTGACTCACCCCAGCTGCGCCGCCTCGTCACAGGAGTTTTGCGAAGCGCTAGAAATCTGTCCCCGTTTCTGTGGCGACGACGGTCGCATTGGGACTCGTCTACCCTTACGCTGCTGCCTCGACGCTCGATTTCATGCCAGAAAGGCGCGGCGCGACAGGATAAAGGCGCAGAGCCGCCATCGCCGGCGAGGTGTTCCCACCGCAGAGCGGCCGGTCTGCCCTGGTTCCGCCGTACACGGAGCTCCCTTACTTTCTGGTGGCAGCGAGGGAAAACACTGTAGCTGACTGTAGGTGCGGCTCGTTACCGAGTTGACTAAGCTACTGGTGAGAGATCTGGAGAATGTTCTGGCCAGGGCAGCAGTCGAACATTTTTTGTAGCCAGAAAGGCCCGCACAGGACCTGCTGAAATGTAGGGTTTCGTAGGGATCGAATGAAGGGTAGAGCCACGGGTCGTAACACATCTGAAATGTAACGTCCACTGTTCAAAGTGCCTTCAATGCGAACAGAACAAGAGGTGACCGAGACGTGTAACCAATGGCACCCCATACCATCACGCCGGGTGATACGCCAGTATGGCAATCACGAATACACGCTTCCAATGAGCGTTCGCCGCGATGTCGCCAAACACGGATGCGACCATCATGATACTGTAAACAGAACCTGGATTCATCCCAAAACATGACGTTTAGCCATTCGTGCAACCAGGTTCGTCGTTGAGTACACCATCGCAGGCGCTCCTGTCTCTGATGCAGCGTCAAGGTAACCGCAGCCATGGTCTCCGAGCCGATAGTCCATGCTGCTACAAACGTCGTCGAACTGTTCGTGCAGATGGTTGTTGTCTTGCAAACGTCCCCATCTGTTGACTCAAGGATCGAGACGTGGCTGCACGATCCGTTACAGCCATGCAGATAAGATGCCTGTCATCTCGACTGCTAGTGATACGAGGCCGTTGGGATCCAGCACGGCGTTCCGTATTACCCTCCTGAACCCACCGATTCCATATTCTGCTAACAGTCATCGGATCTCGACTAACGCGAGCAGCATTGTCGCGATGCGATAAACCGCAATCGCGATACCCTACAATCCGACCTTTATCAAAGTCGGAAACGTGATGGTAGGCATTTCTCCTCCTTTCACGAGGCATCACAACAACGTTTCACCAGGCTACGCCGGTCAACTGCTTTTTATGATAAATCGGTTGGAAACTTTCCTCATGTCAGCACGTTGTAGGTGTCGCCGCCGGCGCCAACCTTGTGTGAATGCTCTGAAAATCTAATCATTTGCATATCACATCATCTTCTTCCTGTCGGTTAAATTTCGCGTGTGTAGCACGTCATCTTCGTGGTGTAGCAATTTTAATGGCTAGTAGTGTGCCTTTCACAAGTAGTTAGTGCAGCCTCCGCCGGACGCAAAACAAGCACACAGATGACAGCTAAACTCGCCCCATAGCGTAGCGAATCTGTGTGGAGTTGCTGCAGTCGCAGCTGTTTCGCTGTGTCGTGTCGCAGTTCGCCCACAGTTGTCGGAAGAGGAGTCGCACAGACAGAGTCCCAGACAAACTCCCGCAGAGAGAGTTACGTGCAGCAAGATGAGGCGGCCTTGGTGGCAGGTGGTGCGGTGTGAGATCCGTGCGCCCCATCCTTGAGTCAGCTCACTCCTAACAGATGCTCTTACGTACCCGGATGATTCCAGTGCGGTTGGGCTTCGTCCTGCTGGAAAGTGAAAAACGAAAGAGCCAACACGCTAGCTGCCCCGGAGAGACCCCATCAGCGACTACGTGGATCGGCACCTTGCAACTGACGTCAGAGTAAACCTTTAGTTTCCATGCAGAAGTTAACTTCACCCAAGTTTCTGTCTTATTCCTCTAGAACAGGGATTCCCAACAAAATTTTTTCGAGGACCCCCTCATCGAGCATGATTGGTACCTTTCATATCACAGTATCAAGTACCTTTTCTATTTTTGGTACTTAGAAAAAACTTTGACATATTTATTATTGTAAAAATATTGAGCTTACAAGGGAACCTCCCCATTGCACCCCCCTCAGATTTAGTTGTAAGTTGGCACAGTGAATTGGCCTAGAAAAACTGAACACAGATAAATCGAGAAAACAGGAAGAAGTTGTGTGGAACTACGAAAAAATAAGCAAAATACACAAACTGAGTAGTCCATGCGCAAGACAGGCAACATCAAGGAGAATGTGAGGTCAGGAGCGCCGTGGTCCCGTGGTTAGCGTGAGCAGCTGCGGAACGAGAGGTCCTTGGTTGAAGCCTTCCCTCGAGTGAAAAGTTTATTTTCTTTATTTTCGCATATTTATGATCTGTCCGTTCGTTCATTGACTTCTCTGTTCACTGTAATAAGTTTAGTGTCTGTGTTTTCAACCGCACCGGAAAACCGTGCGATTAGTAGACGAAAGGACGTACCTCTCCAATGGGAACCGAAAACATTTGACCGCAAGGTCATAGGTCAACCGATTCCTCCACGGGAAAACACGTCTGATATATTCTATACGACACTGGTGACGGCATGTGCGTCACATGACAGGAATATGTTGTCGACCCACCTAACTTGTACACTTGGCGTATGGCTCAAATGGTTCAAATGGCTCTGAGTACTATGTGACTTAACTGCTGTGGTAATCAGTCGACTGGAACTTAGAACTATTTAAACCTAACGAACCTAAGGACACCACACACATCCACGCCCGAGGCAGGATTCGAACCTGCGACCGGAGCGGTCGCTCGGCTGCAGACTGTAGCGCCGAGAACCGCACGGCCACTCCGGCCGGCTTGGCGTATGGGTAAAAAGATTCTTCTGCCTTGCCCGATTTAGGTTTTCTTGTGGATGTGATAATCACTCCCAAAAAGTGATGAAAACATAAGAGTTTGTCACATAAACTGCAACAAATGAATCCAACAGTTTCACAGTCGCACAGTTTTCCCTGTGCTCTGTCAAAACATATGTTTTTAACGTTTTTAAATTTTTCCGTGTGTAGACCGTCAAATCCTGCATATGTCCAAGCAATTCTGAACATGTCCTGGAATTTTGGACAGCGAAGTTGATTATATAAAAAATTAAACTTTTCACTTGTGGGAAGACTTGAACCTAGGACTTCTCGTTCCGCAGCTGCTCATGCTAACCACGGGACCACGGCGCTCCTGGGCTCACACTACACTTGATGTTGCCTATCTTACACACGGACTACTCGGTTTGTATATTTTGCTTATTTTTTCATAGTTCCACACAACTTCTTCCTGTTTTCTTGATTGATCTGTGTTCAGCTTTTCAAGGCCTATCCACTGTGCGAACTTATAACTAAATCTGAGGGGGGTGCGATGGAGAGGTTCCCTTGTTAGAAGTTTTTCAATTTAGCCATCATTGTTATTAACTATTTGCCTCTATGTAATTCTAGTTTTGCGCTAGAGTGTGCTAGTGTCAGTTGGCTCTAGGAAGACGCCAGACGCAGAAGTTAGCGTTCGCTAAAGCTCTGCTCATGCAGGAAGCGACCAAAACAAAAAAATCTATCATACGAAATATATTTAATATATTATTTATTCTAATAGCATCTTGCGGACCCCTCTGGCATAGCTCGTGGACCCCTGTGGGTCCACGGACCACCTGTTGGGAACCACTGCTCTAGAAGATGAAAGTTTTTGAAATCTCAGGTATGACGAAAATTCTAAATGATACTTCCTAAATAAATGTGGTTCTTTTTTATGAAGGCAGAATATTTGCTCAGTTTCTTGACGGATTTTGCTCATCTGCGCAGCCTCCATGGACTGCTCGTAAGGCACTATTCTTCCAGTTTATATTTTTCCTTTCACCGGGGCACACTGGCCGAGAATAGGTTAAATAGGCGATTTACAAGAAAACCAGCAATACATTGCCAACCGTCTTGCAAGAAATGTCAACGTTTTCGTTAAAGAACGTCCAGACTCAGAAGCGCTAACGCCTTGTGTCTACAACGGGGTTCGTTTTACGCAGTGAGGTCACGCGCAGCTTAATGAAGCAGCTTCAGTTTCTGCCGCCGGGCTGCCTCGGCTCTCGCTGACCTATTGAATATGACGTCTACAAGAGATTTTTTCCCATCCGCTCGTATGGGCGGGGTAGCGCTTCCCAGGAGAAAGCTATACTCAGGATTGGCTCTCACCAGATGTGGGTCGCTCAGAATGAAATAGCTTTCAGACAGAGTGTGATTAGCATTGAATTGTGCCGTAGATAGCACGGCTGTAGCGCCACGACGGCGTAACTGTTAAACACTGTGACAGCTGACAGGCGCTGGCGGTTTCTGCTTCCGCGCGGCTTCACGTTTGATTGCTCGTTTGAAGTTGAGTGTTTTAGAAAGTTTTGCAGTCAGTGCAGATAGGCGAACACTTCGCGAATCACAGTTGCCTTTTAATATATCTCGATGCTGATGAAATTTTGGTTGGCTCTTTCACACGTTGTAAATATGTATGTAATCAAGGACCATGTCGGTGCCTTGCGTGCCCCAACAATACAGATAGTCGTAACGTGGGTGCAACCGCAGCGGAGGTGTATCCGTGCAGACGCCTGACAAACAGATGGTCCCTGAACAGGTGCAATAACCCTTTCGACAGTCTGGGTGATCGGCTGATCTAACCTTGTAACATTAGTCAACACGACCCTTGCTGCGCCGGTGCTGCAAAGAGAAACCACAGCTGCTATTTTTTCTGAGGGCATGCAACTCTGCAACACGGCGTAATGAAGATGGTATCACGCCGGAGCTAAATTAATCCCCCATTCGGGTATCCGGACTGCGATAACTCAGGAGGAATTCGTCGCCAGAAAAAAAAGAAAACTGGCATTTTACGGATCGGAGCGTGCAATTGTAGATCCGTTAATCAGGCAGGTAGGTTACATAAATTTAAAAATGGTAATGTATAGGTTGAAGTTAGATATAGTGGGAATTAGAGAACAGGATATCGGGTTAGGTCAGTACAGGGTTATCAACACAAGATCAGATAGGAGTAACGCAGCGATAAGTCCAATAATGAACAAGAAAATACGAATGCAGGTAAGTTACTATGAGCAGCGTAACGATCACATCATCGTCGCCAAGATTCACGCAGTAAAAAACACCCACCACAGTAGCACGAGTTTATATGAGAACTATTTCCGCAGATGATGATGAGATGAACGACTTTACGATGAGATAAGAAAATAATTTACACAGTTAAAGAGACGAAAATTTAATTGTGATGGAGGACTGGAATTCCTTAGTAGGAAAAGGAAGAGATAAAATAGTAGAATATGGTGTGCTAGAAAGGAATGAAAGAGAGTAGAATTTTGCACGGAGCATAATTTAATCGTCGGTAACACTTGGTTTAAGAATCCTATGGAAAGGTTGTATACGTTGAAGACAACTTAGGACACTGGAATGTTTCAGGTTGATTATATAAAGGTAAGAAAGAGCTATCTAACCGCGATTTTAAACTCTAAGACCCCATCAGGAACAGTTATAGAGTAGAACCATAATTTATTGGTTATGGAGTGCATAATTAAACTGAAGAAATTGGGAAAATGTTGGAAATTAAGAAGGTGGGACCTGGATAAGTTGAAAGAACGAGAGGTTTTTGAGAGTTTCAGAGGGAGCAGTAGGCAGCAATTGACTAGAATAGGGAAACGGTATACAGTAGAAGACGAATGGATATCTATGAGAGATGGCATAGTGAGGACAGCAGATGGTTAAATAGGTAAAAAGATAAGGTCCAGTAGAAATCTTTGAATAAAACAGGAGATACCGAATTTAACTGACGAAAGAAGAAAATGAAAAAATGCAGCACGTGAAGCAAGCAAAAGAAAATACAGACGTTTAAAAGTACAAAGTGGCTAAGCAGGACTCTCTAACTGAAGCTGAGATTTTCCTTCTTCGCTCTCTCTAATACCAAAATTCGCTGTTGTAGTGAAAGAACGACAAGTTTTCTTTTATTTGAAATAGTGATGGCTGTTCACCACAGACGAAAAATCAGAACTGTTTGCTGTCAGAAGTGCAAATGACAACGAAATTTTAGACACTGTTGTGTCACATTGCCGACAAGAAACGTTACAGTATTGTAATTCCCTTTTCTTTGATTGTTTGTGGTCGTCTTCAACGGACGACACTGTTAGTTAAACAGTGATCGTTGGTCGGGAAAAAAATGCGTTGGTTTTATGGAAGTTTATTTCCGTTACTTAGAAATATGCTGTTTAGAGAGGAAGTCGGCCTAAAGGGGTTATCTCCTCGAGAGGTTTCATTGCACAGAGAATAATTGTCTTTTGCGATGACCGGTCGTTGATACCATGTAATCAGTTGTAACGTTATGCTTGTAGTTAGAAAAAACGTACCGTCGCAGTATATCACAAGAAAGGAAAGAAGATTAGTGTTTAATAGCCCGTCGACGACGGGGTCACGGAAGCCCCCCCCCCCCCCCCCAACCAGTACGAACCCAGGAGCAACTCTGCGCTTCCTCGCTCAGTGTGCGTCACAGCACTCAGAGAAGTAGACGAAATTTCTGCTGGGCAGAGCAAACTGTCTCGGTGTCCAGAGATACACAATTTTCCGATTTCCAACCAAGCGACGGCGCTGGTAGTTCGCGACGTCTCTTTGAGTGCCCTCTTTTTCGAAAACACAAAATCCAATTACTGAATTGTCCATTCGTGAACAATGTAAAAGATGCTATATTAATATTGCGGAATAACTTAAAACATCGCGAATGTTCAATCAAGGACTCCAGTACGTGGAGTCGAATCCCTTGCTTCACACTGAGACCTACCTTTCCTGTGTCGGTTTTTTTTATTTGTTTATTACTCTTTTTTGTACCACGTGTGGTGTGGAAAAGAGAGCTAGAGGAATTATAGGCGTTCCGAGGTGACCAACGCTTCAGAGGCAGTGCCTTGTACGTGAATGCAGCGGATACTATCCTTGAGGTCTCTCGGTGTCCGTGGCCTTTGATCTTAGCGCAGTTCCGCTGTTGCTGTCTCTGGCGCCAAAGCCGTCGAGCACAGATGGAGAGGCCGACCTTGGGATTGTGTCTGATACTCTTGCGAGGCCGTGTAGCCCTTTATGGAAATCTACGTGTACCAGTCTTGAAGCTAATGACAGACTACCATTATACAGGGTGATTCAAAAAGAATACCACAACTTTAAAAATGTGTATTTAATGAAAGAAACATAATATAACCTTCTGTTATACATCATTACAAAGAGTATTTAAAAAGGTTTTTTTTTCAGTCAAAAACAAGTTCAGAGATGTTCAATATGGCCCCCTCCAGACACACGAGCAATATCAACCCGATACTCCAACTCGTTCCACAATCTCTGTAGCATATCAGGCGTAACAGTTTGGATAGCTGCTGTTATTTCTCGTTTCAAATCATCAATGGTGGCTGGGAGAGGTGGCCGAAACACCATATCCTTAACATACCCCCATAAGAAAAAATCGCAGGGGGTAAGATCAGGGCTTCTTGGAGGCCAGTGATGAAGTGCTCTGTCACGGGCTGCCTGGCGGCCGATCCATCGCCTCGGGTAGTTGACGTTCAGGTTTCATAACTAACCTTTTTCGTAGGACTCTCCATACAGTTGATTGTGGAATTTGCAGCTCTCTGCTAGCTCTGCGAGTCGATTTTCCTGGGCTGCGAAAAGATGCTTGCTGGATGCGTGCTACATTTTCATCACTCGTTCTCGGCCGTCCAGAACTTTTCCCTTTGCACAAACACCCATTCTCTGTAAACTGTTTATACCAACGTTTAATACACCACCTATCAGGAGGTTTAACACCGTACTTCGTTCGAAATGCACGCTGAACAACTGTCGTCGATTCACTTCTGCCGTACTCAATACACCAAAAAGCTTTCTGTTGAGCGGTCGCCATCTTAGCATCAACTGACGCTGACGCCTAGTCAACAGCGCCTCAAGCGAACAAATGTACAACTAAATGAAACTTTATAGCTCCCTTAATTCGCCGACAGATAGTGCTTAGCTCTGCCTTTTGTCGTTGCACAGTTTTAAATTCCTAAAGTTGTGGTATTCTTTTTGAATCACCCTGTATATATACGGCAAGCGACTGGTTTCAATCCGGACCGCGGAAGAAATTTGTGGGAGGGAGAGTTAGGCGCTCGAATTGTACTCCGCCCGGGATGCATTTTTCGTATATTTCCGCCTACACTCGGCTCGCCTTGGGTTTGCAGCTCAGATCGGCGAAAGTTTTGCTTTCTTTGTGCAAGCACAATGCAATTTGGCCACCGCTGGTCGCTGGATATGAACAATAAAGAGAAGCACATTTCCAGTCTGAGGATTTAATTTTTTTCAGTGTTATGGAAACAACTACGTATCAGCTTCTCACGGTTGAGATTCACAGTCATATAATATTTCTTAAAAGACGTCGTAGTCGCCGTTGACTGTATAAAATATTTATTGTTACTATTGCAATTTCGGCTTTATGGCCATTTTTGAGTAACACTGCAAAGTTACCTAAACACAAAAATACAAACGTGAAGCACAGGGTGTATATACAAATGTTATAAATAAATATTCCCATCCTATCCTACTGCCCATTACAATCGTAGCACTATTTAGTAAGCTGTATGATGTCGACAGATGAAAAGACTTTAAAATATAAAGCTTATAAGTTGTATCCTCGGTGTGCACCATCTTTGCTACGTGCACAGGCAGTATCTTTAGTAAATGTATTTTCGCGCCAACTGACTTAGCTCCTCATGTTGTCAGTGCACCTGAACTTGTATGTGAGATATATTGTTAGAACGATGGTAACATCGACAGTCCAAAAAAATGGCTCTGAGCACTATGGGACTCAACTGCTGAGGTCATTAGTCCCCTAGAACTTAGAACTAGTTAAACCTAACTAACCTAAGGACATCACAAACATCCATGCCCGAGGCAGGATTCGAACCTGCGACCGCAGCGGTCTTGCGGTTCCAGACTGCAGCGCCTTTAACCGCACTGCCACTTCGGCCGGCCATCGACAGTTCAGTATATATTTAACAACATATTACGATGTAATAAGTATCGTACTCATCGGATCTTGTGGGACTCTCACAGTCAAAAGGCTGCATTTTGACGATCAGATAGTTTTATATTCTGACAGAATGTAAGTAATGTACATTTATCTCCAATTTTTATAATTGAGCTACTTTCTTAATGAAATGTTTGTTTAATTATGTAATACACCCTGTGCTTCACTTTGTATTTTTCTGTTTAGGTAACTTTGCAGTGTTACATGAAAATAGCCATAAGGCCGAAATTGCAATAGTAACAATAAATATTTTATACAGTCAACGGCGACTATGATGTCTTTTAAGAAACTATGTATCAATCATCAGAAGTATTCCTGGACAAACATTTAGAAAATGTTACCTGCTAGTGTTTGTGGAGATATATACGCTAAATTTCAGGTAGTCGAATGACCTGCCTGAGGCCAAAAATCGCAGAGTTGCTCCTAAAATCCTTAACGACTGAGATTTCGTATCTCATTGCCGTATTGTGTTTTCCTGTTCTTTCTATTATTAAAATTAGCAGATACGTCTTCTCCCGTTGTGACGTATTAGAATACAGCTACTGTGGGAATTGAAGGTAATTTATAACCAGGTGCCATTGGCTGCTGTTTTAGGCATTCATTGTTGCAGCTTGACATTTAAAAATGCCTGGCATTCGATCTTCAAACGTTTATATTTGTTTACATGTAGCGAACATTGTTTCTTTAATAACGGCGCTGCATAATTTTGCAACGGATGTTTTTGAGACAGTTTTTGTAAAACATCGTAAGTAGAGGCACAACGTTCACGGCGCGTAAATAAATGTAAACATCTGAAGATGGAGTGAGCATAAAATGAATGTCCTCTCAAAATGACTGTTCGAGGCGTGGTGTGCACCCCACATGCCACAGCTATTGTCGCCTCATGTGATGAGGTGGTCCGCGAGCTTAAGACTGCGTACGTGTATCAGGCACACTGGTCGCCAAAGGTTGCCCACGCCTATGTTAGGTGATTCAATACCAACCTTTATCTCGGTGCTCACTGGACGGTACAACATGTGGACTGGAGTAATAAGCCATATTTCAACGTTTCTCTGATATCAGCGCCTGTAAGATAGATTAACAGCTACAATTACCATATTTCTTGTCCGTAATTTGTTGTATGTTTTTACGTCGCCGGAAGGAAGAGTGAATGAAGAGGAAAACTGTGAGTCATGTCAGCCTGATTCAGCAAAACTATAACGTCCCTCTGTCCCTTAGATGTTTTCCTATCGTGTTACCTCTTTCTTTCACTCTGCTCTTCTGCTACAAGTAAACGCTCTACACGTAACAGTTTTAAAAGTACTCAGTATTTGTAAAGTTACGTCTCCCCTCAACTATCACTGATCTTCAGACAGATAGGCTTTTATTTATTTGTAGGTATAACATTCTTGTACTATGGTGTATTTTGTAGACCTTTCTCCACGTCCCTGTTTTTTGTTGTCTTCTCTTACGTCGATTGGGACTGACGTGTAGTCCTTTTTTAACACCTCTCTGTCTTCGTGTTCTATACTTTTGACTTGGGCGCGTATGACACCAGTTGATGTTGCGCCCTAAAACAAAACAAAACAAACAAACAAAATACTCTGCGTTTCTAGAGCGGCAGAGTGAATAGCTGCTTGTTAGCTCGCAGTCTTGCAACCATTTCGTTTGCGCTATGATTGTCTCGTATCTTTACTCAGTGAACTTCTTTGCTTCAAAGCCTACTGGGCGAAAGGCAAGTATAATCAATAAAAATTCTGCGACCTTCGTGCTACAGTATTTCTCTCTTTATTCTGAGAATAGAAATCACACGCTGAACGAGTTCTATGTTCTCAAATGTTTGTAACTTAACATTTTCTGCCTTATGCAAAGCGCTCGTTAACGATTCTTAAAAATTACGAGGTCCAATATTTTGTTACCTTTTAATTGAACGTGGTTGCTATACCGCTGTTATATGCCTACAATATGATCTACTTCATTTACAAGTTCAACACTTGAAAGGTGGCTACACTGAGCCACAGCGCCAGAGATCGCGCCAGAGAGTATTATTCTGCCGCCTCCACTGGCAGTGCTTGTTGAGAAGTAGCAGTAGTCGGTCGTTGTTGAGATGTGGTGGTAGTTAGTGCTTTGGAGAGAGGATGTTGATACCTGTAATATTTGAGGCCATGTTGTGTGCAGATGTTTTGATGGGCTAGACACCAGATGCTGCTCGTATGGAGATATTGTAATGATCAGAGTACTTTTCGTCAAGATATATAAAGGTAAAAGAAAATTTTCTTATTTTTTTTTTATTTCAAATGTGTTAAACAATAATGCCCCTTGGTCACAGGTTCAGTCAACAAAGCATTTGCCTCGTGTTCTTGTATTAGACTGTATTTCTGGTTTCGATATGCAATTATAGTATTTCTGTTTATTTTTAACGAACAATTGAAACCTTCACAATTGCACAAAATTGTCAGACCTGTATACAAGACATCAAAAATTAAATTCTGCAAAAAATACCATTAGAAGAGTGACAATTACCAAATCTACACATGCAATATAGACTACAATTACTAAACTACGAATTACTACAACAATACTACTGTCTGCTATTTATACAATCAGAAGAATTCCAAGGGACGATCCGAAGCAGCGGTCGCCACGTGCACGGGGGCTTAATTATTTTATTATGCAAATACTTTTTAATTTTAGTAGCTGTCTGTCCGATTACGAAGTCTCGTAAACGGTTGGCCCTGACTAGTATTACTCCTCGATCTGACTGCATAGAATAACAACAAAGAATGAAAGAAAATTTCCGTTAACACAATTAATTAATTAAGTCCCCAGCAACTATAAAACCTACGAAACCAAAGCACAAGTGTAACTGTTCTGTGTGTGGAAGTGTGATTCAACGTCCACATCTGGCACGGTTCTTCCTCAATAAGACGAGATAATTTAAATACCATTTATACTGAAGTAATTAAAAAAGTAAACAGAAATACTATAATTGCACATCGAAACCAGAAATACAGTCTAATACAAGAACACGGGCCAAATGCTTTATTGACTGAACCTGTGACCAAGGGGCATTATTCTTTAAAACATTTGAAATAAAAAAAAAATAAGAAAATTTTCTTTTACCTTTATATATCTTGACGAAAAGTACTCTGATCATTACAATATCTCCATACGAACAGCATCTGGTGTCTAGCCCATCAAAACATCTGCACACAACATGGCCTCAAATATTACAGGTATCAACATCCTCTCTCCAAAGCACTAACTACCACCACATCTCAACAACGACCGACTACTGCTACTTCTCAACAAGCACTGCCAGTGGAGGCGGCGGAACAATACTCTCTGGCGCGATCTCTGGCGCTGTGGCTCAGTGTAGCCACCTTTCACACTATCCTAAGATTTGTTCCTTACTCTCGTCTTTTCCCGTTGTTTAATATCTCGCTGTCACCAGGATTCGGATAATTACGTTCTGCTGACAGCGACATTTATTTTTTAAACAACGGTTTCTAATTCCCACAGGCCGGCACAACCTTTTCCATTCCACAGCGCTTTCGCTGTCTGGCGCGGGTAAGATATCGTTTCGTTTTTCCCTTATGTTAGACTCTACACGTGAAATACAAAAGTCTGGAACGGCCCCTATTTTGAAGTCGCGAGGTTAGCCACGGCCACCGCATGTCGAATGTATCCGCGATGAATGAACCTGCAATGTGCACCATCACTCCCA
Organism: Schistocerca nitens; assembly: GCF_023898315.1. Lineage (NCBI taxonomy): Eukaryota > Metazoa > Arthropoda > Insecta > Orthoptera > Acrididae > Schistocerca > Schistocerca nitens. Next base: position 820,377,464 of record NC_064618.1, read on the forward strand.
CTAAATAAGCTGCGTCCCACTAGTTGTACGTTCAGAACATGGCAAGCCACATTCGCAAGCTCCCTATCATTCCCAAAGGAGAGTACTCCACGGGGCGGCTTTGCTTTCTCGGGGTACGCGAACAGACCGCGGTCACCAGAGCAGAGAACAGCTACTGAGAACTGGTCTTTGCTCTCTAAATACTGCAGTACATTTCTCAGTCTGTTCTCAGAAGATTTCCACTGTCTTCCTTAAATATCACGATATGATAAGTATCACTTCATCACGAGGAATATCAATAATTCTGACTTGTCCGCTTTATATATGTTCCCCCTCCGCATTCATACTGCGTCAGTGTACTGGAGAAATAGAATAGTACATTTAGCATTAGAGATATTGGTGTACTGGAAAACTACTATTACGTACCTTGCGCTTTTTTTGGAACTGACGAATCTATTAACGCTTATTCGTATGTTTTGTTGCAGGTGAGTGACGCTTTGCAGCTGTCTTAGAAGGAGCTTCTGGTAAGATCAGCTGCGCTTTGTACATAAACCTATTTCTCATGGCGTTTTATGTGAAATTTTCGAGAACATATGGCGAAACATTAGGAACTCATATTGGAGAAATACACGAAAAGGAAAGCTTGGAACAGGACAAAACGTTCCTGTGAAAGCAAAGAAATGAGTTCTGGCTTTCTTGTACACAGTTCAACAAGTAAGGCAATAAGTAAATCTGTTGACTTTAAGCTTACAACTTTCATCTGCCAACCGTTTTCGGCTCTTCGCCTGCTGGAGTAATAAATTTTGGCCCAGTATTGTTACATTTAACGAACTTCAATAGGAAACATTTTGTTGTAGATCTATGTCCAATACTTCACTCTCTTAGCCAAAAGAAAAGATTGACAGTATTACCTGAAATATTGTGACTGAATCCAGAGACAACGCAAAAGTTGAATCCATATAACTTAATGCGGGAAGAGCATCAGATGACAGATACGCAAGCTCCATCAAACGTTTCAGACAAACATGCAACTTACGAGAAGTTAACGAAGGTCCTGATCCCAGCAACAAGAATTTACGTAAGAGAAAGAAGATGAGTGCTGAGGACAAGATATAACTCCTGTTCGAACAAAAGATAGACTGAAAGGGAAAAAGCATCCACAGAATTCAAAATAAAATACACAGGCAACAGTGAATAAAGGTGAAATTGAGCATGGATATGATTATGAGTAAATCATACCCCACTACGTATTTTAATTCAGTCAAAAAAGCCCATAAGAAATTTAGTGATGGATATAACTTAAAACTCAAAAATGAGAAGTTCAAAAGTATGTGAGACGACACTGATACTATTTGATACTGGTGACATTAGGAAACTTTAATATAAAATTTAAGTGTTCTTTAACTTCTTACTATATTTTCTCAAAAGCAGCTGGGAATTTTAATGAATACTGTTTGTGTTACATTCTTTCTCTCTTCGTTCCCGTAAACCTGTCGATGGAGTACATAAGGACTAATATCACAGTGATTCAGTGCTATGCAAATGGTTAATACGTAATAACATGCAAGAGTGTCAATAAATAGCTACTGTATCTTCCATATTTTTCATGCTTTCACCTTTAGTGAGAAATATGATAGTATGTAACAGGAAGAGGTTCAAATGCCATCTAAAAACATTCACTCGTAATAAGAACTGTGGAATTACTTAACGTTCAATGCTGTGTAAAAAAGTTATGAGTTGTTAGACTATTACAAGTGCTACAAAGAGAAAAAAATATTTTAATCTTAGACAAAAATTTGTACAATAGAGAAGAAAATTAGCGTCACTGAAAATTTTTCAGTTTTAGTGATGGGTGTATTGAACCACGTGCACCTTTTTTTCCGTTGTAGCACTTTCTGTAAGTCGCAAAACATGTGGAAACTGGCTGACATTTAATTTAAAATTAAGTCGGAATTATGTGCCGTCATTTAGAAGATGCCTGTTGATTAAAACAGTATAGAAACCTTCATCGTCATGTGCCGCAAAAATACAATTAATCTTCTTCTTCCTGCTCTTGTTTAGGAACTACTTTAACGTTACATTGTCATCCTCTTCTTCTTGTAGTAAAATATGTAAGTAGTTTAATGTCAAATCGAATTCGACGGTGCTTGTCTCTATCCCGTTGCGAAATCCAGATTAACACCCCAATCCCGTGAACACAAGGGATAAGGCCAAGAAGAAGGACCTGTTGGAGAGGTTGCTATCTTCACGGGGTTTATTTTTCTTCTGCAAAATTGGGTCGACACAAAAATAAAAACAGCACAGCATCAAAAACTATGCATAATATGCTAATTAACACGATACATCGTGATTCTCTGTCAGATTTTAATAATAAAGAGAAAAATAAAATGACGTTTTGAGATTTGCAGATGGCAAGCTGTAGATTGCGTAGCAGTAGGCGTTGAGCCCCTAGCATAACATCCCGCAGGTTCAAGTGAGGTGTGTAAACAAATGCGTACATCCACTTTATTTCCAAAAGTGCGACGAAACTAGAACACATGTCTCAGGTCCGTACTGTATGGAAACCAATGTAAAATATTTGACAATAATCACTCTATTTCTAAATGTAGCTATTTCTTATCAAAAGCTTCTGTAACAGTTAATTGTAACAACAATTCTGCAGGAGAAAAATAAACAAATAACCGAACGACAAGCTTTGTAAGTTAATTACCGTCCTTAGCAACTGTCATAAGTCTTATTACGACCAGAAGCGTTTCGCTTTTTTTAAAAGCATTTTCAGTTTGCACTGAATCCATATGGTTTTCTCTCATATAATTTTGTTTGTTTTGACCATTAACAATCTCATACTTTTACTTATTATTAGAAATAGTTTTTATTCTTTTCGTTACATACGGTTTTTTTATTCTATTCTTATTCGTCTTCGGCGTGTACGTGTTGAGCATGTGCATTCGCACATAGCACTTTCATTGCATTTGATACTTCCCAACAGGCAAGTATAAATGTGTTAAGTGCAGTGAAAGCGCTGTGTGCAAATGCAGATACTCAACACGTACCTGTGGGAGACGAACAAGAATGGAATAAAAAACAAATAAAAGAAAACAGCGAGTAACGGAAAGAATAAAAACTGTTTCTAATAATAAGTAAAGCATGCGTATTGCTAATGATCGAAACAAAGTTGTAAGAGAGAAAATCATGTCGTTCCAGTGACCACTGAAGACGCTTTAAAATAAAGTGAAACGCATCTGGTCTTAATAAGACTATTATTACAGTTGCTAAATACGGTAATTAACCTATACAACTTGTGTACGTGCAACTGCGTGAAAAAGAGAACACAAAAAGAAACAAATGGTTCAAATGGCTCTGAGCACTATGCGACTTAACTTCTGAGGTCATCAGTCGCCTAGAACTTAGAACTAATTAAACCTAACTAACCTAAGGACATCACACACATCCATGCCCGAGGCAGGATTCGAACCTGCGACCGTAGCGGTCACGCGGTTCCAGACTGAAGCGCCTTTAACCGCACGGCCACACCGGCCGGCGAAAAGAAACAAGACAACATGTAAATCGAATGAAGATAGCACAAGAAGCGCTGAAATATACATGGGTGGAAACAAAACTACAAAAGTATCTCGCATAAGGCTGAATCCCTCTCGAATTTTCATATCAAGCACGGAAATACACTGGAGCGCCAAAGAAATTGGTGTGGGCAAGTGTATTCAAATACAGAGGTATGTAAACAGACAGAATACGGCGCTGCGGTCGGCAACGCCTATATAAGACAACAAGTGTCTGGCGCAGTTGTTAGATGGGTTACTGCTGCTACAATCGCACGTCATCAATATTTAAGTGACATTGAACGTGGTGTTATAGTTGGCGCATGAGCAATGGGACACAACATCTCCGACGCAGCGATGAAGTGGGGATTTTCCCTTACGACCATTTCACGAGTTTACCGTGAGTATCAGAAATCCGGTAAAACACCAGATCTCCGACATCTCTGCGGCCGGAAAAAGATCCGGCAAGAACGGGACCAACGACGACTGAAGAGAATCGTTCACGTGCCATAAGTGCGACCATTCCGCAAATTGCTGCTGATTTCAGTGCTGGGCCGTCAACAAGTGTCAGCGTACGAACCATTCAACGAAACATCATCGATACGGGCTTTCGGAGCTGAAGGCCTATTCGTGTACCCTTGATGACTGCACGACACAAAGCTTTACGCCTCGCCTGGGCCCGTCAACACCGACATTCGACTGTTGATGACTGGAAACATGTTGCCTGATCGGGTGAGTGTCGTTTCAAAATGTATCGAGCGGATGGATGTGTACGTGTTTCGAGTCAACCTCATGAATCCATGGAACCTGCGTGACAGCAGGGGACTGTTCAAGCTGGTGGAGGCTCTGGAATGGTGTGGGGCGTGTGGAGTTGGAGTGATATCGAACCCCTGATACGTCTAAATACTACTCTGACAGGTGACACGTACGTAAGCATCCTGTCTCATCATCTGCACCAGTTCATGCCCATTGTGCATTACGACGAACATGGGCAGTTCCAGCAGGACAATTCGACAACCCACACGTCCAGAATTGCCACAAAGTGGCTCGAGGAATACTCTTTTGAGTTTAAACACTTCCGCTGGCCTCCAAACTCCCCAGACATCAACATTATTGAGCATATCTGGGATGCGTTGCAACGTGCTGTTCAGAAGAGGTCTCCACCTCCTTGTACTCTTACCGATTTATGGTGTCAGTTCGCTCCATCGTTACTTCAGACAGTAATGGAATCAATGCCACATCGTGTTGCGGCGCTTCCGCGTGGTTGCGGGGGCCCTACACGATACTAGGCAGGCTCAAATGGCTCTGAGCACTATGGGACTCAACATCTTAGGTCATAAGTCCCCTAGAACTTAGAACTACTTAAACCTAACTAACCTAAGGACATCACACACACCCATGCCCGAGGCAGGATTCGAACCTGCGACCGTAGCAGTCCCGCGGTTCCGGACTGCAGCGCCAGAACCGCTAGACCACCGCGGCCGGCTAAGAAGAGCTGGGCATGGACAAGAAGATAAGGAGGGTTGCGTAAGATTTCAGAAGGAACAGAACAGGCTGGTGGCTGACAACGACCCGACTAGTCGGGAGAGTGGGGGCGGCCGCGTGCCGTGAGCGGAGTCGCGTGAAAGCGCGTGCCGCGCCGCGCCGCAGCACCAGGAAGTGCCTTGCCGTGCACACACACACGCACACACACAGGAGCCTCAGAGCCGCCGAGGCGCTTCCGGGCCCGCAGGTGGACGGGCAGCCTCCGGCGCCGGGCGCCGCGCCCTCTGTCCCCCTCTGCTGCTGCTGCTGCTGCCGCCTTCCTCCCCCGCTCGCCTAGCCGGCGTTGGTATCCTCGCGCACCGTCGCCCTGTGTCCCCCTCTGTTGCCATCCTCCCCCTCTCGCCTCAGGCGTCGTCGCCCCAGGCGGCCGACCTTCCGCCCTCATCTACATCTACATCTACATCTACATTTATACTCCGCAAGCCACCCAACGGTGTGTGGCGGAGGGCACTTTACGTGCCACTGTCATTACCTCCCTGTCATGGTTCGCGGGAAGAACGACTGTCTGAAAGCCTCCGTGCGCGCTCTAATCTCTCTAATTTTACATTCGCGATCTCCTCGGGAGGTATAAGTAGGGGGAAGCAATATATTCGATACCTCATCCAGAAACGCACCCTCTCGAAACCTGGCGAGCAAGCTACACCGCGATGCAGAGCGCCTCTCTTGCAGAGTCTGCCACTTGGGTTTATTAAACATCTCCGTAACGCTATCACGGTTACCAAATAACCCTGTGACGAAACGCGCCGCTCTTCTTTGGATCTTCTCTATCTCCTCCGTCAACCCGATCTGGTACGGATCCCACACTGATGAGCAATACTCAAGTATAGGTCGAACGAGTGTTTTGTAAGCCACCTCCTTTGTTGATGGACTACATTTTCTAAGCACTCTCCCAATGAATCTCAACCTGGTACCCGCCTTACCAACAATTAATTTTATATGATCATTCCACTTCAAATCGTTCCGCACGCATACTCCCAGATATTTTACAGGAGTGACTGCTACCAGTGTTTGTTCCGCTATCGTATAATCATACAATAAAGGATCCTTCTTTCTATGTATTCGCAATACATTACATTTGTCTATGTTAAGGGACAGTTGCCACTCCCTGCACCAAGTGCCTATCCGCTGCAGATCTTCCTGCATTTCGCTACAATTTTCTAATGCTGCAACTTCTCTGTATACTACAGCATAATCCGCATCGACATGCACTGCTCGCCGTTAAAACTGCCACAGACGTGGGAGTGTATTGTGTGCTTGGATATGCGAATGATTACCATTCCAGTGCAACCGTAGAAACCGTGTAAGTGTAACGCCGTCTGTACTGTCTGATAAAATAGTGGATGTGGGCGAGCTAACCATGTTACACTTAACTTGTTAGGAGAGTACGTCATGTTATTCCAATGATTACAAAATCGAGTCAATATTCATCTTTTGGATGTGCAGCTCTTCTCTTTCTTTCCGTGTTTGCAGTTGAATTACTGTGTAAGTAGGCTGTTTAGGTTTTTATGTTGGCAAGCCACGTAGCGCTCTGTATGAAACATCACTGACTGTGCTGTGTGCAATCTGTGGCTGGTTGGCATTGTTGGAATATTCGCTATTGTAGTGTTGGACAGTTGGATGTGAACAGCGCGTAGCGTTGCGCAGTTGGAGGTGAGCCGCCAGCAGTGGTGGATGTGGGGAGAGAGATGGCAGAATTTTGAGAGCGGACGATCTGGACGTGTGTCCATCAGAGACAGTAAATTTGTAAGACTGGATGTCATGAACTGATATATATAAAGACTTATGAACGCTATTAAGGTAAATACATTGTTTGTTCTCTATCAAAATCTTTCATTTGCTAACTATGCCTATCAGTAGTTAGTGCCTTCCTTAGTTTGAATCTTTTATTCAGCTGGCAGTATTGGCGCACGCTGTATTGCAGTACTTTGAGTAACGAAGATTTTTGTGAAGTAAGTGATTCGTGAAAGGTATAGATTATTGTTAGTCAGGGCCATTCTTTTGTAGGGGTTATTGAAAGTCAGATTGCATTGCGCTAAAAATATTGTCTCTCAGTTTAGTGTTGATAAGAATAAGTAAAGAGAGAAATGTCTGAGTACGTTCAGTTTTGCTCAGCTTTTTGAAAATCAAATAACGTAGAGGTTTTCCAGCACTGCCATTTATAAATTGTTCTAAGGGGATGTTTGAATTGGATATAACTCTGCCTTTTATGCGAAAACAGTGTTTTCTCTTGTTACGAAAACATGTCTCGGCACCTCAACGCCATAACCAGTGGGTTTTGTTTATTGAAAACTGTAAAAAGAGAACATATATTACATTTTATCTGATGTAACAAAATGAGGCCTAAACAAAGTTTTTGTTCGTTTTTCTTCTTACTGTGATTTTACATTATATAGTTTCGCAGGACCGTCTCTATGGTACACTGCACTGATAGTTTATCTGCAAACCAAACGATGTAAATGTGAATTTCATCTGCAAATTAATGAAAACCGTTCATTTTTAAAAAATGTGATTTTTGGTGTGGCAAAGTGTTATGCGAATATACACTCCTGGAAATGGAAAAAAGAACACATTGACACCGGTGTGTCAGACCCACCATACTTGCTCCGGACACTGCGAGAGGGCTGTACAAGCAATGATCACACGCACGGCACAGCGGACACACCAGGAACCGCGGTGTTGGCCGTCGAATGGCGCTAGCTGCGCAGCATTTGTGCACCGCCGCCGTCAGTGTCAGCCAGTTTGCCGTGGCATACGGAGCTCCATCGCAGTCTTTAACACTGGTAGCATGCCGCGACAGCGTGGACGTGAACCGTTTGTGCAGTTGACGGACTTTGAGCGAGGGCGTATAGTGGGCATGCGGGAGGCCGGGTGGACGTACCGCCGAATTGCTCAACACGTGGGGCGTGAGGTCTCCACAGTACATCGATGTTGTCGCCAGTGGTCGGCGGAAGGTGCACGTGCCCGTCGACCTGGGACCGGACCGCAGCGACGCACGGATGCACGCCAAGACCGTAGGATCCTACGCAGTGCCGTAGGGGACCGCACCGCCACTTCCCAGCAAATTAGGGACACTGTTGCTCCTGGGGTATCGGCGAGGACCATTCGCAACCGTCTCCATGAAGCTGGGCTACGGTCCCGCACACCGTTAGGCCGTCTTCCGCTCACGCCCCAACATCGTGCAGCCCGCCTCCAGTGGTGTCACGACAGGCGTGAATGGAGGGACGAATGGAGACGTGTCGTCTTCAGCGATGAGAGTCGCTTCTGCCTTGGTGCCAATGATGGTCGTATGCGTGTTTGGCGCCGTGCAGGTGAGCGCCACAATCAGGACTGCATACGACCGAGGCACACAGGGCCAACACCCGGCATCATGGTGTGGGGAGCGATCTGCTACACTGGCCGTACACCACTGGTGATCGTCGAGGGGACACTGAATAGTGCACGGTACATCCAAACCGTCATCGAACCCATCGTTCTACCATTCCTAGACCGGCAAGGGAACTTGCTGTTCCAACAGGACAATGCACGTCCGCATGTATCCCGTGCCACCCAACGTGTTCTAGAAGGTGTAAGTCAACTACCCTGGCCAGCAAGATCTCCGGATCTGTCCCCCATTGAGCATGTTTGGGACTGGATGAAGCGTCGTCTCACGCGGTCTGCACGTCCAGCACGAACGCTGGTCCAACTGAGGCGCCAGGTGGAAATGGCATGGCAAGCCGTTCCACAGGACTACATCCAGCATCTCTACGATCGTCTCCATGGGAGAATAGCAGCCTGCATTGCTGCGAAAGGTGGATATACACTGTACTAGTGCCGACATTGTGCATGCTCTGTTGCCTGTGTCTATGTGCCTGTGGTTCTGTCAGTGTGATGTATCTGACCCCAGGAATGTGTCAATAAAGTTTCCCCTTCCTGGGACAATGAATTCACGGTGTTCTTATTTCAATTTCCAGGAGTGTATTTCTTGCTACTGGCGTTTTGCTGTGACTCTTCCTTTTGGTGTGGCAAAACCTTCCGAGCTGGTCCCACTATCCTCTTTCAGGGACAGATCTGGCGAACTTGCTAGACACGGCAGTACCCCTAGATCGCCCGCCCGGTTGGCCGTGCGGTCTAACGCACGGCTTTCAGGGCGGGGAGGAGCGCCTGGTCCCCGGCACGAATCCACAAGGGCGGATTTGTGTCGAGGTCCGGTGAGCCGGCCAGTCTGTAGATGGTTTTTAGGCGGTTTTCTATCTGCCTCGGCAAATGCGGGCTGGTTCCACTTATTCCGCCTCAGCTACACTATGTCGGCGATAGCTGCGCAACCGAGTTCTCCACGTACGCGTACACTACCATTACTCTACCACGCAAACATAGTGGTTTACGAGGTGCATTCAAGTTCTAAGGCCTCCGATTTTTTTTCTCTGGACTGGAAAGAGATAGAAACATGCGCATTGTTTTAAAATGAGGCCGCGTTCATTGTCAATACGCCCCAGAGATGGCAGCACTGTACGGCAGATGGAATTTTACCGCCAGCGGCGAGAATGAGAACTGTTTTAAATACTTAAAATGGCGACGTTTTCCTTACTTGAACAGCGTGCAATCATTCGTTTTCTGAATTTGCGTGGTGTGAAACCACTTGAAATTCATCAACAGTTGAAGGAGACATGTGGTGATGGAGTTATGGATGTGTCGAAAGTGCGTTCGTGGGTGCGACAGTTTAATGAAGGCAGAACATCGTGTGACAACAAACCGAAACAACCTCGGGCTCGCACAAGCCGGTCTGACGACATGATCGAGAAACTGGAGAGAATTGTTTTGGGGGATCGCCGAATGACTGTTGAACAGATCGCCTCCAGAGTTGGCATTTCTGTGGGTTCTGTGCACACAATCCTGAAAATGCGAAAAGTATCATCCAGGTGGGTGCCACGAACGCTAACGGCCGACCACATGGCTGCCCGTGTGGCATGTTGCCAAGCAATGTTGACGCGCAACGACAGCATGAATGGGACTTTCTTTTCGTCGGTCGTGACAATGGATGAGACGTGGATGCCATTTTTCAATCCAGAAACAAAGCGCCAGTCAGCTCAATGGAAGCACACAGATTCACCGCCACCAAAAAAATTTCGGGTAACCGCCAGTGCTGAAAAAATGATGGTGTCCATGTTCTGGGACAGCGAGGGCGTAATCCTTACCCATTGCGTTCCAAAGGGCACTACGGTAACAGGTACATCCTACGAAAATGTTTTGAAGAACAAATTCCTTCCTGCACTGCAACGAAAACGTCCGGGAAGGGCTGCGCGTGTGCTGTTTCACCAAGACAACGCACCCGCACATCGAGCTAACGTTACGCAACAGATTCTTCGTGATAACACTTTGAAGTGATTCCTCATGCTCCCTACTCACCTGACCTGGCTCCTAGTGACTTTTGGCTTTTTCCAACAATGAAAGACACTCTCCGTGGCCGCAAATTCACCAGCCGTGCTGCTATTGCCTCAGCGATTTTCCAGTGGTCAAAACAGACTCCTAAAGAAGCCTTCGCCGCTGCCATGGAATCATGGCGTCAGCGTTCTGAAAAATGTGTACGTCTGCAGGGCGATTACGTCGAGAAGTAACGCCAGTTTCATCGATTTCGGGTGAGCAGTTAATTAGAAAAAAAATCGGAGGCCTTAGAACTTGAATGCACTTCGTACACTCGTCTGGAGTGAGACGTTCCCTGGGGGGGGGGGGGGGGGGGGTCCACCGGGGGCCGAACCGCACAATAACCCTGGGTTCGGTGTGGGGCAGTGGAGGGGTGAAGTGGACTGCGGTAGTCGTCGTAGGTTTGTGGACCACTGCGGCTGCGGCGGGGACGGAGCCTCTCCGACGTTTCTAGGTCCCCGGTTAACACAACATAACATAACCCCTAGATCACACCGACAGCTCCTAGACATACGTTCCACGTGTAGACGAGCACTTTTGAAATACGGCACTACAGTACTGTCGCACGAGACGTAACACAATGGGATGCTGGATGTCTGTGAAGTACCACTGTGTCGTCCGAGTTTCCTCAGTGACTGACCTCAAGTAATACCCGATGGCTCCCTGCCCCGTGACACCAGTAGCAAAACCTTTTTCCACACCATAATCACGTTTTTTAAAAATCAAGGAACTTGTTATCTCAGCGATGAAATTCACATTTACATCGTTTGGTTTGTAGATGACAAGCTATCATAGCAGGGCACCGAACAGGTGGTGCTGCAAAAGCATATAATGTAAGATCATGGTAGAAGAAAAACGAACAAAAACTTTCTTTATGCCTCACTTTGTTACATGAGTTAAACCTAAAATATGTTCATTTTTTACAGTTTCCAGTAAACAAAACCACTGGTGATGGCACACAGGTGCCGAGACATGTCTGGGTAACAAGAAAACGCACTGTTTTTTGCACAAAAGGCAGAACGTACCTCCAATAAATCGAGTCACACTGACGAACAATTTCCCAGTATGAGCCCTTTTATCAGTACGACGTTGCACCCTCTCTGGCGTGGGTGCAAACACCGATTCGGTAGGAAAGCGTGTCATAAATCCATTCTATTCTCTCCTAAGCCAAACTGGCCCACAGCTGTTCTTACTGCCGCAGCATATCCTAGATACTGGCAGTGGGGCGGGCTTCACTTCCCGAACAGTTCCAAATGTGTTCTATCGGGGAGAGATATGGCGATCTTGAGTGACACGGGAATACCTCAACATCACGACGACAGTTCCTACACATACGTTCCAAGTGTAGACGAACATTGTCCTTCTGAAATACGGCACTACAATAGCGTCGCATGAGAGATAACACACGGCGATGCTCGATATCCGTGAAGTACTACACTACTGGCCATTAAAATTACCACACCAAGAAGAAATGCAGATGATAAACGGGTATTCATTCGACAGACATATTATAATAGAACTGACATGTGATTACATTTTCACGCAATTTGGGCGCATAGATCCTGAGAAATCAGTACCCAGAACAACCAACTCTGGCCGTAATAACGGCCTTGATACGCCAAGGCATTGAGTCAAACAGAGCTTGGATGGCGTGTACAGGTACAGATGCCCAAGCAGCTACAACACGATACCACAGTTCATCAAGAGTAGTGACTGGCGTATTGTGACGAGCCAGTTGCTCGGCCACCATTGACCAGACGTTTTCAATTGGTGAGAGATCTGTAGAATGTGCTGGGCAGGGCAGCAGTCGAACATTTTCTGTATCCAGAAAGGCCCGTACACGATCTACAACATGCGGTCGTGCATTATCGTGCTGAAATGTAGGGTTTCGCAGGGATCGAATGAAGGGTGGAGCCACGGGTCGTAGCACATCTGAAATGTAACGTCCACTGTTCAAAGTGCCGTCAGTGCGAACAAGAGGTGACCGAGACGTGTAACCAATGGCACCCCATACCATCACGCCGGGTGATACGCCGGTATGGCGATCACGAATACACGCTTCCAATGTGCGTTCACCGCGATGTAGCCAAAGACTGATGCGACCATCATGATGCTGTAAACAGAACCTGGATTCATCCGAAAAAATGACGTTTTGCCATTCGTGCACCCAGGTTCGTCGTCGAGTACACTATCGCAGGCGCTCCTGTCTGTGATGCAGCGTCAAGGGTAACCGCAGCCATGATCTCCGAGGTGATATTCCGTGCTCCTGCAAACGTAGTCGTACTGTTCGTGCAGATGGTTGTTGTCTTGCAAACGTCCCCATCTGTTGACTCAAGGATCGAGACGTGGCTGCACGATCCGTTACAGCCATGCGGATAAGATGCCTGTCATCTCGACTGGTAGTGATACGAGGCCGTTGGGACCCAGCACGGCGTTCCGTATTACCCTCCTGAACCCACCGATTCCATATTGTGCTAACAGTCATTGGATCTCGACCAACGCGAGCAGGAATGTCGCGATAGGATAAACCGCAATCGCGATAGGCTACAATCCGACCTTTATCAAAGTCGGAAATGCGATGGTACGCATTTCTCCTCCTTACACGAGGCATCACAACAACGTTTCACCAGGCAACGCGGGTCAACTGCTGTTTGTGTATGAGAAATCGGTTGGAAACTTTCCTCATGTCAGCACGTTGGATGTGTCGCCACCGGCGCCAACCTTGTGTGAATGCTCTGAATAGCTAATCATTTGCATATCACAGCATCTTCTTCCTGTCAGTTAAATTTCGCGTCTGTAGCACGTCATCTTCGTGGTGCAGCAATTTTAATGGCCAGTAGTGTATTGTGCCGTCATACTTTCCTCAGTGACTGACCTCACCTAAAACCCAGTGGCTCCCCACACCATGGCGCCAGTAGTAAAACCGTTGTGCCTCACCAAAACACTGCACGATTAGGAACTCTCCCACGTCAGCGCTGCACTCGCCGACGATTGTCATCCGGGCTAGCGCACAACCACGATCCATCGCTGAGCCCCGTGCGACGCCATTGACCGGCGATCCGTGCCTCCCGATCGCGGCACCAATGCAAACGCAGCCGTTTGTGCTGTGTTCACTGCCGCCTACGCGTGGGACGATAATTCTGTAGGCCCGTTGCTGCTAATCCCTGACGGATGTCGTGGAATGACTCAGAGTGCTGCAGGTGCTCCAGCACTTATCCTCGGATGGCTGGCACAGTTGTGAAGGGGCTACGATGAACTTGCTGCCAGTATGGCGATCTTCCTTTGCGGTCGTCGGATGTATTCGAGTGTAACCTTGAGGACAAGTATGCCTGCCCGAGCGGTCTCATACAGCCCGACATCGAGCCTCTGGCACATCCGAATGCATCCCAGACCTTGATGTTGCGCGATTCGCCCAGCACACAGCGCATGGAGATACACAGTGAGTCCCCTTTCAACCTCTGCCAGGTGCTGCTGACAAGTACACGGCATCTCCGTGCTGTCCTTCACACTGCTCACTCAACATCTAACGTTGTTCACGCCCCTTACACAGGCTGCATCATAATTAATGCCGTAAAAGCACGCAGTTGGAAGTACGTGATATTACAAGCAAAAAAGCCTCAGTGAACATCGGCTGTAAAACGTATAGCTTAAGAGCTACAAGCAGTTCTTGCCCTTCGAAACTGTCAAACACATCTCTTTTACTCAACAACTGCTCGAAGGTCTTAAGGTATGCACTTTACAGTCCGTGTTTAGTGCACTTTTTTTTCTTATTTTGATCCATACTGCTTTAGCCCAAAATATGGAAAACAAAGAGCTTTTCAGTACAAGACTTTTTTCACAGTATCGAAAATGAAGTGCTCATAGCTATTAAAGTATGTGTTTTATAGCTCAAGTTTAATGAGCCTTTTTATCTTCTAGCATTGTATACTATTCCAATCCCAAAGAAAGCAGGTGTTGACAGATGTGAAAATTACCGAACTATCAGTTTAATAAGTCACAGCTGCAAAATACTAACGCGAATTCTTTACAGACGAATGGAAAAACTGGTAGAAGCGGACCTCGGGGAAGATCAGTTTGGATTCCGTAGATATGTTGGAACACGTGAGGCAATACTAACCTTACGAGTTATCTTAGAAGTAAGATTAAGGAAAGGCAAACCTACGTTTCTAGCATTTGTAAACTTAGAGAAAGCTTTTGACAATGTTGACTGGAATACTCTCTTTCAAATTACGAAGGTGGCAGGGGTAGAATACAGAGAGCGAAAGGCTATTTACAATTTGTACAGAAACCAGATGGCAGTTATAAGGGTCGAGGGACATGAAAGCGAAGCAGTGGTTGGGAAGGGAGTGAGACAGGGTTGTAGCCTCTCCCCAATGCTACTCAAAGTGTATATTGATCAAGCAGTAAAGGAAACAAAAGAAAAGTTTGAAGAAGAAATAAAAACTTTGAGGTTCGCCGATGACATTGCAATTCTGTCAGAGACAGCAAAGGACTTGGAAGAGCAGTTGAACGGAATGGACAGTGTCTTGAAAGGAGGATATAAGATGAACATCAACAAAAGCAAAACGAGGATAATGGAATGTAGTCAAATTAAATCGGGTGATGCTGAGGGAATTAAATTAGGAAATGAGACACTTAAAGTAGTAAAGGAGTTTTGATATTTAGGGAGTAAAATAACTAATGATGGTCGAAGTAGAGAGGATATAAAATGTAGACTCGCAATGGCAAGGAAAGCATTTCTGAAGAAGAGAAATTTGTTAACATCGAGTATAGATTTAAGTGTCAGGAAGTCGTTTCTGAAAGTATTTGTATGGACTGTAGCCATGTATGGAAGTGAAACATGGACGATAACCAGTTTGGACAGGAAGAGAATAGAAGCTTTCGAAATGTGGTGCTACAGAAGAATGCTGAAGATAAGGTGGGTAGATCACGTAACTAATGAGGAGGTATTGAATAGGATTGGGGAGAAGAGAAGTTTGTGGCACAACTTGACTAGAAGAAGGGATCGGTTGGTAGGACATGTTTTGAGGCATCAAGGGATCACAAATTTAGCATTGGAGGGCAGCGTGGAGGGTAAAAATCGTAGTGTGAGACCAAGAGATCAATACACTAAGCAGATTCAGAAGGATGTAGGTTGCAGTAGGTACTGGGAGATGAAGAAGCTTGCACAGGATAGAGTAGCATGGAGAGCTGCATCATACCAGTCTCAGGACTGAAGACCACAACAACAACAACATTGTATACTTTTAACTCCTTGCGGTTACGCCATTACTTAAAAATGGTTCAAATGGCTCTGAGCACTATGGGACTTAACTTCTGAGGTCATCAGTCCTCTAGAACTTAGAACTATTTAAACCTAACTAACCTAAGGACATCACACACATCCATGTCCGAGGCAGGATTCGAACCTCCGACCGTAATTACCACTAATTATGATACACCCTGTGTACCCTACGAGGCCTGGTAAGAACAATAAACACGAATCACGCTAATGCAATCTGATGGCATTGCTGCCTGTCAGAGAGACTCTAACTCCAAGCATTTACATACCCGTCGATGGTGTGCACGTGTACAATGTTACATCTGGGCTTGCCTTCTTGGTGCTTCACCTTTTATGTCAAACAGTGTACATTGTGTGTATACGGAAAGATTACGAAGCAGATTTGTCACTCAGGAATCGTATCTGAATGTTCAATTGTGAGAGTATCTTCTTATGGCTCGTCTAAAAAGCAGAAACCTCTGTCAGCACGTGCAGCAAATTATCATCGCTGTTGTTTGTTTGTTTCGTTTTAGGACGCAAAAACAATGAAAGTCATATGCGGCCACGTGAGAACCGTAGAGCACGAAGACGAAAGGCGAGTTGAAAGCAACTACACGTTAAGCCTAATCGACGGAAGGAAAGATAGTAAAAACCGCGACTTTCTAATGGAGAAAGAGTCATGAAATACGCCATAAAGACAACGGAGCTCCTGAAATAAGGATTAAACGTCCTTCGGCATATTGATACGACGGATAAAAAATAATACCCGCGTCGTTCGCTAAAACGGCCGATAACTCAGATGCAAACGTAAATTAGAATGTAGGTGGTTTAAAAAAAGGGCATTCCATCAGGAAACGGCGAAACGTCAAAGATTGAGGACAGCGAGCACAACGTTGTGTAGGATCATCACTTGAGAGACGGCTGAAATGACCGTGTCCAACACCCAACAGGACAGAGAGGAGGCCGTCCAAGCCGCTGGGAGAGGCTGAATAGCCCGGAACTTGCTCCCACAATGGGAGGACCACTGGTGATGCCAAAGTAACACCACCTGCTGACAGACGGCAACACAGAGATCATCGAGGAGAATGGAAGATCTAGCGGGCTGCGCAGTGCCGATGGTACTGTTACCGACGACTGTGCCGCTAAAGCGGAGTTATTGAACGCAGTTTTCCGAAATTCGTTCAGCAGCGAAGACGAATGGAATATTCCAGAATTCGAAACACGAACAGCTGCTAGCATGAGTTTCTTAGAAGTAGATACCTTAGGGGTTGCGAAGTAACTCAAATCGCTTGATACGGGCAAGTCTTCAGGTCCAGATTGTATACCGATTAGGTTCCTTTCAGATAACGCTGATACAATAGCTCCCTACTTAGCACTCATATACAACCGCTCGCTCACCGATAGATCTGTATCTACAGATTGGAAAATTGCGCAGGTCGGACCAGTGTTTAAGAAGGGTAGTAGGAGTAATTCATCTAACTAGAGACCTATATCATTGACGTCGGTTTGCAGTAGGGTTTTGGAGCATATACTGTATTCAAACATTATGAATCACCTCGAAGGGAACGATCTATTGATACGTAATCAGCATGGTTTCAGAAAACATCGTTCTTGTGCAACGCAGCTAGCTCTTTATTCGCACGAAGTAATGGCCGCTATCGACAGGGGATCTCAAGTTGATTCCGTATTTCTAGATTTCCGGAAAGCTTTTGACACCGTTCCTCACAACCGACTTCTAATCAAGCTGCGGGCCTATGGGGTATCGTCTCAGTTGTGCGACTGGATTCGTGATTTCCTGTCAGGAAGGTCGCAGTTCGTAGTAATAGACGGCAAATCATCGAGTAAAACTGAAGTGATATCACGTGTTCCCCAGGGAAGCGTCCTGGGACCTCTGCTGTCCCTGATCTATATAAATGACCTGGGTGACAATCTGAGCAGTTCTCTTAGGTTGTTCGCAGATGATGCTGTAATTTGCCGTCTAGTAAGGTCATCCGAAGACCAGTATCAGTTGCAAAGCGATTTAGAAAAGATTGCTGTATGGTGTGGCAGGTGGCAGTTGACGCTAAATAACGAAAAATGTGAGGTGATCCACATGAGTTCCAAAAGAAATCCGTGGAATTCGATTACTCGATAAATAGTACAATTCTCAAGGCTGTCAATTCAACTAAGTACCTGGGTGTTAAAATTACGAACAACTTCAGTTGGAAAGACCACATAGATAATATTGTGGGGAAGGCGAGCCAAAGGTTGCGTTTCATTGGCAGGACACTTAGAAGATGCAACAAGTCCACTAAAGAGACAGCTTACACTACACTCGTTCGTCCTCTGTTAGAATATTGCTGCGCGGTGTGGGATCCTTACCAGGTGGGATTGACGGAGGACATCGAAAGGGTGAAAAAAGGGCAGCTCGTTTTGTATTATCACGTAGTAGGGGAGAGAGTGTGGCAGATATGATACGCGAATTGGGATGGAAGTCATTACAGCAAAGACGTTTTTCGTCGCGGCGAGATCTATTTAGGAAATTTCAGTCACCAACTTTCTCTTCCGAATGCGAAAATATTTTGTTGAGCCCAACCTACATAGGTAGGAATGATCATCAAAATAAAATAAGAGAAATCAGAGCTCGAACAGAAAGGTTTAGGTGTTCGTTTTTCCCGCGCGCTGTTCGGTAGTGGAATGGTAGAGAGATAGTATGATTGTGGTTCGATGAACCCTCTGCCAAGCACTTAAATGTGAATTGCAGAGTAGTCATGTAGATGTAGATGTAGATGTACGAGGACTGCAGCCTTGGCAGCGGAGTCAGCGGCGTTTTACGTGTTCTTAGGACGCATCTGATGTGATTTTTGTATCTGTTGAACATTCGCCATCCAGGTGTGGACCAAAAGGAATCAGTCAGCGATACCACTGACATCGCTGACAGATTCTCTGTTACGCAGAAAGATGTCCTTCCTACGCCTGTTTCATTTTAGTGCCCCTTAGGTTTTAGAATTCGTGAAGTATCTAGACACTGAGATTAGCAGCCATTTAGTAGTTTGCATTGCGTGGCTTGGATCTGATCCCATCTTGTCCCTAAGAGGCACAGTCTTTACAATCTTACACGAGGGTTGCCTTTTAAATTTTCGCAAATAGCCAGTAGATGGCGCTGTTGAGAGGTGACGCGGTATTACTACGTCTGGAGAGGTATTGTCAGCAGTGAACCGTAAAGTGCGCGATGACCTATTTTTTTTATTTTTTTTATTTTACATACGGCTCTGCCGTTAAATATTGGTGATCCATCGATGACGGATGCACGACAAAGTCGCCTGCAATAACTGACGCGCTGACCGCCTGGAGGCAAAATGCACGACTCTGTGTGTGCGGCAGTCAGTGGGTCAAGGTGATCTTGTCTTCAGAGCACGCATGTAATTCAGCACACATCGACAAGAATATTTTGTTGGAATTAAGTTGTGTGTATTATTTGTTCTTTACCTCCAGAATGAGTTAGCTGTATGAGACTCCAGTGACCGAAGTTTTATATATTCCAGACAGTATCCGTCTCCATAGTCGAGACCGCTAACGCACTTCTGTTATCACTGGACGCGAAGGTAGACGGTTCAAATTCTGCTGGCGACGCGAAGTTTCGTTAGAAATATTTGGCCGGAAAGGTGGGGGCGTCAAGTTTTGGACCATCAGATTCTGCGCCACTGATTCGAATTGAATTCCAAACATCTTCGCAGCGTCTCGTGAGGTGAGAGGGTTCGACGCTGTTGGTGGCGACCCGTCGCCGGATGGGGACATTAAGCACGGCCGACCCCTTTGGCTCTATTCGGGAGGCGTAGGCTTTCTGTTTTTATTTACTTATTTTGGCCTTCACCAACGCGGCTACTCAGTCACTTATAAGCAGCAGGGTATGTGCCGTCACCTTCTTCTGTCACCATCTACAGTGCAAACACCAGGCGACGTCCATAACAGTCAGCCGCATTCAACACATGCACTTCAGATGCAACTCTCAAACGCCACGAGGTAGGGGACAGTGTGCACCGAGGAAGACAAGCCTTTCCTGTCAGGTGGCTGCTACTATAATGGTTGTTTACTATTTTTTCTTACCTTTGAGGCAACAAATTTTCAAAAGACCATACTACTCAAATTACCACGTAACACGTTAATCTGCAAAAAGGCAAATACCAGTATTTAAGTTGGCACCTTCATTATTGGAGTTTTAATTGCAGTACGAACGGTCCCCTATAATTGCTGGAGGTTGGAGAAACATTTGAAGTTCCTCACGCAATAGCCCCCTCCGTCCCCCCCCCCTTTCCCGCCCATGCCTTATATAGAAGTATTTGGTTGCGGAAAAAGTTATTCGTCAACACAAGAAATAAACCACTTACAGCTCGGAGAACCTAAATTTCCGTACACAGCCTTGTGATTAACTTTCCCGTACCCATTCAGTGCTGGCGATGTTGCGTCACCTTGCCGCTTGTATGCATCGAATATCGCCTAAATGAAAAGTTCAGTCCTTCTTCTAGCGAGCGTGATAGCGCAACGGGTAACACAGTGGAACGAAATTCGAAATCATCGGAGCTCCAATTTTGCAGCGACCATCCTGATTACAGCGTTTCCGGAATTTTCACAAGTCGATTCGTGCGGATGCCGGGTTGGTCTCTTCTGTATAACAGCATGCTATTCCTCTCTCAACTTCTCGGGCAGAGCTGCCCATCTGTGTCCAAAGACCTCGAATTGTAAACTTATTCTCGCTGCAGCAAGCCAACGTCAATATTACTCTACAAAACCATCCGAAGTGGTTAAAGCAGCATCGCTAGTTCATTTGCTAATTATCAAACGGTCACCGAACGTTGGGTGAAGACGTTACGTGGGACTATGTCACAGTCTTCCGAAAAACGCTTCACCAAAGTGAATAACGCTTTTAGTCCTACCTCTTTTCTGTTTTTGTAATCAGTTAATGCCTGTAGAATCTAAATCTATAACATGTGCATAATTTGAGCCAATTTTGTAAGGAGTGAGACACTTTTCATGTTACAGTTTCCTGGAAAGTTCATTTGGCATTATCAATTATGCCCTGGCCATTGTGATTGAGTTTCTGGCTAACAAGACCATCACAGAGCAATAAGTGTCTATCAGAGGTGCTTGTGAATAACTTCGCGATAGTATTGCAAAAACTCTTGAGTAAAAGTCAGTTTTGCCAGCCTCTGTGACCGAGCGGTTCTAGGCGCTTCAGTCTGGAACCGCGCGACCGCTACGGTCGCAGGTCCGAATCCTGCCTCGGGCATGGATGTGTGTGATGTCCTTAGGATAGTTAGGTTTAAGTAGTTACAAGTTCTAGGGGGCTGATGACCTCAAATGTTAAGTCCCATAGTGCTCAGAGCCATTTGAACCATTTAAAAGTCAGTTTTGATAGTGGTGTCGAGATATAACAGAAAACATTAAAGCTAAATATTAGTGTTCACTTTTTTGCCTATCTTTCAGCCACTTTCCTTTCCTTCGTCTGATACACGCTTTGAAAGTGCCGCAAAATATTCAGCCCGCAGCCTTGACTTTCAGTCTGCTTTAAGTTTGGGTCGGAAAATGAAGTCAATAGGGCGTAACTCACTTGTGTTGCTAGTGTTATGAGCGAATGTGCAGGCGCTATCGCAACGTAAAGGTTGCCTTTGAGCGCGACCCGCCCTCATCGACGGTTGTTTGTATTCCGGTCACGTCTCGGCGACACCGAGGTGGCCAGCCAAATGTCAGAAGCGGTGGTGCCTCCCACGACCTTGGATGGTATCAGCGCTAAAACATTGCGCAAGCAAGCACACCAGACCGACGACAGACAGCAGGAATCAGGTAGTGACCCAGATCACTATTATCTTGCACAGGTGTTACAGAGCAAAATGCAGACTGTCACTGTCACTCTTGAACCATTACCTGGTCCACTGAATGTGCATGCTCCTGCTTGAGTACTTGACAGGTCAGCCTAGCACTTGAATGGGTGACCATCCGGTCTGGACGCTGTTGGCAAGCGGGGTGCACTCAGCCCTTGTGAGGCAAACTGAGGAGCTACTTGACTGAGAAGTAGCGGCTCCGGTCTCGTAAACTGACACACGGCCGGGAGAGCGGTGTGCTTACCACATGCCATTCCATACGTGCATCCAATGACGACTGTAGGCTGAGGTCGGTACCGTTAAGCCGTCGGCACACGGACCGTGCATCCGAACGTTGAGCGTTGAGCGTGCCGATTGTCTGACGTCATAGCGTGGAATAGCACGTTCGGGAGTCATTCCGAACGTGCAGAGCAATATCTAGCGTGCGTCTGAGCGTTGACCAGTCGGATGGCACAACGCCACCTACGTCACACGCACGCCATCTCCCTTCAGCACACAGCTGTGAGGCGCCATATTGGCATTCAGTTCAAGCCTATACGTATATTTGCCGTTTCTGAGCCCCAGAAAATTGAGAATCACTCGAAAACCCCTTGATTAACTGTGTGATTCGTTGCAATAAAATAATGAGAAACGTCATACTCGTGGCAAAAGAATTGTTGTAACTTGCGTATTATGAGAGTATGTCATTTGAAGGTGGCGACACACTGAGGATCCTCAAAGAATTAGTTGTTCTTGGTACAATTTGTTATAATTAAATTTCAGGTAGTAACATAGCTACGATTAAAGCATTTAGCAGGTAGTAACATGTCAGAATTTTCCATATCCGAATTGTTGTCACTCTAGCGTTGTGAGTAGCGTCGACGATCCGCGATCAGACTGCGGGTAGAGCGATGGTTCGTGTCTCGCGAAGCTTAAATATTTTTTTCCTAACACTCGCGTATTTAATAGGTTTTGATGCTTTATTATTAGTATAATGTAAGTATATACCACATATCTGATGTCACGTAAATATTAGTTCACCTTCCTTTGAGGAGTGAGTTTGTTCGATTGGCTTAATCTACAGGACAGCTTGCGCTACTTGTATAAAGATATTTTGTTCCTTATTCTTTTGAGTTTCGTAATTCACGTCTTTTAAAGATTCTGCTACTGGGACCGAGCGGGGTGGCGCAGTGGTTAGACACTGGACTCGCATTCGGGAGGACGACGGTTCAATCCCGCGTCCGGCCATCCTGATTTAGGTTTTCCGTGATTTCCCTAAATCACTCCAGGCAAATGCCGGGATGGTTCCTCTGAAAGGGCACGGCCGACTTCCTTCCCATTCCTTCCCTAATCCGATGAGACCGATGACCACGCTGTCTGGTCTCCTTCCCCCAACCAACCAATCTGCTACTGGGTAGGAACAGAGATCAAGTAAGAATGACCTAAGGGTTTTACCAAAATGTGAGAAAGATAAAATAACGTTTATCTTATGTGGAGAACTATGCAAATTTGTGTCGCACTATTTGTAATGGAGCTTTTATAAGCCTGTCCTTATTGATTGGACACGGTACTTTCCTTTTTGTCTTAAAACATGTACATCGATATTGACGTTTTTGTGTAAATTACATATAGAACAACGTGACTAGGATATGGACAATGGAGAAAACGTGCGTTTTCATAGAGCTAACGTGGGAATTTTACGCGGACACGTTGAGTAAACAATGTGATATACGAATAGAAACATACCACAACTGCCGCTGGAGTGAGTCGCGATCGCGTATACCACGTTGGATCCCACGTACCGTATGCACAAGTCGCATTGTTCCTGAGCGTTCAGCAGCACGTTGAACTCGGCACGCTCAACGTTGACGTTTGACAGCACGGTCCGTGAGCCGACGACTCTAGGCTTTGACCTGTTCGGGCGGAGATCTTTTAGTTCAAAAGAGGGCAGTGGTCGCTTTGATACGCTGTAAATGCTAAGTTACGGCAGGGAAGTGGTGCCTACATGACAGTCATTTGCACCGAGTCGGCGCAGTAAGGTGATTCAGTACAGAGACGTGACAGCGAGACAGAAAGCAGCTATTGTGTTTGCACTTGCCTACCACCGCAGCGTGAATGAAGTTACCCGATTTGCAGCGGTCTGTCCAAAGTGTCTACAAGGAATGGTGCGCAGTTGGCAGCCCTGCAACGTGGCATAACAGTACTGATCGTAAGGTGATGCTAACCGACAGGAACTAGAGATGTCAATGACAGACGGCTCCAAAGCCGACAGCAATTGCTGCTGTCAAGTGAACGCAGGTCCAACCTCACCAGTTTACGAGCGACCTCCGCGAAGCGGACTGGGTAGCCACCTCTCAGAAAGCAGATGCTCACAGCGGCGCATCAAGCTGCACGTTATCAGTGGACCAAACACCACAGTGGTTGACTGGGGGTGTGCAGTGTAGTGTGGTCCGATCAGCCGCCATTTTGCCTCTTTTTCGATTAAACTAGAGCTTCGAATGCGCCGACGACCCAACGGGGCGTTTAACGGCCAGTGTATGAAGGATGCATAGTTTCGGCCAGAGGGCTTTTTTCGTACCGTGACTTGGGTCTACGCATTCAGGTTACACTGAAGATGAACCGGGATGTCTATTTCAGCATTTTTGGTGACAAAGTGTTGCTTTTTCTTCTATATTTTCCCGATGATTATGCTATGGTTAAGCCCGTCTTACCATGCGAGGTGCTGCACTCGTTAACACACTGGACGTTTCCCGTCATTTACCTAAACCGCTGAAGGCAAATGCCGGGATGGCTGCTTTGAAAGGGCACGGCCGGTTCATTACCCACCCTACCGCAATCAGAGCATGTACTCCGTACGTAATGATCTCGTTGTCGACGGGACGATAAACACTAATCTTCCCTCTTTTCTCTACGCCTGTCTTCCAAGACGACAATAGCTGAGTTCATAGTACTGCACGAATACAAGGTGTGTGAGAAAAATTATGAGACTAAAAACAATGCGGGCGACCTGGCAACGCTGTGTTGTTCTGCTTGTGCAGACAGATGTGTTCATCCCTTCCAGATGCTCAGTACACCATCAAGTGACTTTTGAGAGCGCCATCAGTGAAGTTGTTTTTTGTTGTGTATTACGAAATGGAACAGGAAAACTTAAAGCAACGTTATCCCATCAAGCTTTGCGTTAAACTTGGTGAATCCGCGAGTGTGACCACTGAAAAGTTGAAACAGGCTGTGGGGCGGCGGGTAGAAAATATGTTGTTTATATAAATATGTTTGAATGTAGAAACACTGCATTTCCCATTATTTATGCTGTTGTTTTCCGTTCTCAACACTGGCTCTCTAACTACAATACTGGCAACCAAAAAGTGATTAGCAAAACGTGAAGCCTGTAATTAGAATTCCTAGTGCCCACTTCATCTGAGAAACACACTTATAGCTGCAGCTTATAGCTCTGAGAAATTAGGAGATTGTCTGGGATTCATAATCAAAAACGATTTTCTAAAAATTCTCTGTATTCTGAAAGTCACAGATGAAAAGAAAAAGAAAAATCCACACAATCTAACAGAGCCGTTCAGAGTCTAATGCGCTGATGCAACTATAACTGTCCAAATTAAATGTTTAAATGAATGCTCGCCATAATTTGATGATTAGGTTCATCAAACGCCACGCTAAATAATGGTAGAATGTTTGTCCCGCGGCGGCACGTGAAAATACGACATACGCAAACTGAAGATCGATAATTAAAGTCATCCCAGAATTAACACTTCACTCGAAAATGATTTCATGGTTACGCGTATCCCGAGTAACTTAATATGGCATTCGAGGCTGTTTATAGCAATGATCCCGACGCGACGCGACTGCCGACACAGATGATGTGCTATTCAGCGTCTGGAGAGAACTGGGGCCTTCCTTCCTCGCGCAGCGTTCTTATATATAAAGCCGTGGTGCGGACGGCTAAGGAAATGCCTGATCAAATCGGCTCTCCAGACTAGCCGCTGGGCTAGTAATGCACCACTTTAAGTTATTGAATAAATGATTGCTTCCTTTGCTGATGGCAGATGAAGCTCTCAATTTAAATGCGCAATCAGCACACAGGTAAGTAATCATAATAAAAGTTTGACGTGGCTAAGTTAAATATTTTGGGCGAGAGAATTAATTTAATTACACTGCACGCAGTAGACGAGCTCTGAACTTGCCATTTGGAGATACGCTATCGCTATAGTTTTATAGTTATTCAAATGAAACTTCTCACATCTTTATGGTTATAGCGGATCTCCATTCTACTTAAATATAAACATCCTAGCCTTATTTATTAGCCTACTTAATCTATCTTGCTTCCTTAATTTTTAAGACAAAAACCAGAAAATTAATTTCAACAAAAATTTTAATTTGTGAGATCCAGAAGACTGTTTCTATTAAATAATTATGAAAGGGAATCTAAATATACATTTTTAAGTCTCTAGCTCTTTTCTGTTGCGCCAATGATTTTTACAGAAAAACGTCCAAATTTCGAAAATGGTTAAAGTTATCGAACTGATATTCAACACATATTAATTTAGTATTACTCCTGACATGCTAAAACCGTTTCAGGTTATTTGATTAATTTTTAAAGTATTGCGCAACATTTATGACGTCGGAGCTAGTTGTAGCGGACTAGGCTTGCACACAATGGAAAGACTGATGTGAGTTTACTACGGCGTGAGTAGGCTGCTTCCCTACTAGGCCTACGGGAAACCTTTCTTGTCAAGAGCATAAGTTTTTCGCTGACAGAAATCATTTT
The DNA here is from genome assembly GCF_023898315.1 of Schistocerca nitens. NCBI lineage: Eukaryota > Metazoa > Arthropoda > Insecta > Orthoptera > Acrididae > Schistocerca > Schistocerca nitens. The sequence continues at coordinate 820,403,816 of NC_064618.1, forward strand.
TGGAAGGTGGAGATCTCGTTGAAGATGAATCTCGCTCAGGGAGACCTTCCAACTTAAAAAAGCGACGAAATCGTCGCGTGTTCGTTTGGCATAAGGATGATGAGTGACCAGTTAAACGTAAACACTTTCACCGTACACCAGATTTTGACCGAAAGTTTGCAAATGCGAAAGGTTTGTGCAAAAAGATACCGAGAACCTTCACAACTGAAAAGGACAACCAAAGAAACGTGTGCGATGATCTTCTCGAGAGGATTGCCAATGACCACGAATGGCTGAGTCGTGTGATCACAGGTGATGAATCCTGGACTTCTGAGTACGATCCTGACACAAAGCGGCAAAGTGGGGAGTGGAACACTGATTCATCTCCTCGACCGTAAAAAAAGCTCGAATGAGCAAATCAAAGACAGAAACAATGCTGATTTTCTTTTATGATAGTAGGGGTCTCGTGCACAAAGAACTTGATCTTCCAGCACAAACTGTAAACTACGTGTTTCATTAACGTGTCCTTGAAAGGTTCAGGAAAAGGGAGAATCGAGTGAGACCGGACACTGCAGACAATTGGATGACACGCCCCGTGTCACACGACTACTTCCATCACGGAATTTTTGACCTCAAAAGGCACTGCTGCTGTTACACAGCACCTCCCCTCACTCCCCCCCCCTTCCCCTCCCCTCCCCCCCCCCTCCCCCCGCCTATTCACCTGATCTGAGTCCTTGCGACTTTCTTCTTTTCCTGAAATTGAAAAACGTCTTAAATGTCGTCATTTTTGGACTACGGAAAACATTCAGAAGAATGTGACCGACATGTTAGAAGCCCTACCGGTTGAAGACTTCCAGCGCTGCTGCCAAAACTGGAAACAACGACTCCGCCGGTGTACAGCTGCCGGAGAGAACTACTGCGAAGTGGGCAATTGATCGTAAAAAGAGAAACTATGGCAGATAAAAAATCGGTCTCATAATTTTTCCCACACATCTTGGACATTCGTCGTTCGACGAACACTTGGACACACTATCACACCTGAACTGAGGCTTCTAAATCACCCTATCTTAGTCCCGTGGACGAGTCTGGGACTGTTTGGAACATCGGAGGGAATTGTCATCATTCCCGAAACTGAGGATCTTTGCAGTATCTGATCACCAGTGAGTGGCATCAGCTGTATAAGAAATACCCAGAGAAACTTTTAGAGTCTCCTTCTCACCGAACTGCGGCCATTATCAAGTTGCACGATATCAGCGTCATGTCCCTAGTGTACTTTCAAACGCTATCGTTCCCTAAGTCACATTGAAAGTCCTATGACGCAACCAACAACATGGGATTGTGGGTCCGCACCGATGCAAAACACTTTTATTTATTTATTTAGTCCCCCAACTAGTTTCACCGACCAATAGCACCATCATCAGTGGGTTTTTTGATTCTAAAACATGCCGAAATAGCATACTTATAAAACATTGTAAAACATTATTACATGTGTACTGTTTTGATCCAAGTATTGTTTCTATGAATAATTTCATAATGCCTTATTTACAATACGTCACCGCATGATTTTACAAATGTTGTCGCTGTTCCCGGTATATTTTCTAAGTTTTTCCGTTTTTCGTGGCATACATAATGTCATCTGCAACTGTGCGAGTGGCTGTTAGTAAACATATACAAAAACGTTAACTTACGTGTGTGCCTGCGTTACAAAATTGGGATTGCGCTGCGTTGTGATACAGTTTTGGTGTGTACTACTATGTTACGGTGTTTGTTATGTACTCTCGTTCGTTGGAGGGCTTGGACCTACTTTTAGACACAGAGAAACGTAACATTCGCACCTTCTTCGCGATCCAAAACATTACGCTAGCTTGCTGCGCGTGTGAGTCGCATCAAGGCGGACCCACAATCGCATATTGTTGTTTTGCATGCAAACACGGACCAATGGAAGAGTTTCAAGATAAAATTATTGTCATTATTATGTAGTTTAATGAGAAAGAATTACGTTTCTTCACCTAGATAAACAGCTCTGTAAATGCTTAGCCGCGCGGGGTAGCCACGCGATCTTAGGCGTCTTGTTACGGTTCGCGCGGCTTCCCCCGTCGGAGGCTCGAGGCCTCCCTCGGGCATGGGTGTGTGTGTTGTCCTTAGTGTAAGTCAGAGTAAGTAGTGTGTAAGCTTAGGGACCGATGACCTCAGCAGTTTGGTCCCATAAGAACTTACCACAAATTTCCAAATTTCCAAAATGCTTATCTGTACATAAAGCGGAACAGCAGAGTGGGAAAACAGTTCTAAAATGGTTGTTGCAAGGAGCAAAACCTTTTAGTACTTATCCCGTTTCATCGACATAATTGCGACTCCGAACGTCGTCTTCTTGTTGTCTAGGGGATGGTGTAAAGGTCCAGGTTTTTGAACGTAAGTGAAGATACTTATTCACATTTTCATGATCTTGTGGTTTATTTCCCATCCACTCAAGGCAAACAATGGAACTTATGCATCAACTTTTTGCACATTGTTAAAGAGAGTCTTCTCCCATCCATATAAGGATTTCATAATACTCGTGTGCTCGACTCACGATTTCATTAAACATTTCAGATGCATTTCCCATTACAAACCACCGTTTCCAATACATAAAACGTACGTTTCGCACACTGTTCACAAACTTTCTACGCAGCATCTGAACGAAGACTGTTCGCCTCCAGCTAGAAACAAAGGCTAACTTTTGTTACCATGTATTTCAGCTTGAAGTTCTAGGCTGTTCCACAACCGGTAATTGGCCAAAATAACTTCTGTACCTTTTTACTGCATACATGGGTGAACAGTTACAAAGAAAACATGCTTCGCGGAGTTAGCAAAATCTATAAAGATAAAAATAATTATGTATTATTCATAATTTTGCAATTGAATTTTTCTAAAATTTACGAAATATGTCACATTGACAAGTCATTATAGTTCGTATTTTCTTTGGCATGACTGTTTTTTATAAAAAAAAGTTAGGTTTGCTTTCGAAAAACTAAACAGTAAAATGTTATGAGATAATTTCGTATCCAGAATATTGCAAAGTGCGAAATATATGTCGATTACAGTCAGATGAAAGAAATGGAATTTATACAACTAGTAAACTCTCTAAAACCAAAGATAAATGTAGTGTTACAAAGTATTACAGAAAAATCTGGAAAAGAGTGTAAATATTTCCATAGAATACATCGATTCCATAGGCTTCCCTTTCGTACTTCAGACTTGCAATTTTAGGTGAAACGTAACTGAAAAAAGAATGGATCGCAAATTTCGCCAAACAGGCTTAGTATCGAAACTTCCCGACAGATTAAAACTGTGTGCCGGACCGAGACTCGAACTCGGGACCTTTGCCTTTCGCGGGCAAGTGCTCTACCAACTTTTTTTTTTAATCTCATTTTGTTTTTTTATTGTTCGTTGTCTTTGTTCGTGGCGGACGTCCGATGACACTCGTTCAGGTTGTTCGTTGATCCGTTCACTCAGTTTTTTTTTATTAGAGAGGGTAGCTAAACCCTCTGACCGAACACGCTGAGCTAACGTGCCGGCTACCAACTGAGCTACCCAAGCACGACTCACGACCCGTCCTCACAGCTTCAATTCTGCCAGTACCTCGTCTCCTACCTTCCAAACTTCACAGAAGCTCTTCTGCGTACCTTGTACTTGCCCGCGAAAGGCAAAGGTCCCGAGTTCGAGTCTCGGTCCGGCACACGGTTTTAATCTGTCAGGAAGTTTCATATCAGCGCACACTCCGCTGCAGAGTGAAAATCACATTCAGGCTTAGTATCGTAATCTACTATTGATCAAAGGTCCACGTTATAACTTACGTCACCGAATTCGCTCGTACAGGTATTTCACCTGCGTTACGCGACGTCCCTTATTTCAGGCACTGCCTGATAGTCAGTTCGTGTAACTATGCCAGTAGCGGTGTAGCGCACACCCAGGCGTAGTCGGCATCAGAGCTGTAGGCAAGCTGGCCGAGCGCCGCTGTTTCTCGCGCCGGAACACGGCCGCCTGCAGTCGAGATGGAGTGTTCACGCCTCGCGATATCCCGGCAGTTACAGGTCGCGGGGTGCCGCAGGAGTTACTGCCCAATGCGAAGCCCGTAAAGATGGGAATCGCCAGCTCTCACCGCCTTCGCTTTCCACGCCTCTTGCTCCTCGCTGCTCCCATTGTTCCGGCCGCGATACCAATCTTCCGCGTGCGTACTCGTGAACAGCGCGCAGCCTCGCCACCCTCCTGTCTGCAAGTGGCGACGGCGAGTGCTCATCCGGCACCGGCTGTTCAAGTTACGCGGCCTTTCGAGTCTTCCGAGCCGACTCGTCTATTACATTAATATGTCCGCGCGGTGGCTGAAGTAAAGATTGTTAGTCAACAATTAACCTCTAATCGACATCGATGTTATTACAAAAGAAGTTGAACAGGAATAGGGGCGAACAGAGGCTGTCGCCTTGCTAGAGGGATCCGCCTCAACCGATTAAGGAAAACAAACCTAAAGCAGAATGAACGGCTGGGACAACCATTCTTCCTAAATACGGATCCAGTGACTTGACCACAGGGTCAATTCGCCACGTCGCTCGGTGCATAGATTGAGGTTTACGAAAGCACGTAGCATCTTGGTGACCTCCCTTTTCCAAAAAAATTCAAATGGCTCTGAGCACTATGGAACTTAACATCTGAGGTCATCAGCCCACTAGAACTTAGAACTACTTAAACATAACTAACCTAAGAACACCACACACATCCATGCCAGAAGCAGGATTCGAACCTGCGACTGTAGCGGACGCGCTGTTCCAGACTGAAGCGCCTAGAACCGCTCGGCCACAACGGCCGGCCTGCCTTTTGCATATCGACACTTTCTTAAGCTTTCCTTATATGTCCGCACACCCACCGTCGTCGCAACTTGACTGATATCGCTTCGACGTTCCTCCCCTTCGGCAGCGGAGCTGATCTCACACACACACACACACACACACACACACACACACACACACACACACATATATATATATATATATATATATATATATATATATATATATATATATATATATATATATATATTGTCCCGGATAGTAGAGAACCATTCCCTGCCGTGTGGGTCGGGCATAAAACATCTTTGAATCGCGTTGTGAATCTAACTGTGTGAACTATCAATTGAAAATTGATCTCGTTTTCTATTTCCAGAGATATTTCATACACTTTCAACCACGACGTATCCAAAGACAGTGATTTTATTAATTACTCGGGAATAGCAATCGGGTTCCAGTCTATTTTTTCAAATTTTTGTTCCCCAAATAATTTGATTTAGTTACCTTCGTTAAATCCTATTATCTGTTTGATCAGGTTTTCTCAATAATCCTTGAATGTTCACAGATATAATTGTATATGTACTAGCTGACTTTTGGGATTTAGAAAACACGGAGAAAGTCTCGTATATATTCTGTTTTATTGACACAATTCACTTCTCAAATTAATGAGAGATGACACTGGGGAATCAATGAAGAAGGAGTTGATCCTAGTGTGTATCGTTTCGGTATAATAACAGTCAGTCCGTACCACATTCCCGCCGGCCGAAGTGGCCGTGCGGTTAAAGGCGCTGCAGTCTGGAACCGCAAGACCGCTACGGTCGCAGGTTCGAATCCTGCCTCGGGCATGGATGTTTGTGATGTCCTTAGGTTAGTTAGGTTTAACTAGTTCTAAGTTCTAGGGGACTAATAACCTCGGCAGTTGAGTCCCATAGTGCTCAGAGCCATTTGAACCACATTCCCTTGCGTTCCTATCACCAAACATCTGATTTCTCATGAAACTGTCCTATGCCATTAATATCTGACTTTACAATGTCTAAGCTTCTTCATTCTCACGACACGATATTAATTATAAGTTCGAGGTCTTTCAATGTCTGTTCAGCACAAATTTAGTCTTGTTCACGGGCACTATATCTCACGTCTCGTCTAATAGCAGAATCGCCTTGACAATGATCGGCAAAGATATAAGTATGATAAGGTCAAACTACTTTCTGTCCCAATATCTCAAAATAATCTATAATCCACCACTCCAATGGCTAATCCAGTTATCAGAATGATATTTAATTAGGCTTATAACCCCTAACCTCCGACTACCACGGAAGAGTGCGAACATGCACCATTGAAAAGAAAGGCTCAAGAGAGCTAACAATGCTGCGCATTGGTTTATATATCATATTCAAAACAAAACGCATCTCTTTTATGTCTTCCTTGGATTCACTTTGTACTACTTTGCGTTAGTCTATTTCAAATATCTACTCTCTGTAAAATTTTAACTAACTATTACTTCGAAAGACAACTACCGTTTTCTGGCTCTTGCATCTTTTCGTATTACAGAATTTAATCTAATATTCGTTTCTGAATACCCACTCTCTAAAGAGCGGTTACACTTGGCAAAACATTAAATGGGTCGCACTATTCCAGCTAGGACCATAATTCTATTATCATAATTCTATTATCCGCCTCTTCCTCCCTCCCTTTCCCCCCACCCCTCGGCTCTTTAATACTCTCTCACACCATCTCTAATGACCTTGTTGTCGTCGAGATGTTACACCCTAAGCTTCCTTCCTGCCTTTGTCTCTCACGCCCCCCACCCCCCCAGGCCTCCCCCTCCCCTCTCCATCTCTTTCTAGCTTAAGTCCCAAAAGTTTTGATTGTTAACTGCTGAGTGTCGCCATTCTTTTTACAAACAGACACTGTGCAACGTATTCCAAGTATAGCATGCGCGAGTAGTCTGTTGATTAACTGTTAACTGCTGAGTGTCGCCATTCCTTTTACAAATAGACACTGTGCAACGTACTCCAAGTATAGTATGCGCGAGTAGTCTGATGTAGTTGGTTGGTTGGTAGAGTTGGGGAGGGTCACCAATCAGCGAGATCACAGGTCCCATGGGGGAAGCATGGGGAAGTAAGTCGGCCGTGCCCTTTCAAAGGAAACATCCCGGCATTTGCCTGAATGGATTTAAGGAAACCACGGAAAACCAAAATCAGGATGGCCGGACGCGGGTTTCAACCGTCGTCCTCCCTCTGATGTAGTACATCTAAGGGAGAGAGTAAAAGCTCAGCCCACACCTCCACGCACCCACAAACGCACAAGTAGTTTCTTATTTCCGACTATATTACCACTAGGAGCACGAAACCGCCAGTGCGATTGCCATCACGTGACCACAGTAACACACTAGGCTCTAAGGGTACCACGAAAGTATCCGAGTGGGATGGAAATGGGCAGATGTGATGCACATTTACAGACAAACCAATAATTACAATTTCAGAATAATTGGGTGATTTGTTCAGGAGAAAGAGCTCAACAGATCGAGCAAGTCAATAGCGCATTGGTCCACCTCCGGCTCTTATGCAAGCAGTCATTCGGCTAGGGACTGACTGACAGAGTTGTTCGATTTCCAACTGAGGAACATCGGGACGAATTCTGTCCAGTTGGTGCGCTAGATCGTCAAAATCCCGAGCTGGTTGGAAAGTCCTGCACATAATGCTCCAAATGTTGAGATCCGCGACCTTGCTGGCCAAGGTAGGGTTTCGTGAGCCCGAAGACAAGCGGTAGAAACTCTCCCCGTGTGCATGCGGGAATTACGTTGCTGAAACGTAAGCCGCAGATGACTTACCGTGTGCCGGCCGCGGTGGTCTAGCGGTTCTAGGCGCTCAGTCCGGAACCGCGCGACTGCTACGGTGGCAGGTTCGAATTCTGCCTCGGGCATGGATGTGTGTGATGTCCTTAGGTTAGTTAGGTTTAAGCAGTTCTAAGTTCTAGGGGACTGATGATCACAGATGTTAAGTCCCATAGTGCTCAGAGCCATTTGAACCATTTTTTTTTTTTTTTTTTACTTACCGTGAAGGGCAACAAAGCGGGGCGTAGAATGCCGTCGAAATACCTTTGTGCTGTAAGGATGCCGCGGATGACAACTAAAGGTGTCCTGAAACGAAAACAAATGGCACCACAGACCATCACTGCTCGTTATCAGGCTGTATGGATGGCGACGTATACCGCCGCTTTTCGGGCCTTCTCTCCAGACATGTCTTCCGCCTGAAATCTCATTGATTGGAGTAGAATTATCTTCATTGATGATCCCACTTGGAATGGATTCCTTACGACCAGTGAAGACGGGTCCTGAGATGCTCTGGACAGCGGTGGGATACCAACCCGACTGACGCCCGCTGTTCCAAGATGGCCGCCGAGTGAGGTAACAGGCATTTTCTTCGTCCGCTAAAAGAACTTATTTAAGAGGACATAGAGTCAATTTAAATATTCTTTGTTTCGTATACTTGCTGTAGTGTCCGTTCTTGTACACAACTGAATATTAGCGTTCCAGCAGCGCTTGTTCTTGAAAAAACTTCGTGTTATCTGAAGTCCCTATAACCGCGGCATAACACGAAATTTTGCGTGACATAAACACAAAAAATTCTATTGAAGTTTTCTTGATAGTGCAAAATTCGTTAAAAAAAAGACAGCTTCTAGTTTCATCAGTCTCTACTGTCGCAATAAAAGTGTAATTAAACGTTTCTAAATCGTATTTAACAAACACATTACGTATTGTTTACTAGTTAGATAGACGCGATCTAGGCCTAAATTTTCCCGAGTTATTAACTTTTAAAAACCTGACGCTTGATAACGTAAATTCTCTAAAAGCAAAGTAATTACTAGATTAAAACTGTGTGCCCGACCGAGACTCGAACTCGGGACCTTTGCCTTTCGCGGGCAAGTGCTCTACCATCTGAGCTACCGAAGCACGACTCACGCCCGCTCCTCACAGCTTCACTTGCCCGCGAAAGGCAAAGGTCCCGATTTCGAGTCTCGGTCGGGCACACAGTTTTAATCTGCCAGGAAGTTTCATATCAGCGCACACTCCGCTGCAGAGTGAAAATCTCATTCTAAAGTAATTATTAATTCATTCTTCTGTCACTGTATCTCTAAATCAGTACAAAAACAACAACAACAACCACACATAAGACCTTTGTGTCGATTTTTGTTTACATACAGCCAATCTCGTGTCCTTGACAAATTTAAAACACTCTTTAAACTTAATTATTCTTTCGAAACTGACAATGAGTGAGAAATGTAGGAGCTGTTATAGGATAGTGATTAGAGGGATTTGTTGCCAATCTTGTAGGAAACATTTTCACTGGGGGGGGGGGGGGGTGGAGAATGTTGGGAGAACAGAAGAAGCTCTCTCCTCGAGAGTATGCAGTAAGAACGTTTAACGTTTTGATTGGGGAACAGGAAAGGGAGGAAGCAAGGAAGGAACTGATAAGAATCAAAGGAGATAGGGGGGAGAGGAGGCTGGTTGGGAACTGGCAGCTGGTAGGAGGATAGGAAGAAAGAGAAAGCAATCTGACAGTTTTATCATAAACACCAAAAACAGGTATCTACCACTGCCAGAGTTAAGTGGAGAAGAGCCTCAGGTACAAGGAGGAGCAGGAAATGTGCAGCACACTTCAACCGAGGCCAGGAAGCCTAGGAATGTACAAATGTTAGGAAGAAGAAAGTGCTGCTGCTAGGTAGAAGCCATGGGCGCGGTGTAGGCCCTCAGTTACAGGAAAGTTTAGGGGCAGCGTACCAGGCCACCAGTATCTTCAAGCCTAATGCAGGGCTAAGTCATGTGATAGAGGACTTAGGGTCTTTATGTAAGAACTTTGCAAAAGAGGACGATGTATTGATAGTGGGTGGGGCGGGAAACAATTTGGACAGGGATGGGGCATATGACATAGGTGGTGACCTGCACAAGATAGCTTCCCTGACTCATGGCACCGACGTACACTTTGTTGAGCTGTTCCGGCGTCATGATCGGCCACATCTTGATGGAAATGTAAGCCTAATCAGTGTGGGGTTAGGGATGGCTCTGAGGCCAGCCAACTTTGCTCAGGTTTCTCTGGTGCCCATGGGGACTATCAACAGATGGGGTTTCACTATGCATGGCCTACAGCAAAACAGGACTGGGAAAGGATTCATGAAAGTGTAGGGGGTGGATCTTGGGCAACACATGGTCAAATACTTGTTGTCATGGGCAAGGAAAGTAAATCTTTTTAGGATAAATCCAGACAACAGGTACCCCTGCCTAAAGAGTATCTCCAATAGTTTACAAAAATACTGAAACAATCACTCACAAGACATATTTTAACACTCCAAATACCACACATACCAGATGTCACAAAGAAAAACAAAGTGTTGGAAAGAGGAACATGGGGCATTTCACAGACTTAACAATCCTCCATCAAAACATGCAATCAATAAAAAATAAAATACAACTATTACAAGTTGAGCTCCAGTCTTTGAACTGCACAGTAGTTTGTGTTACTGAGCACTGGTGTAGAGACACAGAAATCCAACATGTAGTATTATCATTATATGAAAGGGCAATCTCTTACTGCAGAGCTGCTTCAAGGGGTGAAGGGTCAAGCATTTATATCAGGAAAGGAACACAGTTCAAATCAAGACATGACCTCAGTTCAGAAAGTGATGACAAACTCTTTGGAATATCAGCTATTGAATTAACAGGACTTGATATCACCAAAAAATTAATCATTTTGTGTGTGTATAGATCTCCGAGTGATAGTGTGGACACTTTTCTCACTAAATTAACAGAAGTTCTAGAAAAAGTCTCAAGTACAAACGTCAACATAATTCTGTGTGGGGACATTAACATCAACACTAGTATCATAAATGAATCCAACAGCACCCTCATAAATATCCTTCAAAGTTTTGGCATGTTCCATTTGATCAGTAGTGCAACAAGGGTTACTACAATGACTGCATCAGTAACTTGTCATGTGGCCGCAAATATGGACAGGGAAAAATGTAGCTGTAAAAGATTTCTGACTGGCAGTCCACCTCTGTCAAATAAGAACAGTAAAATCAGGCATCGAATCATTCCCTAAACTACAAACCTACAGACGACATCTATCAGAAATCAAAATAAAACCTTTTTTCGAGAGAATTAGCAAAACAAATCTGGGATGAAGTGTATAAGGAAACCAATGTGAATATGAGATTCTCTAAATTCTCCACATTATTTAGATTGAACTTTGAAAAGGCATTTCCAAATTCTCTAAATTCTCCACATTATTTAGATTGAATTTTGAAAAGGCATTTCCAAAAGTATGCATGTCTGTATCAATATCTCAAAAAAATGGATAACAGTAGGTATTAAAAAGTCCTCCCAGACACTTAAATACGTCAGTTCCATGAGAAAGAGTCGCAATGATCCAGAATTCTTAAATTTCTATCATAGATACAAAGAGATCTATAGGAAGGTGCTGATTGCAGCAAAAAAGTCATTAAATGACAAAATAATTTACACACATCAAAAAAAGTTTTGCATAACCTCGATTCCGATAGTTCCGGAACCTTTACAGAAAATTGGAATAGATATCAACATAAACATCAAAAATGGCTCTGAGCACTATGGGACTCAACATCTTAGGTCATAAGTCCCCTAGAACGTAGAACTACTTAAACCTAACTAACCTAAGGACATCACACACACCCATGCCCGAGGCAGGATTCGAACCTGCGACCGTAGCAACATAAACATCATTTCCACCCTTTTTATTGCTCATGAAAACCACACATTGCGTGTTGTACCACCATACAGCGAGACCTTCAGCGGTGCTGGTCCAGATTGCTGTACACACCGGTACCTCTAGTACCCAGTAGCACGCCCTCTTGCATTGATGCATGCCTGTATTCGTCGTGGCATACTATCCTCAAGTTCGTCAAGGCACTATTGGTCCAGGTTGCCTCACTCCTCAACGGCGATTCGGCGTAGATCCCTCAGAGCTGTTGGAGGATAACGTCGTCCATAAACAGCCCTTTTCAATATATCCCAGGCATATTAGATAGGGTTCATGTCTGGAGAACATGCTGGCCACTCTAGTCGAGCGATGTCTTTATCCTGAAGGAAATCGATCACAACATGTGCACGATTGGGGCCGCGAATTATCGTCCGTGGAGACGAATGCCTCGCCAATATGCTGCCGATATGGTTGAACTATCGGTAGGAGGATGGCATTCACGTATCGTACAGCCATTACAGCGCCTTCCATGACCAAAATCGGCGTACGTCGGCCTCCAATAATGCCGCCCCGAAATAGCAGGGAACATCCACGTTGCTGCAGCCGCTAGCCAGTATGTCTAAGGCGTTCAGTCTGACCGGGTTGCCTCCAAACACACCTCCGACGATTGTCTGGTTGAAGGCATGTGCGACACTCATCGGTGAAGAGAACGTGATGCCAATCCTGAGCGGTCTATTCGGCATGTTCTTGGGCCCATCTGTACCGTGCTGCATGATGTCGTGGTTGTAAAGATGGACCTCGCCATGGACGTCGGAAGTTAAGTTGCGTATCATGCAGCCTATTAACGGCCAAAGGAAATTCATAGCCGGCCGCAGTGGCGAAGCGGTTCTAGGCGCTTCAGTCTGGAACCGCGTGACCGCTACGGTCGCAGGTTCGAATCCTGCCTTAGGCATCGATGTGTGTGATGTCCTTAGGTTAGTTAGGTTTAAGTAGTTCTAAGTTCTAGGGGACTGATGACCTCAGATGTTAAGCCCCATAGTGCTCAGGGCTATTTGAACAATTTTGAACCTCTATGAATAAGATCTGGGGTCATCAGTCCCCTAGAACTTAGAACTACTTAAACCTAACTAACCTAAGGACATCACACACATCCATGCCCAAGGCAGGATTCGAACTTGCGACCGTAGCGGTCGCGCGGTTCCAGACTGAAGCGCGTAGAACCGCTCGGCCACACCGGCCGGCACCGTGCAGTATATTTTACGCAGCTGTTGGAAAGTGAAAGAAAGGAAAAGTACTGTTCAAACACTATACGTCAATATTTATGTCCGCAGCTCGTTGGTCTACTGGCTAGGGTTGCTGCCTCTGGATCACTGGGTCCCGGGATCGATTCCCGGTTAGCACACTGGACTCGCATTCGGGAGGACGACGGTTCAATCCCGCGTCCGGCCATCCTGATTTAGGTTTTCCGTGATTTCCCTAAATCGCTCCAGGCAAATGCCGGGATGGTTCCTTTGAAAGGGCACGGCCGACTTCCTTCCTCGTCCTTCGCTAATCCTATGAGACCGGTGACCACGCTGTCTGGTCTCTTCCCCCAAACAATCCAATCCAATCCAATCGATTCCCGGACGGGTTGGGTATTTTCTCTGCCCGGGGACTGGATGTTTGTGTCGTCTTCATCATTTAATCATCATCATTCGTGACAGTGGGTCGATTGCATTGCGAGAAAAGTAAGACTGTGCAAAAATTGGGACTTTGTACGGGGAGCTGAGGGTCGCGCAGTTGACCGCCCCGCAAACCAAACATCATCATCAACACTTATTCGCTCGAGAAATATACAGGGTGGTCCATTGATAGTGACCGGGTTAAATATCTCACGAAATAAGCATCAAACGAAAAAACTACAAAGGACGAAACTCGTCTAGCTTGAAGGGGGAAACCAGATGGCACTACGGTTAGCCCGTTAGATGGCGCTGCCATAGGTCAAACAGATATCAACTGCGTTTTTTAAAATAGGAACCTCCATTTTTTATTACATATTCGTGTAGTTCGTAAAGAAATATAAATGTTTTAGTTGGACCACTTTTTTCGCTTTGTGATGGATGGCGCTGTAATAGTCACAAAGGTATAAGTACGCGGCATCACGTAACATTCCGCCAGTGCGGACGGTATTTGCTTCGTGATACATTACCCGTGTTAAAATGGACCGTTTACCAATTGCGGAAAAGGTCGACATCGTGTTGTTGTATGGCTATTGTGATGAAAATACCCAACGCGCGTGTGCTGTGTATGCTGCTCGGTATCCCGGACGACATCATCGAAGTGTCCGGACCGTTCGCCGGATAGTTACGTTATTTAAGGACACAGGAAGTGTTCAGCCACATGTGAAACGTCAACCACGAGCTGCAACAAATGATGATGCCCAAGTAGGTGTATTAGCTGCTGTCGCGGCTAATCCGCACATCAGTAGCAGACAAATTGCGCTAGAATCGGGAATCTCAAAAACATCGGTGTTGAGAATGTTACATCAACATCGATTGCACCCGTACGATATTTCAATGCACCAGGAATTGCATGGCGACGACTTTGAACGTCGTGTACAGTTCTGCCACTGGGCACAAGAGAAATTGCGGGACGATGACAGATTTTTTTTGCACGCGTTCTATTTAGCGACGAAGCGTCATTCACCAACAGCGGTATCGTACACCGACATAATATGTACTATTGGGCAACGGAAAATGCACGATTGCTACGTCAAGTGGAACATCAGCGACCTTGGAGGGTTAATGTATGGTGCGGCATTATGGGAGGAAGGATAATTGGCCCCCATTTTATCGATGGCAATCTAAGTGGTGCAATGTTTGCTGATTTCCTACGTAATGTTCTACCGATGTTACTACGAGATGTTTCATTACATGACAGAATGGTGATGTAGTTTCAACATAATGGATGTCCGGCACATAGCTCGCGTGCGATTGAAGCGGTACTGAATAGCATATTTGATGAGATCTGTATTGGTCGTCGAAGCACCATACCCTGGCCCGCACGTTCACCGGATCTGACGTCTCCGGATTTCTTTCTGTGGGGAAAGTTGAAGGATATTTGCTATCGTGATCCACCGACAACGCCTGACAACATATGTCAGCGCATTGTCAATGCATGTGCGAACATTACGGAAGGGGAACTACTCGCTGTTGAGAGGAATGTCGTTACACGTATTGCCAAATGCATTGAGGTTGACGGACATCATTTTGAGCATTTATTGCATTAATGTGGTATTTACAGGTAACCACGTTGTAACAGCATGCGTTCTCAGAAATGATAAGTTCACAAAGGTACATGTATCACATTGGAACAACCGAAATAAAATGTTCAAACGTACCAACGTTCTGTATTTTAATTTAAAAAACCTACCTGTTACCAACTGTTCGTCTAAAATTTTGAGCCATATGTTTGTGACTATCACAGCACCATCTATCACAAAGCGAAAAGAGTCGTCCACCTAAAATATTCATATTTCTTTACGTACTACACGAATATGTAATAAAAATGGTGTTTTCTATTTTAAAAAACGCAGTTGACATCTGTTTCACGTATGGCAGCGCCATCTAGCGGGCCAACCATAGCACCATCTGGTTTCCCCCTTCGAGCTAGACAAGTTTCGTTTTTTGTAGTTTTTCCATTACAAGCTTATTTCCTGACATATTTGGCCCGGTCACAATCAATGGACCACGCTGTATATTCGCAGACACATCAAAGGGTATTTGGAAGACCATACATAGCACTCTTTTGGTTTATTCCTTGCACCTTTGGTTTGTTTCTGATTGTCAGACATCGTCCGGAAAAACTGTATTTTCTTCCTTAAGCAGACCTTACCTTTTTACTGGTGAAACAAAACGTCATAGCTTGTCAGTAACATTCCGTTGCGCTCGATTGGCGACGTACGTGAACGCCGCCATTTGAAATGCGTGGCGGAATGTTTTGGCGTCACTGTGAATCGACCTCTAGGCGCCAGAGGCAGTGGGGAGGAATGTGCGACGCGTTCTGCCCCTCACGTAGCTCGGCGGCCGGGTAGCGGGCGCTGGTGCGGTCAGCGGGGCTGCGGCGCCGACCGCAGGCTGGCGCTGGCCGCTGCTGCCGCCGGCTTCCACCTCACCTAGGTCATTTCTCTGGTCGTTATTCATCTGGACACCTGCGTCGTAGCATAATTTACGACACACACACAACTTACTTAAAGGTAACAAAACGTTTAACTACACTACTGGCCATTAAAATTGCTACACCAAGAAGAAATGCAGATGATAAACGGGTATTAATTGGACAAATATATTATACTAGACCTGACGTGTGATTACATTTTCACGCAGTTTGGGTGCATAGATCCTGAGAAATCAGTACCCAGAACAACCACCTCTGGCCGTAATAACTGCCGTGATACGCCTGGGCATTGAGTCAAACAGAGCTTGGATGGTGTGTATGGGTACAGCTGCCCATGCAGCTTCAACACGATACCACAGTTCATCAACAGTAGAGACTGGCGTATTGTGATGAGCCAGTTGCTCGGCCACCATTCACCAGACGTTTTCAATTGGTGAGAGATCTGGAGAATGTGCTGGCCAGGGCAGCAGTCGAACATTTGCTGTATCCAGAAAGGCCCGTGCAGGACCTGCAACATGCGGTAGAGCATTATCCTGCTGAAATGTAGGGTTTCGCAGGGGTCGTAACACATCTGAAATGTAACGTCCACTGTTCAAAGTGCCGTCAATGCGAACAAGAGGTGACCGAGACGTGTAACCAATGGCACCCCATACCATCACGTCGGGTGATACGCCAGTGTGGCGATGACCAATACACGCTTCCAATTTGCGTTCACCACGATGTCGCCAAACACGGGTGCGACCATCATGATGCTGTAAACAGAACCTGGATTCATCCGAAAAAATGACGTTTTGCCATTCGTGCACCCTGGTTCGTCGTTGAGTACACCATGGCAGGCGCTCCTGTCTTTGATGCAGCGTCAAGGGTAACCGCAGCCACGGTCTCCGAGCTGATAGTCCATTCTGCTGTAAACGTCGTCGAACTGTTCGTGCAGATGGTTGTTGTCTTGCAGACATCCCCATCTGTTGACGCAGGGATCGAGACGTGGCTGCACGATCCGTTACAGCCGTGCGGATAAGATGCCTGTCATCTCGACTGCTAGTGATTCGAGGCCGTTGGGAGCCAGCACGGTGTTCCGTATTACCCTCCTGAACCCACCGATTCCATATTCTGCTAACAGTCATCGGATCTCGACCGACGCGAGCAGCAATGACGCGATACGATAAACCGTAATCGCGATAGGCTTCAATCCGACCTATATCAAAGTCGGAAACGTGATGGTACTCATTTCTCCTCCTTAGACGAGGCATCACAACAACGTTTCACCAGGCAACGCCGGTCAACTGCTGTTTGTGTATGAGAAATGGGTTGGAAACTTTCCTCATGTCAGCACGTTGTAGGTGTCGCCACCGGCGCCAACCTTGTATGAATGCTCTGAAAAGCTAATCATTTGCATATCACAGCAACTTCTTCTTGCCGGTTACATTTAGCGTCTGTAGCACGTCATCTTCGTGGTGTAGCAATTTTAATGGCCAGTAGTGTAGTTTCGGTCAATGACCAGTATTGAGCTTAGCTGGTATAAAGGGCAAGAGAGTTACACCATAATTTGAACAAAAGTTATTTGTCTGTCAATTCTTTTGATTGGAGGTTTTCGAGACCAAGGCCGTTCACTATCGTAAAAATAATGAAACGCCTACAGACGTCTTATGATCTTATTTATTTTATGGCTACCAGTTTCGGCGCTTCACACCGCCATCTTCAGGTTGTAGTTGATGCTGAAGGGGTTATCACGATCCATACACACACTGCATCAGTAGCCAACATAACTGGTTTACGCAGGCTATCTGTAACTGTAGTGAAAGCACTCCAACCATCAGCTGCCAATTCACGACGACTGTACGCATTTCATTTTCTTACAAAAATAATTTGCTCTTTTAAGCCCGTCATAGTACGTAAAAAAATTGTTAGAAATTTTTTACATACTGTGGTGGGTTTAAAAGAGCAAGTTACGTGTGTTCAAATTATGGATAGCTTTCCTACTGCTTGTGCCAGCTAAGATTGATAATGGTTGTTGGCCGAAACTAGAAAAGAATTGTACAAAATAAATGACTGCTGAAGATTCCACCATGAATTTTAACAATTATTTGGCGGTTGCAAACATACATAAATAATAATAACAATTTCCTCCGTTTTACAAGTGCTAATAATGGCCAAGCGGGAAATTTTCGGGCCTAACCTGTCAGTATGAACTTGCGTGGCGTTGACCTACACTGATTTGGGAAGTTTATACAATGAAAGACCACCCTGAATTACAATTTCTTTTTCCAAGTCATACTGGCAATCAGAAAGAAAACAAAGTCCAAAAGCAAAACATTGCTACGTGTAGTCTTCTAAATATTGTTTGCATATATATATTTCCTCTAGCGAATAAATGTTCACGTATAATGTTTGAAAGGTACTCTTCCCATTCTTCCAGTTTCCAATATCCGTGTAAAATTTACTACACGATTTTTTTTAATTACATCCTTCGTAAATTTTACTTTGTCAATCAGTAAACTACTCCACTATTACTAGTTTATTCTATATACTGATACTATATTCTGACTTTTTGTGATACGGACTGACCCAGAAACTTTTAATAACACTTTTCAGCAGACTGCTATTATCATATTCTAGAAGAGAGAAACAATCATTACAAGTTTTCTCGTCAAATTTTCTACCTGATACTATCTAGTAAGGAATTTGACGACACATCTTGCATTTTATTATTTCTTCCTTTTGTTCTGTCATGCGTCAGGCCTGGTTCACTCTGTCCCAGCTACATTCCAAGCCCTCTAGCGTTTTGTTGGTCTTACAGTTCACCTTCTACCTTCCGAAACATACTGACAAACATGTTTACCGAAACGAGTCACATCGGCTGATGGTGTAAAAATAAAGTACCAGCCACATAGTCCTTTCACTGCACAAGTGCACTTCTCTACCCTGTGACTGGGCGTTTGTGTTATCCTCATCATTTCGCCATCATCATCATCATTCGTGGACTGCGTAAAAATTGGATTATGTAAAAATTGGGACTTTGTACGGGCGCTGATGACCGCGCAGTTGAGCGCCCCACAAACCAAACATCATCGCCACTGTACAAGTGCACCATTATCGCTGACCCCTATCAGTCCTTTGTCCATCATAAGTTGGTATTTGGGGAAACCTTGGTTGTTATTGGTTGGCCAGGTAAACAGCTTCTATCCTCTTTACGTGGACAAGGAATTTTAGTAACTTACAACTGTAACAACACATTTCAGCATATCTAAAGGATTCACATACGAACAATGTTACTTATTGTTTCTTTCATTTCAAGTGAATTACATCCCCGCCGGCCGGAGTGGCCGAGCGGTTCTAGGCGCTACAGTCTGGAACCGTGCGACCGCTACGGTCGCAGGTTCGAATCCTGCCTCGGGCATGGATGTGTGTGATGCCCTTAGGTTAGTTAGGTTTAAGTAGTTCTAAGTTCTAGGGGACTGATGACCACAGCAGTTAAGTCCCATAGTGCTCAGAGCCATTTGAACCATTTAAATTACATCCCCGTAACAAAAATTAAGTAGATCAAAAATGTATCTGCACCGAATACTTTTTTGTGGAGAAAATCTTTAAACTTGGACTCCGAAATCTGCATATTCTCATCAACAGTATTCGCTGCTGCTAGGAATCTGTTGAACATGTATGTTGGAGGCTGCTTAATTTTTTCTAACAGCAATTGAGGAGATACGTGAAACATGGTTACTCCGTCCTGTACCCACTAAACACGTTCATGTTGTCAACTTCAAATCTCGTAAACCAGTTAATGCACTATGTCAGCACAAGATCCTCCAGCTCGTTTAAATAGGGGGCGAACGCGAGAATTGTGAATTAGCGTCACATATCGTCCAGTTTTCTCACTTTGGGCCTAGAAGGAGTTATGTAAAAATATTGTATCATATGACATCAAGGAGTGGAAGGAAGTATGCAATGTAACGAAATTTCAATGTATAACATGTGCTGACACCTGACAATAATCTAATTGTAAATCCAGTTTCTCTACGTTTATACTGAAGTTCATTAACATGCGCCTTGCAAAAGAGCTTCACGTGTACCCTTACTCGCTTAAATCTAGAGTTTCCTGCTTAACCAGTTGTGGTACTACTATAAGAGAGATGAATCGAGTGTCAACGTTAACAGAACTGTGAGACACTGGGTATGCGTTTTCATCGCACTTAAACAGCCTATTAACCGTGAATCGAGGACTGCTTCTCTCCAGAACATGACTTGTCATATTATTCAATTCCTGACCATAATCTCTAAATTCTGCCTGCATCCTTTGCAAACAAAACAACTTCAGAATTAGAAACTAAGCAGATGAATGTACACAACGAAAAGAAGCGATCTTAATGTGGAACCTTGAAGAACAAACCATGTTACAGCACTCGTCGAACACAAAGTCATTCACTGTTATGTGAGTGTAAAGAAAGCTTCTGTTTCCTGCTTATTAGGCAATGGCTGGAACCACTTGAACGCCTCGTCCCGGATTTCACAACAAACTGTTTCATCTCCTCGTCGTTTCTCCGATGTATCTCGTTTATGAAACCGAGTGACTCGTCACACTGGTGCGAAAAGTGCTCTGGATATTTCTGTTACAATAGTACTTGCTCACGCTACTACAAAATATTGCGGCCATACACACGCGATAAAATATTTCATTCCAGATTTCAGTCTTAGGTCCTATATTGAACGTAATCCTATGTATAGCTTCAGGAAGAGAATTGAAAGCTCTTGTTGTTGTCGCCATCGTTGTTGTTGTTGCCCTCAGTCCGAAAACTAGTTTAATGCACTTCTGCACGTTTGTCTATCCTGTGCAAGCCTCTTCATCTTTGCTTACTGGAGTCGAGCTTTCGTCTCCACCTACAATTTTGATTTTGCACATTTTCCTTACCATTTTAACTGTTCCTTGGCGCCTCAGGAAGTGTCCTAGCAATCAACCCCTGCTTTTAGTCAAGCTGTGCCAGAGATGTTTTTCTCGGCAAATCAATTCAGTGCCTCGATGAATGTTACAATAGTCGGAGCTCGCATTTCATTTATACATTATTGCACAAGTTCAGTTTAATTACCCCTCCCCATCTCCATGAATTAGCTGAAATAATAGAAGATATTTATTTTCTTCAGATTCAGTTTCTTTTGGGTGTAACAATGAAGTGCTCGTGATTTAATGAAAGGTAATCGAATTACAGGATCTGTCGATAGTTATAAAGCTTCCCTGGTAGATAGTAACTTCCAACACGTTAATACCAAAAGGGGTTGATCTCTGCCTTTTAGAGTAGCTCCAAATGCTGTACAAGGAACTCAGAGGTAGTACCAAACCCATTCGGGTCATTCAGGTGGGTTCAGTATGTTAACATGCTTGTTCTTCACTTACATTCTTACATATTAGGACCGAATTACTCCTGTAATTGACTTGCATACTTCATTTATGTATAACAGAACGACGCTATCGTACACGTCGTTCCTACAAAGCGTTTCCCAGTCGGACGAAATGCATTCATCAAATGTTGGCAACCTTTGCACTCATCTGAGTTACCTGAAATGGCTGCTAAACGCTATTAGTTGGAAAGGATGAATAATGTTCTTTGTCAATTTTTAGGCCCGAAGCTAACATTTCCCGATATTTTGTGACGTTGCGTGTTCCAGGTCGATTATACGAGGCGTGCTTTTTAAGTAAGTACCGTTTTGAAATTAAAAAAAGACGTGCTAAGGTATCTCAATAATTTTATTTTTACATGAAAGCCTGTAGCTTAATCTACGCACTGACGTCATTACAGTCTGATTCATTCTTGTTTACGTTGTGTACTGAGTGTTCAAGATGCCTCCGACAATCGTGAGTCCCGCCGACTGTGAAGTACGGGCTGTTATAAGATTTCTTAGTGCTAAAAGCCTAAAAGCGATCGATATTCATCGTGAGATCTGTGCAGTTCACTATGAGTGATAGAATGGTAAGAACGTGGGTGAGAGCATTTAAAGATGGCCACACAAATGTGCATGATGAACAACGGAGTGGGCGTCCTTCGGTCGTTAATGAAAGTTTGGTGCAGGAAGTGGACAATAAGGTGAGAGAAAACAGACGCTTTACTATTTCCTCCTTGCGGGATGACTTTCCTAATGTTTCTCGTAGTGTTTTGTATGGCATTGTGACCGAGCATTTGAATTACCGAAAATTGTGCGCACGTTGGGTACCGAAAATGTTGACGGATGTGCACAGAACCAAACGATTAGACGGTTCATTGACTTTCCTTGAGCGGTGCTACAACGGCGGTGATGATTTCTTAAGCCAAATTGTTACGGGCGATGAAACATGGTTCGAATGGCTCTGAGCACTATGGGACATAACATCTGAGGTCATCAGTCCCCTAGAATTTAGAACTACTTAAACCTCACTAACCTAAGGACATCACACACATGCATGCCCGAGGCAGGATTCGAAACTGCGACCGTAGCAGTCGCGCGGTTCCAGACTGAAGCGCCTAGAACCGCTCGGCCGCCTCGGCCGGAATGAAACATGGGTGGCCTACGACACACGAGATTCAAAGCAACAGTCCATGGAAGTTGAGCAAGGGCATCGTTTTGCTGCAAGAAAATGCCCGTCCGCATGTGGCGAATCAGACCAAAGATCTCATCACATCTTTTCGATGAGAAACTCTAGATTATCCACCGTGCAGCCCCGATCTTGCGCCCAGTGACTACCATCTGTTCGTGCACTTGAAGAAACACCTAGGCGGTCAGCGTCTTCAAGACGATGACGAAGTCAAAACAGTGGTGATGCAGTGGTTAACAAGTCAGGCGGCAGACTTCTATGAGGTACAACGTTATGACAAGTGCCACAATATTGATAGAAATGATGTAGAAAAGTAGATTAAGGTACAGGCTTTCATGTAAAAATAAAATTATTGAGATACCTTAGCACGTCTTTTTGAAATTTCAAAACGGTACTTACTTAAAAAAACATGCCTCGTATCCCCTCTCCTAAAAAATAGGAGATACATACGGTATTCCGCCTTGCTGTTATCGCGTCGTGCAGGACACACCAGGACAATTCACTGCCAGGCGTGTTGAAATATCCAGACGTCTTTTTGTTTTCTTTGAAGAGCACGACGACACTGTGGAATGTGTGGGTAGTGACAGCAGTGGACGCGCCCTAAACGGTTCTCCGAAAGCAGTTTCCCGGGTGAGCGACGCCGATGTGAGTCGGAGAACGCCGGCGCCGCATACATTAGGGCCCCGAGTGGAGAGGAATTCCCGAGCCGAGGCGGGACGGCATTCGCGTCCGTCGGCAGCGCAGCGGCGCGCCGTACGTCGCGCTGTTTTATGGCAATGGCCGGCGAGGCCGCGGCCTCCCCACGACCGCCAGGGGGGGGGGGGGGGGCTGCAAGAAATGAACGAGGAACGAGAAGGAGCGGAACGAGGAAGGCTGCGAGCCCGCTGCCGGGCCACTGACGAGAGCGACGCCTTGCGGAAGCCGCCACTTCCGCGCCCCTGCGGAGAGCTCGCTCGCAAGAAAGCGGCGCGCTGTCTGGAGCGCCGCGTTTCTAGGCCGCTTTGCAGTCCGCTTCCGGTCTGCTCTGCGCACTCGCCACGAGTAGTCTCGGAGGTCGCGTTGTTATCTATACCTGCAGGGTGACAATTACTGAACTGTACGAAATAAAATCGTCATAACCTCTGAAAGGTTTGCGTTAGGACGTTCAAACTGCACGGTTGGCCGCGGCATGATAGGAATTATATGGTTTGGTTTAGCGACGAAGCCCACTTTCATTTGCATGGGGTCGGCAATAAGCATAATTGGTCCTTTTGGGGGACTGAGAAAACTAAGTTAGACATAAAAAGTAGCATAGACATAAAACTTATGCAATTGTTCACCACTGCCACGAAATTCATCCCCCTAAGATGTTTGGAGGACTTGATGTAAACATGAGAGCACACAATTAACTCAAATCAATTGTATAACATCAAACTATCCAAACCTCCCACCTATAGCAGGCAAAATAAAGAGAAGTAGCGCTGTCAATGTCAATGTTAATGTCAATGCTAATGTTTAAGCATATCTGTCCATATCTCTATCTATACACACATACACACATGTAGTCAATAAATAAACAAATCACTTAAGTAGTAATATAAAATAACACCATCATAACTCACACACATAAAATGAAGCAACAGCACGCCGCCGAAAGTGGCCGTGCGGTTCTAGGTGCTGCAGTCAGGAACCGCGAAGCCGCTACGGTCGCAGGTTCGAATCCTGCCTCGGGCATGGATGTGTGTGATGTCCTTAGGTTAGTTAGGTTTAACTAGTTGTAAGTTCTACGGGACTAATGACCTCAGAAGTTGGATCCCATAGTGCTCAGAGCCATTTTGAAGCAACACCACACTAAAGCACAAACATCTGTCACCTCAAAGCACATCCGCACTGTATATTACTGTACTGTATTTTTATTTTATGCTACAACCTCTTTGTATTCTAAAGTATTCAAATAGAATTTATGGAGTAATCATGATCGAAAATATTGTATAATCTATAACACTTACACTGTATTTCAATATGAAGAATATGATATGATGATGGAAAATATTGTATAATCTATAAAACTTACACTATATTTCAATATGACTTAAAATCTTTAAATTTCAATTTTTAATTTATTTTATTTTTCATATACTTTAGGTTATTTTATATTTTTGTATACTGTCTAGTACTCTATACTGTAAATATGATCAAATGCACTTTTGCAAAAAATATTGAAATAATAAATAAATGAATGTACTTGCACAGCAAAAGGTTGAAAAGGGTAATGCAAGCCCTCAAGCAGCCCACCCATCCCCTTCAGGGATGGGAATGAAAAGTGAAAAAAAAAGCCGCATTTCGAGATCGAGAAGTCTTCTCACCCTCGACGGGTGGCTGTGTGGTGTGCAGCAATGTCCAGTCACGGAATAACCAGTGCGATATTTCTTGATGGCGCGGTGACTAACGAACAGTACGTGAAGGTTTTGGAAGATGAGTTCATAGCCATTATTCGGAGTGGCCCTGATTTCGACAAGATGTGATTAATGCGAGACGGACCTCGACCCCATCGAAGCAGGAGAGTGTTTGATGTCCTGGAGGAGCATTTTGGGGACCGCATTTTGGCTCTGCGGTACCCAGAGGCCACTGGCATGGGCCTCGACTTGCCGCCATGTTCTCCGGAACTGAACATATGCCACACCTTTTTGTGGGGCTATGTTAAAGACAAGGTGTACAGCACTAACCCCAAAACCATTCCGGGCGGGAAGGAGCGCCTGGTCCCCGGCACGAGTCCGCCCGGCGGATTTGTGTCGAGGTACGGTGAACGGGCCAGTCTGTGGATGATTTTTAGGCGGTTTTCCATCTGCCTCGGCGAATGCGGGCCTGTTCCCCTTATCCCGCCTCAGTTACACTATGTCGACGATTGCTGCGCAAACAAGTTCTCCACGTACGCGTACAGCACCATTACTCTACCACGCAAACATAGGGGTTAAACTCGTCTGGTGTGAGACGTTCACTGGGGGGTCGACCGCGGGCGGAACCGCAAAATAACCCTGGGTTCGGTGTGGAGAGGCAGAGGGGTGAAGTGGACGGCGGTGGTCGTCGTGGGGTTGTGGACCACTGCGGCTGCGGCGGGGACGGAGCCTCTCCGTCGTTTCTAGGTCCCCGGTTAACATACAGTACAATACAACCCCAAAACCATCACTGCGTGAAAGCAGCCATTCAGGAGGTCATCGACAGCATCGATGTTCGGATGCTTCATCTGGTCAGGCAGAAATTCGCTATTCGTCTGCGCCACATTATCGCCAATGATGGCAGACACTTCGAACATGTCGTAACCTAAATCTGGACATCTGTAGTCTTGTTTACATGTTGAATAAAGTGTGTGCAAGCCGTTGTTTGTAACTAATTTACGTTTTTTTTTCATATAGTTCAATAATTATCACCCTGTATATTTACGTTTAGTTCTACAGCATACCCCAGGAGGAATGATTAATATTCAGTGATATGACATGGACGATCATTCGAAGCAAAGAAGTCTAGTAAACAAGGGCTCTAAAATGCATACCTTGACACCTACGAGCGTTTCTTCGTCTTCGATAATGTGGGGCTGCGCGGGATTAGCCGAGCGGTCTCAGGCGCTGCAGTCATCGACTGTGCGGCTCGTCCCGGCGGAGGTTCGAGTCCTCCCTCGGGTATGGGTGTGTGTATTTGTCCTTATCATAATTTAGGTTAAGTAGTGTGTAAGCTTAGGGACTCATGACCTTACCAGTTAAGTCCCGTAAGATTTCACACACATTTGAACATTTTTTTGATAATGTGAAACAAATCTCAACTTGTGCAGGCTCTTTGGTTTTCATATTTCGAGAGGTGGTAGTATAGACTAGAACAAGAAAAAAAGTTCAGTAAACATAGGTTCTAAAGTTCATACTTTAACAGCTATGAGCACTTGTTCATCTTCGCTATTGTGAAGCACATCTCTTCCACTCAACAACTGCTCACAGCTCTTAAGTGTATGCATTTTATAGTGCATGTTTACTGGACAAATTTTTCCTGTTTTGCTGCATACTACCTCCTCCCAAAATACAGAAAGCAAAGGGCTTGCAGCCGAAGAGATGTGTTTCACAGTATCGAAGATAAAGAAGCGCTCATAGCTCTTAAAGTACGCATTTTAAAACCCATGTTTATGAGACTTTTGTGCTTAGAATGGTGGTTCCTGTCATATCCATGGATGTGTGTGATGTCCTTAGGTTAGTTAGGTTTAAGTAGTTCTAAGTTCTAGGGGACTGATGACCTCAGATGTTAAGTCCCATAGTGCTCAGAGCCATTTGAACCTGTCATATCCCCCTCGGCCAACTTGTGGCTTGTGGCGGAGGGTACTTTGTGCACCACTGCTACTTTCCCTTTTTCCTCTTCAGCCGTGACTGGCACGCAGGAAGAGCGCTTGTTGGTAAGCTTCTGCCTCAGTTCGAATCTCTCTAATTTTACCTTTGCGATCTTTTCATGATACATGGGTAGGAGGAAGCAATATAGGCCTATTGGTTGTCTGTTGTAGAAATGTCTCTCTGGCAATTTTATCTGCCTATCACAGGGTGATGGAGAACGCCCCTGTTGCGTAGCCTGCCACTGGTGTTTTATGAGCATGCCTGTGGCGCTTTCGCGCTTGCTAAACGAATCTGTAGCAAAATTCGCTGCTCTTATTTTGATCTTCACTGTTTTATCTACCAATTAAATCTGGTACTGGTCCCAGAACTGACGCGCAGTATTTAAGTATCAGTCGAACGAGAGATTTATAAGGTACGTCCTTCGTGGGTGGAGTTAACGTACTGAAGGTTCTTACACTGAGGCTTACTCTGGCGCCTGCATTTCCTGCGATTAGTTTTATGCAGTCGTTCCACTTTAAATTGGTCGGTGTACGTTCTTCCAGATATTTAATGGATGTCACTACTTACAGACGTTGTTCGGCAATCGAGTAATCGTACAATAACGGGTTTACCTGCTACTGATGTACTATACGTTACATTTGTTTACACACCTTACTGAGGGTCGGTTGTCTATCCCTGCACCAAGCGTCGATCCATCGCACATCTTGCTGTATTTCGCTACAATTTGCTGCCGTCGCCACTTCTCCGTATACAACAGCGTCATCTACGAAGAGCCTCATTCAAAAAAATGGTTCAAATGGCTCTGAGGACTATGAGACTTAACAGCTGAGGTCATCAATCCCCTAGAACTTAGAACTACTTAAACCTAACTAACCTAACGACATCACACACATCCGGGCCCGAGGCAGGATTCGAACCTGCGAGCGTAGCGGTCACGCGGTTCCAGACTGTAGCGCCTAGAACCGCTCGGCCACTCCGGCCGGCTATTCGGAAGGAATCAACAAATTAGAACAGCGTTGGAGGAAGTGTATAAGTCTAAAAGGAGACTATATCGAAAAATAAAAAAGGTTTGCTCCAAACACGTAAGTAGTTTTTATTTTTGCACGGACTTTTCAAATGCCCCTCGTATTATCGAAGTATCGAATTAGACCCGCTCAACATTATTTGTATGAAGCTCTCCAGAGTCACATTATGAGTTTGTATGAAGAAGTTCCCCTCAACACAGTGGAGGGACGCAGTACGCATCCTTCATTCAGAGTTGTGACCGTGGCAGAGTTGTAAAGGCAACGGAGCAGCAAGAACACCACGGCGTCCGTCTAGCGACTGGGCCGTAAGAGGCAGCGAGGCGGGCCGCGCGTGTTACCGTACCACAAGCGCCGCCTCACGTCGAGTCAGGTCGCGGTGCGCGCCTCTGAGCTGCAGTGCGCCGTGCAGTGCGGCGCTATCACCGCTGCTAATTGCGGCCACAGGTACCGGACAGGCGTTCCTCACTCGTAAGGCCATCCGCTATTTTCAGCGGTGCGTCATCTGTCGGGGTCTGTGTTGTAAACACTGCAGCATAGGTCGCAGATACCGTTTGTGCGTACGTCCTTTCCAGGAGACGCCTCTTTCCATACATCGACGTAAGCGATTATAGTATCCACACTACGTGACTCCGTTTCGTCACAGTTCCCTTTGCTGTAAGCTGGCTCGAGACATGACAATGTCAGAGAAGAGCGTAGCGTTCCAAAGGATTGGAAAAGGGCACACGCCATCCCCGTTTTCAAGAATGGACGTCGAACAGATGTGCAGAACTATAGACCTATATCTCTAACATCTATCAGTTGTAGAATTTTGCAACACGTATTATGTTCGAGTATAATGACTTTCCTGGAGACTAGGAATCTACTCTGTAGGAATCAGCATGGGCTTCGAAAAAGACGGTCGTGTGAAACCCAGCTCGTGCTACTCGTCCACGAGACTCAGAGGGCCATAGACACGGGTTCCCAGGTAGATGCCGTGTTTCTTGACTTCCGCAAGGCGCTCGATACAGTTCCCCACAGTCTTTTAATGAACAAAGTAAGAGCATATGGACTATCAGACCAATTGTGTGATTCGATTGAAGAGTTCCTAGATAATAGAACGCAGCATGTCATTCTCAATGGAGAGAAGTCTTCCGAAGTAAGAGTGATTTCAGGTGTGCCGCAGGGAAGTGTCGTAGGACCGTTGCTATTCACAATATACACAAATGAACTTGTGGATGACATCAGAAGTTCACTGAAGCTTTTTGCAGATGATGCTGTGGTATATCGAGAGGTTGTAACAATGGCAAATTGTACTGCAAAGCAGGAGGATCTGCAGCGAATTGACGCATGATGCAGGGAATGGCAATTGAATCTCAATGTAGACAAGTGTAATGTGCTGCGAATACATAGAATGAAAGATCCCTTATCGTTTAGCTACAATATAGCAGGTCACCAACTGGAAGCAGTTAATTCCACAAATTATCTGGGAGTACGCATTAGGAGTGATTTAAAATGAAATGATCATTTAAATTTGATCGTTGGTAAAGCAGATGCCAGACTGAGATTCATTGGAAGAATCCTAAGGAAATGCAGTCCGAAAACAAAGGAAGTAGGTTACAGTACACTTGTTCGCCCACTGCTTGAATACTGCTCACCGGTGTGGGATCCGTACCAGATTGCGTTGATAGAAGAGATACAGAAGATCCAACGGAGAGCAGCGCCCTTCTTTACAGGATCATTTAGTAATCGCGAAAGCGTTACGGAGATGATAGATAAACTCCAGTGGAAGACTCTGCAAGAGAGACGCTCAGTAGCTCGGTACGGGCTTTTGTTGAAGTTTCGAGAACATACCTTCACCGATGAGTCAAGCAGTATATTGCTCCCTCCTACGTTTATCTCGCGAAGAGACCGTGAGGATAAAATCAGAGAGATTAGAGCCCACACAGAGGCATACCGACAATCCTTCTTTCCACGAACAATACGAGACTGGAATAGAAGGGAGAACCGATAGAGGTACTCAAGGTACCCTCCGCCACACACCGTTCGTTAGGTGGCTTGCGGAGTATGGATGTAGATGTAGAATGCCGAACGCGTTAGAATGTCACTGTCACACGAGCTTCCTCATTTATTTAGACATAATTTGTGAGGTTACGTGACATTATCCAGGTCAAAAGTATTGGGTCATGGAACGATGAAGTAGCTCTCTTTTACGGCTGTCAATGCACAATTAAGTTTGTTACTGCCTCCATAAAATTATTTTGTTACTTCACTATAACGAAGTAAGTAAAATTTAAATTGGAATCCCTTCCAATAAGACAGAACAAATACTTAGCGCAGTCCATCACCTCTTTTGAAAAGCTATATTGCGAAGGTATACTGCACGTAGATCGGATGCACTTACATCCAATGTTACGTATGCTACTGCAGTTGTTCGAAGCTGCACTAGAGGAATGCTGGATCCTGCGTTAAGACAAGGATGTTCCTTTAATTACGTCAGTGAAGTCCTGAGGATACCATTACTAAGTAGCATCTTTAATCGACGGCCCTAATGTGTGCAGCATCTCTAGCATAAATTGAGAATAGTTCATCTACATCATAAGCTTTCATGCTGCAAGTATGAACTTAAAATCCTGCGTAAATGTGATTATGTATTTCCACATCACAGCCGTATGTATATCGAAAAGTCGTTGTTATAGTGAAATTGTTTAAATGTTCTGACAGTTAATCGAACGAGTCCGGAATGAGATTTTCACTCTGCAGCGGGGTGTGCGCAGATATGAAACTTCCTGGCAAATTAAAACTGTGTGCCGGACCGAGACTCGATCTCGGGACCTTTGCCTTTCGCGGGCAAGTGCTTACCATCTCAGCTACCCAAGCACGACTCACGACCCGTCCTCATAGCTTCAATTCTGCCAGTACCTCGTCTCCTACCTTTCAAACAACTGACGTTATTAGTGATAGTGCCGCTAAAGAAACACAGTTTCCCAAAATTCCTCATCAAAGAAGACGAAGTAAATATTCCAGAATTCGAATCAAGAACAACTGCCGACAAGAGTAACTTAGAAGTAGGTATTCCCGGTGTAGCGAGGCAGCTTAAAACACTTAGGGAAAGACAAGGCCTCCGCTCCAGATGGTATGCCCGACACAATAGCTCCATACTTAACTACGATATACAAACGCTCGCTCTTAGAAAGATCCGTACCTGGAGACTGGAAAGTTGCACAAGTCAGGCCAATACCCGAGTAAGGAAATAGGAGTAAACCGCTGAATTACAGACTCGTGTCAGTAACGTCTATTTGCAGTAGGGTTTTGCAGCATATACTGTCTTCGAACATCATGAATCAGCCCGGAGAAAACGATTTGTAGACAAATAACCAACACGGATTCAGAAAATATCGTCCTTGTGAAACACAACTTGCTGTTTATTTACATAAAGTAATGAGTGCTATCGACAACGGATCTCAGACTGATCCCATATTTTTAAACTTCCGGAAGACTTTTGACACCGTTCCCGACAAGCGACTTCTAATTAAATTACGTGCCTGTTGAATATCGTCTCAGTTGTGTGACTGGGTTCGTGATTTCTTGTCATAATGGTCTCAGTTCGTAATAGCTGACGAAAAATTATCGAGTAAAACGGAAGTAATGATTGGCGTCCCCAAGGAAGTGTTATAGGCCTTCTGCTGTTCCTGATCTACGTAAACGATTTAGGAGACAATCTGAACAGCCCTCTTAGACTGTTAGTAGATGATGCTGTCATTTACCGTCTTGTAAGGTCATTTTTTTTGTTGATTTGTGGTAAGATCTGAAGGGACCAAACTGCTTAGGTCATCGGTCCCTAAACTTACACACTACTTAATCTAACTCAAACTAATCTACGCTACGGACCACATGCCTGGGGAGGGGGGGGGGGGGGGAGGGAGGGAGCCGCGCGGACCCTGACAAGACGCCTCAGACCGCGCGGCTTTGTAAAGTCATCAGATGATCAAAACGAATTGTATAATCATTTAGACAAGATATCCAGAAGGTGCAAAAAGTGACAATTAGCTCTAAATCATGGAAAGTGTGAACTCATTCAAATGAGTACTAAAAAGAACCTGTTAAATTTCAGTTACACGATAAGTCACACAAGTCTAATGGCTGCGTAATGATTGCTGCATAGCTGGTTCGAGCTTGGTAATTCTGTGCACCATTACCGTGTTGTATAATGTTCGGGTTGGCTGCTTTGTTTCCACAACTTATCACAGAGTTTTTGGTAATTTTTCAGTAATCCATAAAAACCAGTGAATTTCATTAACCGTAGTACTGCCTCCCGAAAAGGCTGTTCTTTACGTAATGTCATCTACTTCTACATCTACATGGATACTCTGCAATTCACACTAGAGTGCCTGGCAGAGAGTTCATCGAACCACCTTCACAATAATTCTCTGTTATTCCAGTCACGAACAGTGCGCGGAAAAAACGAACACCCATACCTTTCCGTGGGAGCTCTGATTTCCCTTATTTTGTTATTCCCCCTTCGTAGGTCGGCGACAACAAAACATTTTCGCATTGGGAGGAGAAATTTGGTGATTGAAATTTAGTGAGAAGATTCCGCCACAACCAAAAACGCCTTTGTTTTAATTATGTCCACCCTGTATCATGACAGTGATACTCTCTCCCCTATTTTGCGATAATACTGAATGTGCTGCTGTGCTTTGAACTTTCTCAACGTACTGCGTT
This sequence comes from Schistocerca nitens, assembly GCF_023898315.1. Classification (NCBI taxonomy): domain Eukaryota; kingdom Metazoa; phylum Arthropoda; class Insecta; order Orthoptera; family Acrididae; genus Schistocerca; species Schistocerca nitens. The sequence continues at coordinate 820,436,132 of NC_064618.1, forward strand.
AATCCTATCGGGTAACGATCCCACACGTCACAGCAGTACTCCAAAAGAGGACGGACAAGTGTAGTGTAGGCTGTCTATTTAGCAGTTCTGTTGCATCTTCTAATTGGTGTTCTGCTAATAAAATGCAGTCTTTGGTTTACCTTCCCCACAGCATATTCTATGTGTTCTTTCCAATTTAAGTTTATCGTAATTGTAACTCCTAGCTGCTTAGTTGAATGCGCGAAGTGTTAAGCCAGACATCGGGATATCTGATCCCAGAATGGGCAAACAGCGCTGTCACCGGAACGGATATTTCGTTCTGCAACGGAGTGAGTGCTGTTATGAAAGTTTCTGACGGATTAAAACAGTGTGAACTGTGCATCCTGGAAACAACCCAAAGGCTGCGGCTAAGCAATTTCTCCGCGACGATCTTTCTTCCATGAAAAAGCTGTGCTTCGGAGTCCGCGTAGAGTCTGGAAAGTAGCAGACAGGTACTGGCGGAACTGAAGCGATGCGTCGTACCTGGCTGGCTAGCCGACTCGATACGAGGATTTCTCGCCAGAGACTAGATACCGGGTTCGAGGCCCGTTCTCACACTCACTGTGAATCTCTCAGGAAGTTTCGGTTATAAGAACTTTTCATCAGTCAATTCTTGTTCTGATACTGTTTCATAAGTAGGAATAGGACTCGCCCTCTGTGGGTTCCCACGAACTTAATTACATATATAGATATGATATTTCATTTATACACTCATGCTCATAAATTATGGATAATTGCAGAATGTGGTGCCACACAACGTGGCACTACACAAAACTGGCGCTAATAGCATAGGCACATAGGGAATACACACGACACAGATCTGTAAGTCCACGGTATTGGTGATAAGTTGAGAAAACCGTCCCGAAACTCATGTGCTACAAAACGCCACCGTTTCCCCGACATCAATATGGGATATGATCACCATGCACACGTACACAGGCCGCACAACGGGCTGGCACACTCTGCATCAGGTGGTCGAGCAGCTGCTGGGGTGTAGCCTCCCATTCTTGCACCAGTGCCTGTCGGAGCTCCTGAAGTGTCGTAGGAGCTTGAAGACGTGCCGCGATACGTCGACCGAGAGCATCCCAGACGTGCTCGATGGGGTTTAGGTTTGGAGAACAGCCAAGCCACCCCATTCGCCTGATATTTCCTGTTTCAACGTACTCCTCCACGATGGCAGCTCGGTGGGGCCGTGCGCTATCATCCATCAGGAGGAAGGTGGGACCCACTGCACCCCTGAAAAGGCGCACATATTGGTGCAAAATTATGTCCCGATACACCTGACCTGTTACAGCTCCTCTGTCAAAGACATGCAGGGGTGTACGTGCACCAATCATAATCCCAACCTACACCATCAAACCACGACCTCCATACAGGTCTCTTTCAAGGACATTAAGCGGTTGGTTCAAATGGTTCAAATGGCTCTGAGCACTATGAGACTTAACATCTCAGGTCATCAGTCCCCTAGAACTTAGAACTAGTTAAACCTAACTAACCTAAGGACATCACACACATCCATGCCCGAGACAGGATTCGAACCTGCGGCCGTAGCAGTCGCGCGGTTACGGACTGCGCGCCTAGAACCGCGAGACCACCGCGGCCGGCTGGTTGGTATCTGGTTCCTGGTTCACGCCAGATGAAAACCCGGCGAGGATCACTTTTCAGACTATACCTGGACTCGTCAGTGAACATAACCTGGGACCACTGTTCCAATGACCGTGTGTTCTTGACACTAGGCTTTACGGGCTCTCCTGTGACCAGGGGTTAGTGGAATGCACCTTGCAGGTCTCCGGGCGAATAAACCATGTCTGTTCAGTCGTCTGTAGACTGTGTCTGGAGACAACTGTTCCAGTGGCTGCGGTAAGGTCCCGAGCAAGGCTACCTGCAGTACTGCGTGGCCGTCTGCGGGCACTGATGGTGAGACATCGGTCTTCTTGTGGCGTTGTACACCGTGGACGTCCCGCACTGTAGCACCTGGACACGTTTCTTGTCTGCTGGAATCGTTGCCAAAATCTTGAGATCAGACTTTGTGGCACACGGAAGGCCCGTGCTACGACCTGCTGTGTTTGACCAGCCTCCAGTCGCCCTAGTATTCTACCCCTCATAACGTCATCAATATGTGTGCTTTGAGCCGTTTCCAATACACAGTCACCATTAGCACGTCTGAAAACGTCTGCACACTTACTCGCTGCACCGTACTGTGACATGCACCAACACACCTCTGCGTATGTGGACTGCTGCCAGCACCACCGTGCGACGACCACAGATCAAATGCACCGCATGGTCACACCCCGAGGTGATTTAAACCCGCAAACCGCCCACCAGAGCGTTGTTTCACCATGTACCAGTATTATCCTTAATTTATGAGCACGAGTATAGATTATGATGAGTGAAATTGCGAGTATCAAATGTATGACAAATGGTCGTATCTGCCCGCATCTCGTGGTCGTGCGGTAGCGTTCTCGCTTCCCACGCACGGGTTCCCGGGTTCGATTCCCGGCGGGGTCAGGGATTTTCTCTGCCTCGTGATGGCTGGGTGTTGTGTGCTGTCCTTAGGTTAGTTAGGTTTAAGTAGTTCTAAGTTCTAGGGGACTTATGACCACAGCAGTTGAGTCCCATAGTGCTCAGAGCCATTTGAACCATTTTTTTTGGTCGTATCTTTTGATTGCATCGGCTTAGAAGCTTAAATTTCTTACACCGTCAAGGCACTGTAAGGCTTGGTATTTGACACAAATTTCAACTCGATACATCTACCCGTTGCTGAGAAAAAGGGATCTTAACACTCGGACACACAGACAGACGGACAGTAAAATTATTCTACTAGTGTTTCGTCTTTAGCGACTGAAGTAGGGAACCCTAAAAATCGAGATAAATATTTTAGTAGTTAAAAACTAATGCATAATTTTTAGCTCGTAAAAGGTCACAGCGCAAAGTAATACAGACGGTTGCTAGAGAGATTCACGTTGTGATTTTTCCTGAATAGTCTGGACATTCCTCCAGTGCAGCGCGTCGTCAGCTTCCGAGTGGCTGACTGCCCGTGACGGGGTAGAGGCGGCGAGCCTGCCGGCTGGCTTTGGGAGAAAGCTGCTGCCGCCGCCTCACAAATACCAGGGGGCACGCGCCGCGCCGCCCCGGGCTCTGCAGTCTATAACAGAGGCGCGGCCACGCTGCCGTGCGTGGCGTGCGAGATCGCAGCCCCGTGGGGACTGGCCGGTGTAACGCAGGGGACAGCCGACCGCCACTCCATTCTGCACACCCCGTAAACGGTCAACAGTGTTTACCTATGGCAGGTTCTGTCGAAGCGAAGAATGGAACTGACTGCAGTTTCATACTACTTGTACAGAAACCAGACAGCAGTTATAAGCCTAGAAGGACATGAAAACGGAAGCAATAGTTGCGAAGAGGGGCGGACATGGTTCTAGCTTAACCTCGATGCTATTCAATATGTGTTCTGAGCCAGCAGTTAGCAAAACAAAGCAGATATTTGGAAAAGGAAGTAGATTTCAGGAAGATGAAATTAAAACTTTGAAGTATGATATTGTAGCGATGCCGATGTTATTGTACTTCTGTCACAAACGGCGAAAGACCTGAAAGAGCAAATTAACGGAATGTATAGTGTCTTGCAAATATATATTAAAAGTGTCCTGACTGACTCATCATCGCCTAGCTAAAGAAAGAAACTTAAAATTCGGGGACTGCATTGATCTTATACTGTAGGTGTCGTTTAAGAAGAGATTGTTCGAAATTCCAAATAGTTCAAATGGCTCTGAGCACTGTGGGACTTAACATCGGAGGTCATCAGTCCCCTAGAACTTAGAACTACTTAAACCTAACTAACCTAGCGACTTCACACACATCCATGCCAGAGACAGGATTCGAACCTGCGACCGTAGCGATCGCGGGGTTCCAGACTGAAGCGCCTAGAACCGCTCGGCCACTCCGGCCGGTTCGAAATTCCACTTCTAATGGAGTGAAATAGGGGATGAAAGGCTGCTTGATAATATGTCACTATTAAGGCAATTTTGAAGCTAGAATTACGAAAATTGGTATTTGGTTTTTCAGTCGGAAACATAAAAAAATACAGGTTTCGTCACTTTTGTAAATTTAACCATTTAGGGGATGAAATAGGGGGCGAAAGTTTTTTGGTGTATCAGTCCGTATTAAAAAAAAAAACAACTGAAGCATTTTTAAAGCTACATCTATGAAAAATTGTATGTCAGATGCCGGTTCGCATCGAAAATAAACAAATAAATGCGTGTTTCAATGTTTTTGGAAATTCAACCATCCAAGGGTGTGAAACAGGCGATGAAAACTTTTATGAAATTATTTAATTATGAAAGCATTTTCAAAGGTAAATCGATATAAATTTGTATTTGGCTTCTCTGTGAGAAATTAAAAATTATATGTTTCACAGTTCTTTTTAAATTCAACCACTAAGAATGTCAAATAGGGGATGAACATTTTTAAGAAAAAATTTCGATGTATTAAAAAAATTTAAAACTTAAATGTATGAAAATTGGTATTTCGTTTCTCGGTTAGATATGAAGAAATATACGTTAGGGAGTTTCTATGGAAATATCACCACAAGAACCTAAAACGTATCATTAGCAAAAACATTTGACGCCAGCTACCAGAATCGCTCTTTGCTCACAAGTACATTCTGCAAAGTCCATGCTTCCGTGGCCTTAATTAGCGTGAAAAGTTTAGAAGATCTTGCAATTTGTGAACAACATAAGAATACGATTAAAGAAAAACAAAACAAAAAAATCTGTGCAGCCCGACAGTCTACTTGAGTGAAGCAGCGGACACTAAGTTAGCAAGTTATAAGGCGATTATGAACAAGAGTAAAACAAGTGTAATGGAATGTACTCGACTTAAGACGGGCGATGCTGAAGGAATTTGGTTACTGAGTGAGATACCAAATGTACCGCTTGAGTTCTGATATCTGGGCAGCGAAATAAGTGCCTATGGCAGAAGCAGAGAGGATATAAAATGCAGACTGGTAATAGAAAGGAAAGCATTTCTGAAAATGAAAAATTTTTTTAATGTGTAATATAAATTTGCTAGGTAGTCTTTTCTGCAGGTATTGGTCAGGAGTGTAGCCTTCTACGGAAGTGAAAGGTGCACGATAAACAGCTCAGAGAAGAAGAGAATAGAAGCTTTTGAAATGTGGTGGCACAGAAGAATGCTGCAGATTTGATACTTAGATTGTGTAACTAGTGTCGAGGTAGGGAATTAAATCGGTGGGAAAACACTGTTATGGCACAACTCGAAAGGAGGGATCAGCTGACAAGACACACCCTGAGACATATGGATTTAACATTTTGATAGAGGGGGGATGGGTGCAGAGGAAGACCGGGGGTTCAGCAGCTTCAGACAGACGAACGTTATGCAGAGGTTTGCTAAGGACTGTTTAGCGTGGGGACTGAATGCTTCGACAACTACAACTACAATAACAATTATAGCATGTCACGTGGGTCCTGAGGTGCCGCTGCTGCCATATTCCTTGTACCTTGTAGAAAGACGTGCACAGATCAATCAATAAGACACAATACTCATTACCTAGTTGCTACATTAATGAGCCACATTAATGCTTAGAGATCACTGTGAATGGAATACAAGCAAATGAAAAGTTCTGACAGAGGCTGCATCGGTAGGCTGCGGAAGCTGAAAGAAGTTGACCGCCATTCGTACTTCACAGGCAAGTTGCCGAGACACAAGACTTGTACTCGGCTGGCAAGACGTTCACATTCCAACAGATGATCATGATTTAGCAGTTTTGCGTCTATAATCTGTGCATAACAGTAAAGTGTGTGGTACAGAGCACTTTTCATTACATCGTACGTTAAGATCCGCTCGTTCCATTCGCCGATGGAGTGTGCTAACAGTGATTGCTTGTACGCCGCTGTGCGAGCTATTATTGGTATAACTTATACTCCACAGTCTCTTCCGGGCCCCATATGCAGAAAGCTGAACAATAATCGAAGATTTCCCCCTGAATGTCAGTTCTTGCTTTCTTCTCAGCTGGTCTTCCCGAGACACACTACGTCTTTCTCCGGGTGTCGGCAACTCCCCTCTCCCCCCCACCCCCTCCAGCCTGTGACCATTGTTGCCACTCTCATTTGTATACGCTTGACATCCACCGTCGTCGATCTGACGTGCGTGTCACACATCTTCAGTACGAGCCGGAAGCACTGTGGCGGTTCTCCTATCCTACTGGTTCTTGTGTTCCACGGGAGCAAGTGTTCGATCAACCGACGACCGACCTGAAGAAACCTGAGTGCTTCGATATGAAGTTACCGAATCAGCACAAAGGCACACAAAACGAGGCTTTAATGCAAATCACTAAACGGTTACGATTTTACTAATCGTTAATAAACCCTGATTTGTCTCACCGAAATCTGATCAGTCTGAAGGAGCCGAGGGGAAAAATTCGTAACTATGACAGTGCGCGAAAAAAATCATCAAACTTAAAGAGTAATCTCACTGCCATTAAGTAAATTGTCACTCGCGTAAACTGCTCTCAATTATATACTATGAATGTTTCGAACTAAGCTTGAATTCAAAACACGACACCATACTTTGTAACCATTCAACAGAAGAAGTCACCCAGCTCCAAACTATTAATCACTTCCATCAGAATTTAAAATCAACATCGCTATATTTTCTGGTAACAATAAGCCACTTAAAATCTCTAACTATATCTCAATTTCAGTATCACATCCAAGAAGAAATTCACAATTCCAGCTTGGCGCTATATAGATTAGTACACGAACAAATCCAACATAGCATTGTTTTTTTATTTTTCAGTATTTATTTTGTAAAAGTTCAACCTTCAGCCGTGGCGATTATCTGCTCTTTGATGCCTGCCACGTTCTCGCCTGGCCATTGGCTGTCTGCTGTTGGTGATACGATGCATAGTCCACCGGTCGTAATACTGAGAGCGGTGCCCAGTGATAAACATCATGCTTTCTGCAACATATTTTTGTGGTGTCGTCCAAAGATAGTGGTACCACACCAAAGTCGACAACGCGCATCGATACCACGGAAGTTAGCGATGTTTCGCTGCAACCCACAATGACGAATGGGAGGCGCTGCTCAAGACACGCCCCCTCTCTCTCTCTCTTAGCACTGCAGCGCCAATGCGCAGAGGTCGATACAGACCTGGGCGGGGCACGGACTCAGCACTGCCCAGTTCGTGACCTCCTATGAAGGAGCCAGTATCATTTAGTTTGGACGCCAATGCTAGTCCAATCTCAGATTACTTTTGTATATATTGAACTTGTACTTCGAGAGAAGACATTGTAATTGTGTGCATAAAGTGATGATTTACTGCTGAAAGACAGTTGTAAATATTCGACACAGTCCTGTGGCAATGGACTGTATAAAGTTAAGTACATCGTTTTGTCATTCTTGTAGTAAAATGAACTAATGTTTCGTATGTTGTAGTTCCGATCAGCCACCTCCAAGAGGAATCAAAGAACGCACAGTTATGACTGAACGATTGTAGTTTCGTTAGGTCACAACATATTACACAACGATTAAACATAAAATTTCCTCATTATGGCCCATGGCTGCACTCCCAACTGGTTGTTTACTAAACATCGTCTACAGACGACGAGGTGGCGGGGTTCGCTTACGAAGTAAATTAATACGACCGCGATAACCGGACCGTTAAAATATATATTATTCTTTAAGCATCTCCATTTGCAGACAAAGTGCAGTTTCCCATCATCTTATCAATAAACCCCAGCCAGTTACTTGCTGTCTCATTTGAAAACCGTAAACATCATTATTCCCAGATATTTTTGTGTCGTGAGAGTTCTGACTGATTAATTATGTTGCGAAAGGTTAGCACATTTTTACGTTTCTCTACACTAAGAACTAGTCGCTTGTTCACACACTTGGATGGTTTTTCGTTAGCGTTTAACGGGATGTTACTAAGGTCAGACAATAGTCTGTCACGACAGTCTCATCGTCTGCAAGAAATGGGAAATTACAACTAGCCGTCATTACCTTCATCAGTCATCTGACAACTCCTACTCGATCCCTGCACTAACACTATCTATTAGTCTATGCGAAAATCAATTGTCTTATCACGCTGTCATGGTATTCCTAAAATTCGAAATGCTAGAATGGGTCTTTCGTCGCCCTTATAAAAACCAAGCTCGTGCTTCGTCTGTAATAACTCTGACGTAGACTAGAGGCAGAATTCTGACGTTCGCCGCGCGGAGTAGCCGCGCTGTCTCAGGCGCCTTGTCACGGTCCGTGCCGCCGCCCCCATCGGAGGTTCGAGTCCTCTCTCGGGCATGGGCGTGTGTGTTGTCCGTTGCCTAAGTTAGATTAAGTAGTGTGTAGGCTTAGGGACCGATCACCTCATCAGTTTGGTCCCATAAGACCTTACCACAAATTTCCAAAAATTCCTGACGTTCATTTTTACACCTGCATTCTGTTGAGAATAGTGTACATAACACGACTACGATACATAGTTACTACTCTAGGATGTGAGACATGGTTCAACTGGCGAGACCATTAGGTTTACAGAAATGAACGATTGTTTTCTTAGTCCGCAGCTCGTGGTCGTGCGGTAGCGTTCTCGCTTCCCACTCAATAGCAATAGCAATTATAGCATGTCACGTGGGTCCTGAGGTGCCGCTGCTGCCATATTTCTTGTACCTTGTAGAAAGACGTGCCCAGATCAACCAATAAGACACAATACTCTTTACCTGGTTGCTACATTAATGATCCACATTAATGCTTAGATATCACTGTGAATGGAATACAAGCAAATGAAAAGTTTTGCTCTAGCCGGCCAGAGTGGCCGTGCAGTTCTAGGCGCTACAGTCTGGAACCGGGTTCGATTCCCGGCGGGGTCAGGGATTTTCTCTGCCTCGGGATGACTGGGTGTTCTGTGCTGTCCTTAGGTTAGTTAGGTTTAAGTAGTTCTAAGTTCTAGGGGACTGATGACCATAGATGTTAAGTCCCATAGTGCTCAGAGCCATTTTTGATTGTTTTCTTAGATCACAATCTGTCTATCAGAAGTATCTAAAAGTGCTCATAGTTACTACTCTAGGATGTCCGAGATGGTTCAACGGGCAAGACCATTAGGTTTGTAACCTCCCCACAAGTAATAATAAAAATATGAATAATTAATGTGATTCTAATTTAATGTAACCTCTGAACAAAATTGGTTCCCATTTATAATCTCTGTGCAGAAATGCATTCACATTTAATGTACCCACAAAATTCTTTTCTCATTGAATGTAAGCTCGAAACAGAAAATTTCCTAAACCCGAAAATAATAAAAAAAATTCAGTAACCTGGTAAATTCTAGGACGACAGCAGCGCTGCGCCACGGCCCTGTATTCTGAATAAAAAAGCAAAAAAATTCTTACCTCAATAAAAACGGTGAATATATCTGCTCTTACCTAAAAAAATTTCCGGCGCAGCTCTGTGCAATGCTGGCCTATACATTTGTGATTCGTGAAAGGAATGATCATGCATTGGATAAATTCTTTAAATTGAAATGAATGCTTTTTTAAAAAATACTTTATATTATAAAAATTATTATTACGGCATTTTTAAAAAAATTGGATGACAGTTCACATACATTACTAGATATGCGCAAGGCTGCTTCTTTACCTTATACAATAATACTCATCCTCCAGAGTCCCGACCAGAGCAGACAGCAGACAAGCGCAGACACGCGCAGACTACTGCAGACTAGCGACAACTAACAGCATACTGCTCTCTGGTCAGAGACTCTCCTATGCCTTGCCTATTCCAGGCAGCGCATACCTCTTACAGGTTTACAGACATGAACGATTGTTTTCTTAGATCACAATGTGTCTACCAGAAGTATCTAAAAGTGTTCAACGGAGACATCTGCAATATATTTATGACGTGCTAGAAGCAATACAGAAAGAAAAGCCCGGACGATGTACTTCCGTTTAGGGAAGATAAATTTTTACTTTGCATACATCCAAATCCGGGGCTATTAACCATTATTATATGCGGAAATAAAGCGTGCCTGGGTCAACTGAAGCTTCTCATTTTACTAGTTGTAGTGCTGCTGCGAGCTGTAGCGTTAAACCCATCTTTTTAGACAGCAAAGATGAGCCTCAGTCACGTGACGAAATATGCTTGCGGACAGGCAGGTAGTGTCGTAATGGCAGTAAAACGAGCACTCCGCCTCCGCTGCTCGCCAGTTTTGTTGGAGGTAAATAGAATCTGCCTAACACTCGCATTTTCATGTTATTAGAGGACAGATTACACACAGGCCTTGTTTAAATCAAATAGGTGGCATAGTCATCATCATCATCATCATCATTTACGACTGATTATGCCTTTCAGCGTTCAGTCTGGAGCATAGCCCCCCTTATAAAATTCCTCCATGATCCCCTATTCAGTGCTAACATTGGTGCCTCTTCTGATGTTAAACCTATTACTTCAAAATCATTCTTAACCGAATCCAGGTACCTTCTCCTTGGTCTACCTCGACTCCTCCTACCCTCTACTGCTGAACCCATGAGTCTCTTGGGTAACCTTGCTTCTCCCATGCGTGTAACATGACCCCACCATCCAAGCCTGTTCGCCCTGACTGCTACATCTATAGAGTTCATTCCTTTTCTTTGATTTCCTCATTGTGGACACCCTCCTGCCATTGTTCCCATCTACTAGTACCTGCAATCATCCTAGCTACTTTCATATCCGTAACCTCAACCTTGTTGATAAGGTAACCTGAATCCACCCAGCTTTCGCTCCCTTACAGCAAGGTTGGTCGAAAGATTGAACGGTGCACAGATAACTTAGTCTTGGTACTGACTTCCTTCTAGGTGGCACAGTTGGTGGAGAAATCGTGCTTCAGCGCGGAATTTGTGAGGGCAGGGAGCGTAAATCACGTGTTACCGTACCGACGTCCTAATGGTTGTCTCTGCGATGTGGCACATGTGGTTATGTACGGTTTACAGTGTGACCAGTTTGTCCGCCCACATATGTTTATACGTGATTTCCCTAAATCACCTGAGCGACCTCCGTGATTGTTCCGTAATGGCCGATTTCCTTGCTCGTCATTGTTGAAGACGCGTTGTGGTTCCATCTCTAACATCTTTCATGTTTAATGGGCGTTAAGCTCTGATATACGGGAGTCCACGGCCTTTAGTTTTTCAGACCGCGAATTATACGGACAAATTCGATTACCAGCATGATTGAGGTCCTATTAAACGCTGTAACTGAGTATTTCTGAGAAACTGCAAGTCGAAGTCGACTGTCCGGTCTAAGAGCTCTCTCTCAGACGAACTGTCTCGTTAAGAGTTATAGAGCGACTTGAATGCTTTGCAGGAAGACTCCAAATAGTTACAGAAGAAAGGAGACCTGCAATTTCCCACGACAGTCCAAAGGCATTGCTGCTTGTATAAAGCTGCAAAGTAAGTACAACATATGAATTGTCTACTCATTTTCCCTAGAGCTCATTCAGCATCGTAGTATGTAAGAAAATGACTGTGAGGTTCACGACAACATGTAACAATATTCTATACATCTACATATACCGGGTGATCAAAAAGTCAGTATAAATTTGAAAACTTAATAAACCACGGAATAATGTAGATAGGTAAAAATTGACACACATGCTTGGAATGATATGGGGTTTTATTAGAACGAAAAAATAACAAAGTTCACAAAATGTCCGACAGATCTCTTGCGCGCGTCGTTTGGTGATGACCGTGTACTCAGCCGCCACTTTCGTCATGCTTGGCCTACCAGGTCCCCAGACCTCAGTCCGAGCGATTATTGTCTTTGGGGTCACCTGAAGTCGCAAGTGTATCGTGATCGACCGACATCTCTAGGGATGCTGAAAGACAACATCCGACGCCAATGCCTCACCATAACTCCGGACATGCTTTACAGTGCTGTTCACAACATTATTCCTCGACTACAGCTATTGTGGAGGAATGATGGTGGACATATTGAGCATTTCCTGTAAAGAACATCATCTTTGCTTTGTCTTACTTTGTTATGCTAATTATTGATATTCTGATCAGATGAAGCGCCATCTGTCGGACATTTTTTGAACGTTTGTATTTTTTTGGTCCTAATAAAACCCCATGTCATTCCAAGCATGTGTGTCAATTTGTACCTCTTTATGTACATTATTCCGCGATTTATCCAGTTTTCAAATTTATACTGATTTTGATCACACGGTGTACTTCTCAAGCCATTGTTCAGAGGATGGTCGAAGTCACATCTGTTTCCTTTTACGAATTCCATTTGCGCACTGAACGCGGAAACAATGTCTAAATGCATCTGCACATGTCCTGATCTTCTCTTTTAGTCATTATTTCACGCTCGATATACATCCGACGGTGGCAGCGGAATGGCTGCACGGTCCCCTAGGCATACATATTCTCTAAATTTACTCAGGGTACGTTGCTGTTCTTCCAAGAGTTCCTGTTTAGGTTCACCGAACATTTGCACTACCGCACACTTTTGTATAGTCTACACCGGTAAGTAACTATCGCAGCAACGTGACTCTGCATTCTCCCGATGTGTGTTGTCATGCTAACTCCATAGGAGCTCCACCAAAGCTACAGTAGTCCAGTATTGGTCGCGCTAGACTCTTGTTTGGGATTTTCTTTATAGATGCATCCCCAGGTCCCTTCCATCAAAACTAAGTCTCCGATTCGCAACTGAGCAGTGGTCGCAAAAAAAAGTGATAGTTATTTCAAATAATCTGTACTGAACTGACCGTCCACTTGGTGAGACCTCAAGAGAGTTAAGCAGTCCGCGGACGCATTCACAGGCGCAGGCGGGAGCTCTGGGCATCCTTGCCCCGGTAGTTCCGGTCCGGCTGCGTCGTCCCTCTCGGGTTACTCACCGCCTGTGCCGGATCGCTATACGTTACACCTCCTGCCCCTGCGTTCCCGCTCATGACACTGCGCAGTCAGGGAGACCGTGAGCACAGCGTCTGGCTGGGGCGCAGTCGAGTTTCTCAACTCGTCACGGGCCACTTTACCACCTTCAACAGAGATCTAACGCTGCCCGTCTTTACGACATCTACGTCTCTGTGTTAACTTGTGCATCTCTGCATCATTTCTGTCACGAACCTCCTCTGTAGCATGTCGCTCGTATTCCCCTGTTACGTTTACTACATACTACTAGGCACTCTTTCGACTTAATTAGTGCTAGCGAAAGTATCCCTTCTTCTACGGTTTGGCAGAGCTCAGTTTCCTTACTTATTCTCCCTCTCTGCTTTTGAGTTTTATACGAGTACTAGACCTGCCTATTTATTTTATAACTCCCTCAATATTACTAACATTTAATTTTGTGCCGGCCGCGGTGGTCTAGCGGTTCTGGCGCTGCAGTCCGGAACCGCGGGACTGCTACGGTCGCAGGTTCGAATCCTGCCTCGGGCATGGGTGTGTGTGATGTCCTTAGGTTAGTTAGGTTTAAGTAGTTCTAAGTTCTAGGGGACTTATGACCTAAGATGTTGAGTCCCATAGTGCTCAGAGCCATTTGAACCATTTAATTTTGTCATTAATTTACACTGACGTGAATGAAGTCTGTTACACTATCAAGACAGACTCCGGTATTTGTTAAACTTTGTGGAGGTGTTCATCACATAACAGGTGTTAAATGACTAAATATTCATTCCAGTTCGATATTCATCATTAACATCAGTATCAGTTGTATGGAAGCAGCGACACCCCGATTGCTGACTAGAAGTTGGAATGAAAGAATACGTCTCCCCATCGCATCCCAGACAAAATCAGGAAACCGGACAGGCCGGTGAAGAATCTGTACATTCCTCAAGGCGATTGTGGTGTGAACTGCAGTGTGAGGTCTTCCATTATTGTGCTAAAATATGCGAGTTGGTGTTGTGGTTGCCAACATTTTACCAATATTACCGTATACTGTCGAACATTCGTCCTCCCTTCAACAACTGCTAAACCGGTTCTATCGTCGTGTCCAATAGCGTCTTTACAGGACCTGGAGAGGTGTTGGTCTGGAAAATCGGTGGTTCGTGTAACCTTCCTTCCACTAGGACCTCTATGAATAGCCGGCCGGGGTGGCCGAGCGGTTCTAGGCGCTACAGTCTGGAACCGCGCTACCGCTGCGGTCACAGGTTCGAATCCTGCCTCGGGCATGGATGTGTGTGATGTCCTTAGGTTAGTTACGTTTAAGTAGTTCTAAGGTCTAGGGGACTGATGACCTCAAGTCCCATAGTGCTCAGAGCCATTTGAACAATTTTGAACCACTATGAATAAGATGACGCAGATCTGGTCGCCAAAAACAAAAGCGACACCCTTCGCTGAACACCACGGGGCGTCCCAGTGTAACGCGGTTCTACATCACGCAAGTCACTGTCGTCTCTGCTACAGTGTCATCAATAAGCGACGTAAGGCAACTCGAGATACCATTCCAACTTCGACCAATTTGGTCCCAATGATTCACGGTGACACTGTGTCTGCACCCTTTGTCGGGTTTCCAGCTGCTGCCATCCTTCTATTCGTGAGAGGCAGTAGAATGATTCCCCGTTCTTTTCTCGGAGTGCTGTTTCTGGAAGGACCCTGCTTGGTCCTGTTGCCCTGAGTCTACATCGTCACCACCCGTTTTAAGCCAACTGCCTGGGCCCTCTCTCGGTGTTCCTTTGTTCCTATGACTCGACCTTTCCCAAAGTCCGAACGATGGCGAAAGTTGCACTTGCACGTCCTCTATGCATTCTATTCCGATTTCATCCCCTAATTGCGACTTTGCAAGTTCAATCTTTAGTAAAGCTCATTTGAAAGTGTCGTGTTAACATTTATGAGAAGAACAATATTAGCTGCTAAAGACTCACCATGTGCATCAAGAGGGCTACGGAAAATGAGTGTGTGGGAGGTGCAGAGATTGACGTTCTATCGGATATACGTATTACACTTTGCAAAATAGATACTGCTGACATTCAAACTATGTTCAAAACAAACAATTAATCTGCACCATCAACACTGAATCAAAAATGGCGCCCCACAGTGATCACAGAGGTTCACACCATCAAGAGCGAAGGCGAACTCCTTGGGGGTTACAAACCGTGCTGGACATTCATCTACGTATCCACTCATTAGAATGCACACAGAATCATACTGCTGCAACGGGGCAACGGAATGTGATGGCAAGCAACCAAATGCTAAACAGTCTGTCGTGGACCTTGTCGTGGAAGTGGTTATTATTTAAGGCGTAGCTGCAGATAGTGCAACAATATGTTTTATAGACACTGGCAAAACAAACTTCCAGAAGCTGAATCTGTCCAATGATTCCAGGTCATATGAACTGCAATGTGACACACTTTTCAGGAGGGATAGTTTCCTCTAAAGGAATATGATTTTTATACACTGACCAGGAATCAAGCAAACAATAGTTATTTTGACCAGCTGTTGGCCAAAAGCAGTACTCATACCGTTGCTGTAGTTCTCTTACCCCCCCTCCCCCTCTTACCCTCTTACATGCTGTGACGTAAATATACCCTACTGCCCTTGCAAAAGGAAGAATCGTAGGGGACTGAGTACATCCACCTTCTCGCAGCACAACACGTAACTTCCCAGCCGATTTACCATCCAGATTAGCGGTCGCCATAATTGTATACGAATGCGTTAAAGCACTGATATTAGTTGATCTGATTCCGCCGTTTGCTGTGCATCATCATGTTGACACTTTATTTGAAATTTCAGTATCTTACGTCTTCCAATTATGCAGCATTGCTCGAAATTATGCAACGATCCACTGCTTCCCTTGAAATGGCTGTAATCTGTGTTACACGCAACTTGGTGTGTATAACGTAGTAGCTCACTATCATGCACATTCTGCAAATTGTATCGAGCACCCTTGAAACGCCCAAACACCAGTTTCTGTAACAAGTGCGCCTTCTCCTCCCTCGAATATCCGTAGTTTTTCCTACCCGCTACACGGTCATATGGCTGAGGACTTTCTCGAAATCTATTCCTAATTTATTTTTTACTATGCTGCGGATGATCTTCCACGTACGTAATTAAGTTTAGTTCCCTTCCCTTGGACAATACTTGTCCTTTACTACGTTTCGCTGGAGACGGAATTCGTCGACCCCTGGCGGACAAGGATGATTAACGACATGGTTCGACACATGTTTCTATACTATTTTAACTTGTTAAACCCATATCGTCATCGGTGTACTCCTCATGTACATTTTCCACACAGTCGAGCGTATACGACACCACACATACCACTGACTCATCTCGCAGAAGCGTTAATATTTAATCAGTTACTTTTTTCTCACTCTGCGAAATTCCTTGAGTTCCTTTCTGACGAAATGCCAACTTCGGCAATCGTTGCTCTGGTTATAATGCAGTGTTTGCTTTGTTTATCGTTGCCATTGCTCTGCTCTGTACCAACACCACTAGCACTGTCGCACGGTTGTGAATTACTCGTCGACCAAGCAGTTGAAATACGCACCGTAGCCTCATGGCTGTGCTCACTACTGAATATCTCCAGTCCCGTCCCCTGTTGCCATTAGCACCAATACTGTGGCTGCCTGGTAGCCAATATGTTAGGCGTCGAATACCGTGAACATCACTGGCCTTCTGCGACCTCGCACGCAATGGGTTCCTTGTGATAAGTCCCAGTAAACGCACCAGGTGATCAGCTCGTACTCACACCATTCTTCATCTGTAGGATAGCCGGCCGCTGTGGCCGAGCGGTTCTAGGCGCTTCAGTCTGGCACTGTGCGACCGCTACGGTCGCAAGTTCGAATCCTGCCTCGGGCATGCATGTATGTGATGTCCTTAGGTTACTTAGGTTTAAGTAGTTCTACGTTCTAGCGGACTGATGACCTCAGAAGTTGAGTCCCATAGTGTCCAGAGCCATTTGAACCATATGTACGACAACTCTTTTCTGTACTGAAAATACTGATTGCAAATTGATTATTACAGTTCAATGAGCAACAGCTACAGATTTTACCTTCGTACGTACAAATGCAATATAGACTAGCTGCAGTTTCACGCTGATATGGGTTTAGAAAAGTCCAAAGACGAAGTAGATACCACGGAGTGAACAAATTTCAATAGCAGCACTTATTTCTAACGTCTCATACATTTAGCTGGTTGTCAGCTTTATGTCGCCAGTGGACAGCTGCTGCAACAATTTTTGTCAAAGTACCGATTTTGCTGTTGATTCTACTGCGTCCGTATTTGATATACTTTACAAGCGTAAGTAGAGCACTTTAGAATTAGATAATAGTTACGAATAGAAGGTTCCGGGCCCTCTCTTTGATAGTGTGTGACTGTGACTGTTCTAGAACCATGAAGACGCTACTTCATAATAGAACCTACCACACACAATGGAGTAATCTGGTCCTTGATGCTCAACTTTTAGCAAACTGGTGGCTATAACAAACGAATTCTATCGTGATACCAAAATTCTGTCTGAGACAGCAAAGGACTTGGAAGAGCAGTTGAACGGAATGGACAGTGTCTTGAAAGGAGGATATAAGATGAACATCAACAAAAGCAAAACGAGGATAATGGAATGTAGTCGAATTAAATCGGGTGATGCTGAGGGAATTAGATTAGGAAATGAGACACTTAAAGTAGTAAAGGAGTTTTGATATTTAGGGAGTAAAATAACTAATGATGGTCGAAGTAGAGAGGATATGAAATGTAGACTCGCAATGGCAAGGAAAGCATTTCTGAAGAAGAGAAATTTGTTAACATCGAGTATAGGAAGTCGTTTCTGAAAGTATTTGTATGGAGTGTAGCCATGTATGGAAGTGAAACATGGACGATAAATAGTTTGGACAAGAAGAGAATAGAAGCTTTCGAAATGTAGTGCTACAGAAGAATGCTGAAGATTAGATGGGTAGATCACATAACTAATGAGGAGGTGTTGAATAGGATTGGGGAGAAGAGAAGTTTGTGGCACAACTTGACTAGAAGAAGGGATCGGTTGGTAGGACATGTTTTGAGGCATCAAGGGATCACAAATTTAGCATTGGAGGGCAGCGTGGAGGGTAAAAATCGTAGAGGGAGACCAAGAGATGAATACACTAAGCAGATTCAGAAGGATGTAGGTTGCAGTAGGTACTGGGAAATGAAGAAGCTTGCACAGGGTAGAGTAGCATGGAGAGCTGCATCAAACCAGTCTCAGGACTGAAGACCACAACAACAACCAAAATACGTGGTCGTCCCGCCGTATTATTGGCAAATCTAGGAGACCCTTGAAACATCTAAATCTACAACCGTGGTGAATATTATGGGGGAGGGAGATACAGTTACGTGAGGAGACGGGTGGCCATCACGTCTACCATGGGAAACAGAAGCGAGTGCAGGTAAGACGTCTACTTGTACGAGGGAACCCACTTAGAGAAACACAGGAACCCATTTTCAGTGTGGATTCCAGAAGAGTTCTTCTGACTCTATTTACCACAAATGTAACGACAACAATGGTAACGAGGAGAGACGACAGCACTGCTAGAGCGAGGAAACTCTTGCACCTCGGGCATGACAGCATTCTCTTTGTGCGAGGAAGCTAAGGTCAGAGTATCTCTCCTTAACTATCAACCTACAAAAAACTAATCACTTTCAAGGACAAGACATGATTTGACAGCGACCTTTCGCCTGCGAAAACAATTGCCTTTTGTGTAGCCGAGAACAGATTCATTGAGGCATAAATCAGAGTAACACAAACAATGTTCAAGACTAGTATTCACGAAACTGTGTTCCTTTGTGTGGGCAGAGCGTTAGGAATCGATGTTGTTGTTGTTGTTGTGGTAATCAGTCCTGAGACTGGTTTGATGCAGCTCTCCATGCTACTCTATCCTGTGCAAGCTTCTTCATCTCCCAGTGCGTACTGCAGCCTACATCCTTCTGAATCTGCTTAGTGTATTCATCTCTTGGTCTCCCTCTACGATTTTTACCCTCCACGCAGCCCTCCAATACTAAATTGGTGATCCCTTGATGCCTCAGAACATGTCCTACCAACCGATCCCTTCTTCTAGTCAAGTTGTGCCACAAACTCCTCTTCTCCCCAGTCCTATTCAGTACCTCCTCATTAGTTATGTGATCTACCGATCTAATCTTCAGCATTCTTCTGTAGCACCACATTTCGAAAGCTTCTATTCTCTTCTTGTCCAAACTGGTTATCGTCCATGTTTCACTTCCATTCATGGCTACACTCCATACAAATACTTTCAGAAACGACTTCCTATACTCGATGTTAACAAATTTCTCTTCTTCAGAAACGCTTTCCTTGCCATTGCCAGTCTACATTTCATATCCTCTCTACTTCGACCATCATCAGTTATTTTGCTCCCCAAATAGCAAAACTCCTTTACTACTCTAAGTGTCTCATTTCCTAATCTAATTCCCTCAGCATCACCCGACTTTGTTCGACTACATTCCATTATCCTCGTTTTGCTTTGCACAAGGAATCGATATTCGCTGGCAAACCAGTTTGTTGCGTCTCTTGTGAACTTATCCAACTTCTAGAAAAATAAACCCACTGGGATCGAAAGCGAGACTTCAAACTAACTTTCGAAAGTGTTTCTGGAAATGTCTAGATGCAGAACAAGGTTAATCCTTCTCTGCTTCTCGTGAAAAGAGTACGTGCAACTAATAACAGAAGTTAAATGTTGAGTATGTGTCATCTGCTCCGCTAGAGACAACAAATGCATATTTTCAACACAAATGCATTAAGAAGGAGAGACATTCCTTGTATTTGTGGAATGCCTCCCAAAGAGCACTGAATTTGGTGCCGCCTATCGCTTACCAGACTTACGTAAGTAAGTTGCCTACACGTGAAACTTCGCTCAGCTTACGTCACACTTCACAGCGAAGGTCGCTCATGTTATGAGCGCTTAGTAGGTCGCCGATGCGCAGGTAATCCCTTTTAGGATGCTCGCCCCCGCGCTCGTGCTTAGCTTCCCACGCCAGACAAGAGCTGCGGATACTGCACTCCACGTTCCTGCACTATTTGTTGTTGTTGAGGCGCTCAAGATTTCTTTAACCGTACTGCTTGACTGCAAACGTACATCAGTCGGTTGACTCTTCGGTTGATTGATTTTGTTGAGGGGACGAAACAGCGAGGTCATCGGTCCCATTGGATTAGGAAAGGATGTTGAAGGAAATCGGCCGTGCCATTTCAAAGGAGCCATCCCGGCATTTGCCTGAAGCAGTTTAGGGAAATCACGGAAAACCTAAAACACGATAGCCGTACGCGTGTTTGAACCGTCGTCCTCCCGAACGCGAGTGCAGTGTGGTAACCACTGCGCCATCTCGCTCTTTACATGAATTTTGGTCTGCGGTGACCACCGCCACATCTGATTTGTGATCGAAAGATATAAATACAGATAAATGTGAAATAGAAACTACATAAGATAGCATTACACCAAACAGTTCTGCCGTATCTGCGTTCTAAACATAAACTAGATAAACGTAGGTGCATGTCAATGCGTAAAAAAGTCAATGGAATAAAAGCTATTAACGTCAGCAAGGCGAAGTCTGTTGAAATCAAATTGGAATACACCCTGCATGTTTTGAAATATAAACCGTACTATGACATCCAGCAAGATGTCTCTTCACACACTTCTGGGAAAGGCTCCCAGTTAAATTTTCTTCTTCTTTACGTAGTTCTCAAACTCAAAAATTCTCCTTCAATCACCGATAAAATTTCTATCTTGACGGAACTATCCTCCCAGCGCAGGAAACTGTTACAAAGACGCACTTTTGGTACTTGTTCTTGGTTTTCAGCCGTAAATGTCAGAGCTCTCTTAGTGCCGGTTGACACTGAATGGACTAACTGCCTGAAGGATGACAGAATACGCTGCAATTTAAAGAATCCATACAAAAGAGCCAAGGATGTGCACACTAAGGCTAGCCGCTTCTTGTGGAAAGAGAACAAATACAAAAATGAAACTTTGTTGAGACAGTTTCAAAACACTAATCCATTTTCGCCTTGCGCAGCTTCCAGCCGCTGGCAAGCTCTGCTTGGAAAATAAGCTTCTTCATTTTTTCCAGTCGTCTTCCATTCCTCTCGCTCCACTTTATTTCAGTCTTCTCCTCTCTCCTTCACACATTCAATCATTTCAACCTTCCTTCTGTCTCTTGCCAGCTAATGTCTTTTCATGAGCTTGTCTTGATATCCAGCCACCTCCCATTCTTTTAATACGTCCACACCACCTTAACCACGTCTTTTCGGTGGTTTCTTGCAAGGGGTCCTGTTTAACTATTTCTCTCACCGTCTCATTCCTTATTCTCCATTTTACTGACACATACATCATGTGCATTTGAAGTCTGTAAGGAGAGGGGAAAAAACGTGCTGCGTCCGCACTGGGTGTGTGTGAAGGAGCGCTAGCTTATTTTACTTCCAATGTCAGTAATGAAGGGAGGTAAAAAGAGCTTAAAATGAAACTGAAGAGTACACATTTTTGTCGATATCAGTACTCTTTTGCGGTCGACTTATTGTCTGCTGTTTCTTTTAAACATATGTATCGACGAAAACTGGCAACTATTTTATTCCACTTGTAATTAACTTTCTTGACACGTGTGTCATTAAGTCCTGTTGCTGCATATGTGGTTTCATACTTGGATATAGGTGATTCGACTGAGTCTCCAATTCTATCATTTTGATTGTAAGAACACAAATATTGTTCTGTTGCACCACTTATGTGGGATCCTTATCGTGTGTTTTCTTTCATTATTCCTGAAATACACACACACACACACACACACACACACACACACACACACACACACACACACACACAGGTTACGAATATGTTACAGCTGACTTTGTTAATGTTCACATATGTAAAAATGTATATAAGTTTCATATTTTGTCACATAATGAAATACATTAGATCATTGCTTCACATAGCGCAATTAAAATAATTTGACCCCGACGTGATTTGAACACGCAACCTTCTGATCTGGAGTCAGACGCGCTACCGTTGCGCCACGGAGTCTGATACACGAATACTGCTATTACTAATTTATTAGTCTTAGGTTGGTAGGACATGTTCTGAGGCATCAAGGAATCACCAATTTAGTATTGGAGGGCAGCGTGGAGGGTAAAAATCGTAGAGGGAGACCAAGAGATGAATCCGCTAAACAGATTCAGAAGGATGTAGGTTGCAGTAGGTACTGGGAGATGAAGAAGCTTGCACAGGATAGAGTAGCATGGAGAGCTACAGCAAACCAGTGTCAGGACTGAAGACCACAACAACAACAATGTATTAGTAGCAATGCCCAAATGATTTCCGGTGAACTCTGACAATTTGTTATAAACGATTCCGATATTGATTTTCCTTGCTACATACCTGAGTTTTAATCGACATGCCGATATATGGTTTCATGTATTTTGAGCTGTTCCCGATAAAGAAGTACTGGATACTCGTTTAAGGACAGACGAGACATAAATTGCAGATAAGATGTGTAATTTCTGGAAAACGGGGAAATGAGAAAAAAGTGAAGCGTACTTTTGAAGCAGAAATCTGCTCACAGGTAATATATTATATCTGTTGCTTAGGAGACATGCTTCAATGTTGTTTTACGCTTTGTGATACCTGCCGTAATTGACTTCCATTGTCGGACGTCTGTGGCAGATAATTATCGCCTTTGTTGGGGTCTTCACGCTAATTACCATGCCGGGGGTGCCGCTCGTACGAACGCTGCCCTAAGTCACAGTTTCTCAGTATTGTAAGAACACCATAAATAAGGTGGCCATACTTACGGGAGTAAGTACAATTGCTGACGTCTTGGAGTGCAAGAATGCTATGAAATTATTATACGTTATTAAAACTTACAACGAAATGGGTAGTAGGCATCAAATGATAATACAACAAACATAATTTAAAACACAGGCACATTCATGGTTTGTGCGTAATTATTGTATAACACACTTATACCGTAAAAGTTAGGAAGCAGAACAGAGCACTTGCTTAGGTATCTACTCACACCTTTTAACACTGAGTTATTCATGCCTCTACACTTCTGTGATGAATGAATTTCACTCAGCAGAAATTTGGTTCCCTTTCAGTTTAAGAACAACTGTATTTGAAATTAATTTTCACCATCAGTATTGCTTTCAAAGTCTGTACTTTCAGTGAGTTTCGTTGATGTCTGCATATTTTTCATCAAAGAAACTACACGCTCGACAGCTGCATCCGTACCGGGAAGAAATAAGTAACACAAATTTCACAAACTTAGAAATATTTTCATAAGATATATGTTCGACTGCATGCTTTCGCGGCGATATCCGTTAATAAGATTAATTATCTTATTTTCATAAGATATATGTTTGGATATCAAGTGCTAGAACATTTGTACCAAATGCATATCAGTGGCAGTTTTTTCTATGCTTTATTTCTCTATTTGCTGAGGAGTGGCCCACTGATGCATAGTTAACACACTCTTATATTTTGAAATCTCACATGACCTAGAATCTGATCTGATTTTTAAAAGTCAGAACATTTAGGTGTCCTGGCAGAACCCATTGGGGACAAGGAAGCTGGATTCCAAATATCGGAACTATATCGGCCACACCGGGATGTCTGGTCACTTGACATTAAGACTTAACCCTGTGGTTATTTATTCCTCTACACGGATTTCCATATGGCTGAGTAACTTAAAGGATGAGCAGTTTGTGATAGAAGTCACTTTCTGCCTTCTTTAAATTGCTGGATGCTGATACGCTTAGAGGACTTGTGATTAACGGAATCATAACACATCCGTTTGTCTGAACATAGTAGTATTTTTTTTCATCCGTGGGTCCTTTTACAAAATGATATTGGCTGCCATGATATTAATGTTTCAGAACAAATATAAACGTAATTTATCTCTACAGCCATTTACATACTTACAGGTCTAATTAGACAATTTCTCCTGTGTCATCGGATCTACGAAACTCGACAAATGAATTAATGCTGAGTGAATTAATACCGCAGCTCTTGTCAGTTTAAGCTGCTTCTGGTCATCGCGAGAAAAGAACATTGAAAATGCTAATATTAGACAGCAACCTATTTGTTAGCAATCGTGACTCGGCAGCCATTTCATTTGATATAAGGGATGTGAGCCTATAGTCTGTCGAGTACAGTTAACTTACATCACAGTCGAAGTCTGCATGTGTGAGAATAAAAGAACAAACCGTACCGAGATTGTAAATCACTCACACAGTACAGTCCGGTACATCCACCTTTTCGCTTCGTTTCACTGTTTACGCAGTGTGTTGGGTAATATTGTAGGCAGATAGACGAAGCGCCAACATAACATGCAATTGGTTCATGCGTAGTCACTTTCTGCGTTGTTCAAACAAATCTCTGTACCGGCGGCTGCTTTGGTTGCCTCTTTATAGCACTTTCAGAATATTATTGACGTCAACAAGTCCGTAACATTAGACTCGCTGAGTGGAATGAAATCCTGCAGCCGCGCGCCGGCGCAGCGAGTGCTGTGCAGAAACACGTGTATTGCGCAGGCGCAGTGAATGTTGACGTAAAAGAGGCCGCGGCCGGCTCGGCTGTAGGCAGCGGCGGCGGCAGCCGGCTCGTTAACGTAGGAATTCGGCTGCGCCGGTTCTCCTTGACATTTGCACCGGAAGATGGTGCGCCGCCGTCCCGCTAGGAGGCGCCGCTAACTGTATCACGTGACCTCGGCTCGCGGCGGGGCGTCAGTCTTCCGGGAGCTCTACGCCCGCTGCGAACGCCTGATGCGATGGTTAATGGCTTAGCGTTCTTCTCAGTGCAGTGCCGTCACAGGAAATTGAAAGTAACGAATCTTTGTGCTAGCAAAGGAGAGCGTAAATTCTACTTGGAAACAGCAAATAACCCGTGGAGATTATCTAGGCCTACCGTCGAGTTAATAATGATCCGAACAGCCACTGGCATTGAGTTGGTCAACACGCTGGCGTCACAAAGTCTTAATTATCACCTCGAAAAAATAACTTTGCGTTGTTAATTCTTTGCTCATTTGCAGGTACATCGCCGCAGTTTGGTTTCACCTTCAGATCGCCGTGCCTCAGTACCTTGGCACTCCAAAGCAAAATAGCAGAATCTGTTGACAGAGTGGAGATACCCTGCACTGTTTTATTATGACGTGTCATGGTAATATGGCGCGGCGATTTAAAGGTATACCCGAACTGCGGCGCCGAGGGAGATGGCGCAGGGTTTTTTAGCACACTGGACTCGCATTTGGCAAGACAACGGTTCCATCCTGATTTCGATTTTCTGTGGTTTCCCCAAACCGCTTCAGGGATGGTTCCTTTTGAAAAGGCACGGCAATTTCCTTCTCCATTCTTCCTTAATCCTAGCTTCTGCTCCGTCTCTACTGACCTCGCTGTCGATGGGACGTAAGACACTAATTTCCTTCTCCGAACTGCGGCGATGTACCTGAAAACGGGCAAAACTTTAATTATCATACCGCAAAATTAATATTTGCGTCGTTAAAGTTTTATGACTACCTCTCGTATGCTAAAGCTGAAACATTACAGACACTGTCCGTTGCACTCAACTGCTCTTCCAGGTCCTTTGCTGTCTCTGACAGAATTACAATGTTATTGGCGAACCTCAAAGTTTTTATTTCTTCTCCATGGATTTTAATTCCTACTCCGAATTTTTCTTTTGTTTCCTTCACTGCTTGCTCAATGTACAGATTGAATAACGTCGGGGATAGGCTACAACCCTGTTTCACTCCCTTCCCAACCACTGCTTCCTTTCATGTCCCTCGACTCTTATAACTGCCATCTGGTTTCTGTACAAATTGTAAATAGCCTTTCGCTCCCTGTATTTTACCCCTGCCACCTTCAGAGTCTGAAAGAGAGTATTCCAGCCAACATTGTCAAAAGCTTTCTCTAAGTCTACAAATGCTAGAAACGTAGGTCCGGAGGTTGGCTTCTACCAGTTTTTCCATTCGTCTGTAAAGAATTCGTGTTAGTATTTTGCAGCCGTGACTTATTAAGCTGATAGTTCGGTAATTTTCTCATTTGTCAACACCCGCTTTCTTTGGGATTGGAATTACTATATTCTTCTTGAAGTCTGAGGGTATTTCGCCTGTCTCATACATCTTGCTCACCAGATGGTAGAATTTTGTCCGGGCTGACTCTCCCAAGGCTGTCAGTACTTCTAATGGAATGTTGTCTACTCCCGGGGCCTTGTTTCGACTTAGGTCTTCCAATGCTTTGTCAAACTCTTCACGCAGTAGCATATCTCCCATTTCATCTTCATCTACGTTCTCTTCCATTTCCATAATATTGTCCTCAAGTACATCGCCCTTGTATAGACCCTCTATACAGGGTGTTACAAAAAGGTACGGCCAAACTTTCAGGAAACATTCCTCACACACAAATAAAGAAAAGATGTTATGTGGACATGTGTCCGGAAACGCTTAATTTCCATGTTAGAGTTCATTTTAGTTTCGTCAGTATGTACTGTACTTCCTCGATTCACCGCCAGTTGCCCCAATTGAAGGAAGGTAATGTTGACTTCGGTGCTTGTGTTGACATACGACTCATTGCTCTACAGTACTAGCATCAAGCACATCAGTACGTAGCATCAACAGGTTAGTGTTCATCACGAACGTGGTTTTGCAGTCAGTGCAATGTTTACAAATGTGGAGTTGGCAGATGCCCATTTGATGTATGGATTAGCACGGGGCAATAGCCGTGGCGCGGTACGTTTGTATCGAGACAGATTTCCAGAACGAAGGTGTCCCGACAGGAAGACGTTCGAAGCAATTGATCTGCGTCTTAGGGAGCACGGAACATTCCAGCCTATCACTCGCGACTGGGGAAGACCTAGAACGACGGGGACACCAGCAATGGATGAGGCAATTCTTCGTGGAGTTGACGATAACCCTAATGTCAGCGTCAGAGAAGTTGCTGCTGTACAAGGTAACGTTGACCACGTCACTGTATGGAGAGTGCTACGGGAGAATCAGTTGTTTCCGTACCATGTACAGCGTGTGCAGGCACTATCAGCAGCTGATTGGCCTCCACTTCTGCGAATGGTTCATCCAACAATGTGTCAATCTTCATTTCAGTGCAAATGTTCTCTTTATGGATGAGGCTTCATTCCAACGTGATCAAATTGTAAATTTTCACAATAAACATGTGTGGGCTGACGAGAATCCGCACGCAATTGTGCAATCACGTCATCAACACAGATTTTCTGTGAACGTTTGGGCAGGCCATTGTTGGTGATGTCTTGATTGGGCCCCATGTTCTTCCACCTACGCTCAGTGGAGCACGTTATCATGATTTCATACGGGATACTCTACCTGTGCTGCTAGAACATGTGCCTTTACAAGTACGACACAACATGTGTTTCATGCACGATGGAGCTCCTGCACATTTCATTCGAGGAGTTCGTACGCTTCTCAACCACAGATTCGGTGACCGATGGATTGGTAGAGGCGGACCAATTCCATGGCCTCCACGCTCTCCTGACCTCAACCCTCTGGACTTTCATTTATGGGGGCATTTGAAAGCTTTTGTCTACGCAACCCCGGTACCAAATGTAGAGACTCTTCTTGCTCGTATTGTGGACGGCTGTGATACAATACGCCATTCTCCAGGGCTGCATCAGCGCATCAGGGATTCCATGCGACGGAGGGTGGATGCATGTATCGTCGCTAACGGAGGACATTTTGAACATTTCCTATAACAAAGGGTTTGAAGTCACGCTGGTACGTTCTGTTGCTGTGTGTTTCCATTCCATGATTAATGTGATTTGAAGAGAAGTAATAAAATGAGCTCTGACATGGAAAGTAAGCGTTTCCGGACACATGTCCAGATAACATATTTTCTTTCTTTGTGTGTGACGAATGTTTCCTGAAAGTTTGGTCGTACCTTTTTGTAACACCCTGTATACTCCTTCCACTTTTCTGCTTTCCCTTCTTTGTTTAGAACTTTCCATCTGAGATACTGATATTCATACAAGTGGCTCTCTTTTCTCCAAAGGTCTCTTTAATTTTCCTGTAGACAGTATCTATCTTACCCCTAGCGATATATGTCTCTATATCCTTACATTTCTCCTCTAGTCATCACTGCTTAGCCATTTTGCCCTCCCTGTCGATCCTATTTTTGAGAAGTTTGTATTCCTTTTTGCCTGTTTCATTTGCTGCATTTTTATATTTTCTCCTTTCATCAGTTAAATTCAATATTTCTTGTGTTACCCAAGGATTTCTATTAGCCCTCGTCTTTTTACCTACTTGATTCTCTGCTGCCTTCACTATTTCATCTCTCAAAGCTACCCATTCTTCTTCTACTGTATTTCTTTCCCCCATTCTTGCCAATCTTTCCCTAATTCTCTCCCTGAAACTCTCTACAACCTCTGGCTCTGTCAGTTTATTCAGGTCCCATCGTAAATTCCCACCTTTTTGCTGTTTCTTCAGTTTTAATCTACAGTTCATGACGAATAGATTGTGGTCACAGTCCACATCTGCCCCTGGAAATCTCTTACAATTTAAAACCTGGTTCCTACATCTCTTTCTTACCATTATATAATGTATATGAAACCTTCCAGTATCTCCAGGCATTTTCCATGTATACAACCTTCTTTCATGATTCTTGAACCAAGTGTTAGCTATGACTAAGTTATGCTCTGTGCAAAATTCTACCAGGTGGCTTCCTCTTTCATTCCTTACCCCCATTCCATATTCACCTACTACGTTTCCTTCTCTTCCTTTTCCTACTATCGAATTCCAGTCACCCATGACTATTAAATTTTCATCTCCCTTCAATATCTGAATAATTTCTTTTATCTCATCATACATTCCATCAATCTCTTCGTCATCTGCGGAGCTAGTTGACATCTAGTGTTGTACTACTATGGTAGGCGTTGGCTTCGTATCTATCTTGGCCACAATAATGCGTTCACTATCTGTTTGTAGTAGCTTACCCGCATTCCTATTTTTTTTTATTCATTATTAAACCTACTCCTGCATTACACCTATTTGATTTTGTATTTATAATCCTGTATTAATCTGACCAGAAGTCTTGTTCCCCATGCCAACGTACTTCACTAATTCCCACTATATCTAACTTTAACCTATCCATTTCCCTTTTTATTCTAACCTACCTGCCCGATTAAGGGATCTGACATTCCACGCTCCGATCCGTAGAACGCCAGTTTTCTTTCTCCTGATAACGACGTCCTCCTGAGTAGTCCCCGTCCGGAGACTATTTTACCTCCAGAATATTTTGCTCAAGAGGACGCCATCATCATTTCACCATATAGTAAAGCTGCAC
The DNA here is from genome assembly GCF_023898315.1 of Schistocerca nitens. NCBI lineage: Eukaryota > Metazoa > Arthropoda > Insecta > Orthoptera > Acrididae > Schistocerca > Schistocerca nitens. Next base: position 820,465,388 of record NC_064618.1, read on the forward strand.
GCCCTCGGGAAAAATTACGGCTGTAGTTTGCCCTTGCTTTCAGCCGTTCGCAGTACCAGCACAGCAAGGCCGTTTTGGTTAGCGTTACAAGGCCAGATCAGTGAATCATCCAGACTATTGCCCTGCAAGTACTGAAAAGGCTGCTGCCCCTCTTCGAGAAGCACACGTCTGTCTGGCCTCTCAACAGATACCCCTCCGTTGTGGTTGCACCTACGGTACAGCTATCTGTATCGCTGAGGCACGCAAGCCTCCCCACCATCGGCAAGGTCCGTGGTTTATGGTGGGGCGTTGAGGGGGCGGGGGGGGGGGGGGGGAGAGCATGTAAGGCTTAACATAAAATTTGACTTTTTTAACAACGCAGAAGCTTGTGAAGAAGACGGAGTAAAAAATACCAAATCCCTCGAAACTAGTCCAATGTAAGGAAATTTTTTTTAACAGAGATAACAGATGAGGCGTTGGGAACCTAAATGTCAGGATCAGGATTCACTACAGGACTGCTCGAAGTTTAGATATTAAATCCACTTTTCCGTTGGTGGATTATGCTACTTTTCCTTACAGCTGGACGGCGAAAAATTTGTAGCTTTGCTTTCTTAATGTTTATTGTTCAATCAGTTTCCTCTCTAGTTTATTTCTCACGCGTTCTCTTAATTGTGATTCGATTTGCTTTTTGAGGATTCCCAGATACTATTTCTGAGTTTTTCATTTTCGTTCTTGTTCCTGTCGATATTTTCTTCTTGATAAAGAAGTTATTTCTCTTGAAGACATCTATATCTGCAGCTGCATGATTACTCTGCTAGTCACAAGTAAATGCCTGACAGAGGATTCATCGAACCACCTTTAAGCTGTTTCCCTACCGTTGCATTCTCGAACAGCGCCCGGGAAAAACGAATACTTGAATCTTTCCGCGCGAGCTCTGGTTTCTCTTATTTTACTATGACGATCATTTCTCCCTAGGTAGCCGGCCGGAGTGGCCGAGCGGTTCTAGGCGCTTCAGTCTGGAACCGCGCGACCGCTACGATTGCAGGTTCGAATCCTGCCTCGGGCATGGATGTGTGTGATGTCCTTAGGTTAGTTAGGTTTAAGTAGTTCTAAGTTCTAGGGGACTGATGACCTGCGCTGTTAAGTCCCATAGTGCTCAGAGCCATTTGAACCATTTATCCGTAGGTAGGTGGGCGCCAACAAAATATTTTCACGCTCTCAGAAGAAAGTTGATGATTCAAATTTCACGAGAAGGTCGTACTGCAACGAGAAACGCCCTTGTTCTAATGAATGCCACTCCACTTCATGCATTATACTCGTGACACTCTCTCCCTTATTTCACGATAACAGAAAACGAGTTGCCTTACTCTGAACTTTTCCGATGTCTTCCAGTCAGTCTTGTCTCATGCGGATCCCACACCACACAGCACCAGTCCAGAAGGGGCCGGACAAGGGTAGTGTAAGCAGTCTCGTTAGTAGAACTGTTCTGCCAATAAATCGCAGCCTTTGGTTCGCTTGCCCCACAGCATTATCTATTTGATCGTTCCAGTAACGAAGTTACCTGATGTTGGCTCCTGTTCGTTAGTTGATACGAGCGAACTTCGGCTCTGATGAGAGATTCGAAAGTCGGCCTGTGTGGCCGTGCGGTTCTAAGCGCTTCAGTTTGGAACCGCGTGACCGCTACGGTCGCAGGTTCGAATCCTGCCTCGGGCATGGATGTGTGTGATGTCCTTAGGTTAGTTAGGTTTAAGTAGTTCTAAGTTCTAGGGGACTGATGACCTCAGATGTTAAGTCCCATAGTGCTCAGAGCCATTTGAACAATTTTTGCCGGCAAGTGTGGCCGAGCGGTTCTAGGCGCTACAGTCTGGAACCGCGCGACCGCTACGGTCGCAGGTTCGAATCCTGCCTCGGGCATGGATGTGTGTGATGTCCTTAGGTTAGTTAGGTTTAAGTACTAAGTTCTAGGGGACTGATGACCTCCGATGTTAAGTCCCATAGCGCTCAGAGCCATTTGAACCATTTTTGAGAGATTCGACTGCGGATTACGCACTTCATAATTTTAGCCCACGCGTACACTTGCCCCGTATTGCACGACTTCAACAGCTTTTGTTTGTACATGGTAACGCTTTGTAGGAAGGTCATGTATTAGTATATCACATCGCAGAGCACAAAGTGAAGCTTCTAAGCTCATTATGGCCTGCAGTATATATAATTTATTTTCGAGAGACAAAAGTTTATATGAAAATCACATAAAACCGTTCCAAGCGAATCACTCAGCAGTTAGTGCCAAGTCAGCACCCAAACTACGGCAAATAGGGTGTCAGTCAGATAAGCTCTTTCGTACCCAGCACGTTAGCCAACTGCTGGATTATTAAATCTTATAGGCATTCCGCAGCCTTATCCGCTGCGCATACTTACTCCACGCTACAAAGTGTGGTGTCACCGCCAGACACCACACTTGCTAGGTGGTAGCCTTTAAATCGGCCGCGGTCCGTTAGTATACGTCGGACCCGCGTGTCGCCACTGTCAGTGATTGCAGACCGAGCGCCGCCACACGGCAGGTCTAGTCTAGAGACTCCCTAGCACTCGACCCAGTGGTACAGCCGACTTTTCTAGCGATGGTTCACTGACTACATACGCAGAGACGACAGTTTAGCGTAGCCTTCAGCTACGTCATTTGCTACGACCTAGCAAGGCGCCTTATTCTTCAAGAATGTATTCTGAACAGATAATATTGTGAATCATGTACCGTCAAGAGCGACGTTCATCATTAATGGATTAAAGTATCAAACTAATTACGTCCGCTTTCTGAATTCTCATTCCCTGTCATGTTCCAAACCTCACGTCAGTATACTTCTTCCCTCCTCACGCCAGCCTGCTTGAGCTAAAACGCATGCATTTCGGCCTCCTCTAGTAACACGGTGTTGGCTCTTCTGCCAACACAACACGAAGTTTCGCTACTTTAGCATCTTCTTAATAAGTCATTCATGTAGCGTGCATGGGATGAAAAAATAATCGTTTAGTGAGAAAATTATCGCAAGATAAACGAGACCTTTCTTTGAGCACCTGCAAGTTTAGATTGTTCACGTTCCGCTACACATTAGTTGCAGCACATCATGAGCCGTTCACCTAACTGTCACAGATCATTGTCCTGTCCACTAAGGCCATCCAGATTTAGGGTTCCCTAAATCGGTTAATACGAATATTGAGGCATTTCATTTGAAAAGTAGGTAGCTGGTTTCTTTCGCCAGTCTCGTGTCCTCTGTGTTCGCCACCCCCCCCCCCCCCCCGCCATTCCTTGTGCTCTGCCACTACCCGACATAGCGGTATCAGCCCACATGCACGCCCGCACTGTTCAGGACCTGCAAAAAATTGCATCGTGGGATTCTCGCACGGAGTCCGTTCCCAACTGTTGTTACTACAGCAGAGCAAAGTCGCAAGTAATTCCAGGCGATAGCTTGTAATTCTTGTTCTCCTCAGAGAGGTGAAAAAACAATGAGAGAATGGAAGTTTTTACTGTTATTTGTTGGAGGATCATTAGAAAGGTGCAGTCTATGCACTGGGTGGTTATAATTAACAGTCATGGAAGGTGCGGCTGGTCCCGTCGGAGGTTCGAGTCCTCCCTCCGGCATCGGTGTGTGTGTTTGTCCTTAGGATAATTTAGGTTAAGTAGTGTGTAAGCTCAGGGACTGATGACCTTAGCATTTAAGTCCCATAAGATTTCACACACATTTGAACATTTTTTGTTATAGTTAAACGTTCTCTATTTAACACGTATTTAACACGGAAACTAATTACCGTACTAGTACCAAACTTGGTGGCATTAATGTCAAGGACATCGGGAAGAGAAATAATATAGAATCAATTCAACTGAAGCACTTCTATGTGCTGCGGCGGTACATCGAACCGTTACTTACCGGTACCATTACTGCTAAAAAAAAGGGGGCTCAATATGGCGCCCATCAGTATCCAGAAGAGACTGAAGGCGGAGGATTGCTTATGGCACAGCAGAACGAAGCATGTCCGTTGGTTTGTTGGTTACCTCTCTTCATATGCCTCGCTTCAGATTAGCACATGTGTGAATGTTCGTCTGGTAAACCCTGTCCTTCAGGTAGCGCCGCAACCAGAAATCACAGGGAATGAAATCAGCTGATCGTGCCGGCCAAGCATTTAGAAACGATCGGCTGATAATTCGATCGTTCGAAATGTATTTCGGAGAAGCAGGTGAACTTTTCACATGATATCTTGCGAACCATGAATGAAGGGTATCAGACGGATGCCATATTCCTTGACTTCCGGAAAGCGTTTGACTCGGTGCCCCACTGCAGACTCCTAACTAAGGTACGAGCATATGGGATTGGTTCCCAAGTATGTGAGTGGCTCGAAGACTTCTTAAGTAATAGAATCCAGTACGTTGTCCTCGATGGTGAGTGTTCATCGGACGTGAGGGTATCATCTGGAATGCCCCAGGGAAGTGTGGTGGGTCCGCTGTTGTTTTCTATCTGCATAAATGATCTTTTGGATAGGGTGGATAGCAATGTGCGGCTGTTTGCTGATGATGCTGTGGTGTACGGGAAGGTGTCGTCGATGAGTGACAGTAGGAGGATACAAGATGACTTGGACAGGATTTGTAACTGGTGTAAAGAATGGCAGCTAACTTTAAATATAGATAAATGTAAATTAATGCAGACGAATAGGAAAAAGAATCCTGTAATGTTTGAATACTCCATTAGTAGTGTAGCGCATGACACAGTCACGTCGATTAAATATTTGGGCGTAACATTGCAGAGCGATATGAAGTGGGACAAGCATGTAATGGCAGTTGTGGGGAAGGCGGATAGTCGTCTTCGGTTCATTGGTAGAATTTTGGGAAGACGTGGTTCATCTGTAAAGGAGACCGCTTATAAAACACTAATACGACCTATTCTTGAGTACTGCTCGAGCGTTTGGCATCCCTATCAGATCAAAAATGGCTCTGAGCACTATGGAACTTAACTTCTGAGGTCATCAGTCCCCTAGAACTTAGAACTACTTAAACCTAACTAACCTAAGGACATCACACACATCCATGCCCGAGGCAGGATTCGAACCTGCGACCGTAGCGGTCGCGCAGCTCCAGACTGTAGCGCCTAGAACCGCTCGGCCACTCCAGCCGGTCCCTATCAGATCGGATTGAGGGAGGACATAGAAGCAATTCAGAGGCGGGCTGCTAGATTTGTTACTGGTAGGTTTGATCATCACGCGAGTGTTACGGAAGTGCTTCAGGAACTCGGGTGGGAGTCTCTAGAGGAAAGGAGGCGTTCTTTTCGTGGATCGTTACTGAGGAAATTTAGAGAACCAGCATTTGAGGCTGACTGCAGAACAATTTTACTGCCGCCAACTTACATTTCCCGGAAAGACCACAAAGATAAGATAAGAGAGATTAGGGCTCATACACAGGCATATAGGCAGTCATTTTTCCCTCGTTGTGTTTGGGAGTGGGAGAGAAGATGCTAGTTGTGGTACGAGGTACCCTCCGCCACGCACCGTATGGTGGATTGCGGAGTATGTATGTAGATGTAGATGTAGAAGTGCGGTGGCGCCCCATCTTTCATGAAGACTGTTGGGCTCAATGCGTCTCTCTCCTGTAGAGCGGGTATGACATGCTGGCGAAGCATATCGCAGTAACGCTGGCGTGTCACCCTGCACGTCTTCGGTCCTTGAACGCCAACCTGTTCAAAACAGAATGGGCCAATGATGAGCGTAACCGTGAAGCCACACCATAGGGTGGCACGTGCACCATACAGAGCAACTTCACGCATAGTGACTGGAAGTGAAGATCCCCACTCTCGGCAATTCTGTGTGTTCACCTCACCCATCAGAGAAAAACGAGCTTCGTCTGTCCATAGGATGATCCAGGGCCAGCCCTCGTCAGCTTCAATCCTTGCGAGAAAGTGGAGAGCGAAGTCAACACGTCGTTGTGCGTCCTGTGGTGCAAGCTACTGTACTATGTCGGTCTTGTACGGATACCATTTGAGAATGGTTCGAAGCACCTCCCGTACGGTGGACCACGGGATGTTCCACTGCCGTGACACAGCACGCGCCCTACCTGACGATCGGGAATTGCGCGCAGCGTCGTTTGCCATAGCAACAGCGATTTCATCAGCCACCTGTGGTGCAACCGGTCGTCGGCCTCTTCCCTGGGCGACGTCCAGTTTTCCAATTTATTCGAAATTCTTCATCATGCTCCGCACAGCAGGTGGAGAAAGAAGACTCCTCCGTAATCCTTTCAGCCGGCGATATCTCCAAGAGCGGCTGCAGCCTTACTGTTGTTTTGATAATGGAGCTTCACCAATAACGCCCTGCTCATGTTGACACGTCAACAGGTGCACTGCGACTAGTGATGGGGAGCTCGTGAATGAGTCGTTCAAATGAACGCTTCACTCCAGTGAAGTGTGAACTAACCACTCAATTTCAATGAACTGGTACTTCAAACTCTTCACAGATAGCACACTCCACACTTTTTTCTAGTTCACTCACTCTCTTCTCCTCTCCCTCTCCCACTACATCGGCGCTACGTCACTCATTCTCCCTTCACTTCAGTCCTCCCTCTACTGCCTGTCGACGAATCGCGCGGCGAAATACTCTTAGAACAACAGTTGCACTTTGCTTTCCCAACACCTAAATCGGCGAAGAAACCCCAAATTTCACTACTTTTACGCGATCGCGAGTTGCTAGCCATAGTACAAGCGCGAATAGACACAAAAACTGCTTTCCGAATAAAATAAAGAGGGACTTTACCTGAAATATTACCAATGACTACAGGTGACAGTTTACGTTTTGAATTTTGAGGGTTATTACTCTCAACAAAAATAAAATCTACAGGAAAACTTCTGAATAATTACTTAACGTAGGTATATAGACTTTGTGACAGTGGTAAACATACTCATTGTATTTTGTAGTTTTCAGTCCATGAATACAACAAATAAGGTTTCACTTGGCAGATAAAGACTTTTTTGGGCGCTTCGTGAGAAAATGTCGAGCTTCATTAAACGTAATACCTTCTTTATATGTGACAGGCTTCTCTGTTTATCTTTCCTTTGTCCCCTTCGACCATGCTCTATTTAAGTTAGCTCAGACGCTGTAAGAGCGTAAAACATTGCGTGCACGTTACTGCATAGTTCGGCCATCTGTTGGTAAAATTATGAAGTATTACGAAGCTTTATTGTACGAGCGAGGCGAAGCGAGCGTAGCCGCGGCTGAGCGGCGAACTGGGCAACTTCTCCAAGCTTCCGTACTTCATGTACGAACTACTTCATTTGAACGATTCATGGCAAAGAGTGAAATGAATGAAGTAGTTCACGGGAATGAACGAGTTCGACCCATCTCTAACTGCGACTGGTGAGATGCGTGAGACTATGAATCACGATGACTGATCACGGCATCTGGTGGCCATCGTTGGAACTGGACGGTGGCGCTGTTCCTTCGTGGAGCTGTGTCCCACATGTTCATGCGGTGCAGTTGCGACCGGAGACCGTTCAGCGACGGACTGGGAATAACTCTCATTTTGTGACCACAGCTGTCCCTGACTCCTAGTGAATCAAGTTTTACCCACGAGTCGAGACACTTGCCTTGGGCGTGGTCCTTAGTGATCCTCATGAGGTGGAACTCCGGTGCGAGTTTTCTGCGAACCAGCAAATCTGTCGCCGCTGCCATGTTGAACAGTTGAAGTGATTTTATAAGTGCTAGTACAGTAAAGTGATAAAATAAGCAAATGATTCAGAGGAAAGTCCGTCAAGAAGTAATTAAAAAATGAGCAGTGCTGCTGTTAACGTGTTTGTGTATCCTCTCGTTGCGCGTCGTACCGTACTGTATCAATCATCCACACCGTGTTCGGTCTCCCAGAATGAACTGATGTGAATCAGTAAAAATTAGTTACCATAAAAGAGTCAAGTGCCAGTGACTTCTAACGAGCGTGAGGACGTGCGTTCGAACATCGCGTTTCTGCATTATCAACAATCAGTCGCGCCGCGACGGTTACGAGCACGCTCGTATAAGTGAGAACTGAAAAGTTAACTTTATAAACAGTGCCATATCATTACTAGTGTCAAGAAGGACTGGTACCAAATATCTGTGTATGCGTGACGAGTGTAAGAACTTTCGTGTACGTTCGTCCTAGTGATTTTTGTGGAAAGATAATCATCCATTTATTGGGATAACACTTCTGAATTAAAATGTAAACAGTGCAACCTGCAACTTTCTTTATCGTCTCAGAATATACACTACTGGCCATTAAAATTGCTACACCAAGAAGAAATACAGATGATAAAGGGGTATTCTTTGGACAAATATATTATACTAGAACTGAGATGTGGTTACATTTTCACGCAATTTGGGTGCATAGATCCTGAGAAATCGGTACCCAGAACAACCACCTCTGGCCGTAATAACGGCCTTGATACGCCTGGGCATTGAGTCAAACAGAGCTAGGATGGCGTGTACAGGTATAGCTGCCCATGCAGCTTCAACACGATATCACAGTTCATCAAGAGTACTGACTGGCATATTGTGACGAGCCAGTTGCTGGGCCACCATTGACCAGACGTTTCCAATTGGTGAGAGATCTGGAGAATATACTGGCCAGGGCAGCAGTCGAACATTTTCTGTATCCAGAAAGGCCCGTACAGGACCTGCAACATGCGGTCGTGCATTATCCTGCTGAAATGTAGGGTTTCGCAGGGATAATCAGATCATTATATAGTAAAAAATGGTTCAAGTGGCTCTGAGCACTATGGGACTTAACTTCTGAGGTCATCAGTCCCCTAGAACTTAGAACTACTTAGACCTAACTAACCTAAGGACATCACACACATCCATGCCCGAGACAGGATTCGAACCTGTGACCGTAGCAGTCGGGCGGTTCCGGACTGCGCGCCTAGAACCGCTACATACGCTCCAAAACCATTATATAGTAGTTTCTCTTCATAAGAAATAATAGTATTTGTACTAATTTTTTTCTCGATAACTGGAGAGAACTCTCAGTCACCATATCTTTTCAACCACTCAGTGCTCTGAGTATTGTTACATATTTGTTTTCATCACTAGATATTCCGTTGGTGCGAGACAAAAAAAAAAAAAAAAAAAAAAAGGATTAGAATTTTAAACGCGGCTGCGAGATAGCAACCGTACAAGCATATGATACGTATAATGCAGCCAACCGGTTGTAACGAAGTTTTACTTTTACCACGCTTTGTCACCGACTCTGAGTGTCTTCATAAGAAAATACATAATTATACGCAATAACTGACGAACAAATTTAAGAACAATGAGGTTCTCATCACAAAAAATGCTTCCTTAACAAGTTAATGTTAAAACCACACAAAAATAAATGCATTGGAAGTGACATACAGATGATAACTACCAGTAAAACTATAGCCAGATAGTGTAGCACTAGAGCTGCAGTCTACCGAAACTACGGTTCGTTAGTTTTGGTACAGTACGTAAATAACGTAGTAAATCGTAGGATTACCGGTAATATGAGGAAAGAAACATAAAGAAGTGTATCGGAGAGAAACTAGGAGGTGACGACTTCTCTCTGTTTTTCGTTCGTTTGTTTTGTACATAAACTGAACCGCACATCATTCAGTGTTTGTCCAATGTCTGATGCATATCATTACAAACTGTAAACTGCATTTTATGAGTGAGAAAAATTAGTTCATCGCTTGACGTCTGGCAATTTATGCAACCAAAGGAATTAGTTTTGATGCAAGTACAGTCTACATGCACAAACATACGAAAGTGTGTAGATCATTATTGTTATTTTATATTCGGTAGAATATTCTTCATAATGATCTAAGGCAAGTGTTCGCTGTTATTATCCATGAGAGCGAAAGTGGTTTGTGAATATCAGAAACATCTTTTACATAAGCTCGACGAACTACTGAAGGGATGTTTGATATGTTTTTGTTTTGCGTTTTTTTTCGAGGAAAATTGCGTTTTATAGCACTACATGATAAATATGTATTGCTTTTTTTGTTATTTATGCTACAACATCCCTCTGTTTCACGTTACAAGTCAACGATTTCCGAAAAAACCTGATTAGACATTAGCAATTTCAGTTTTGCTATTAAAGTAACAGACAGCGGGGTAACTATGCACAGCATAAATGTTCCATAGGATACGCAGCCCTTTATATAGCCTCATTGAGACGGTTAACCTCTTCCTGTTTCTAGGAGAATCTTGTAAGACACTGATCGCGTATGCACACAAAGTAATCAAAACGAGGTAACGCCCAGTGTGTATGCAACACGCGTACCGTACGGGTAACGTAGGTGACATCTTGACTGACGAATTCTACAGGGTTATTACAAATGATTGAAGCGATTTCACAGCTCTACAGTAACTTTATTATTTGAGATATTTTCACAATGCTTTGCACACACATACAAAAACTCAAAAAGTTTTTTTAGGCATTCACAAATGTTCGATATGTGCCCCTTTAGTGATTCGGCAGACATCAAGCCGATAATCGTTCCTCCCACACTCGGCGCAGCATGTCCCCATCAATGAGTTCGAAAGCATCGTTGATGCGAGCTCGCAGTTCTGGCACGTTTCTTGGTAGAGGAGGTTTAAACACTGAATCTTTCGCATAACCCCACAGAAAGAAATCGCATGAGGTTAAGTCGGGAGAGAGTGGAGGCCATGACATGAATTGCTGATCATGATCTCCACCACGACCGATCCATCGGTTTTCCAATCTCCTGTTTAAGAAATGCCGAACATCATGATGGGAGTGCGGTGGAGCACCATCCTGTTGAAAGATGAAGTCGGCGCTGTCGGTCTCCAGTTGTGGCATGAGCCTATTTTCCAGCATGTCCAGATACAGGGCGTGTCCTGTAACGTTTTTTTCGCAGAAGAAAAAGGGGCCGTAAACTTTAAACCGTGAGATTGCACAAAACACGTTAACTTTTGGTGAATTGCGAATTTGCTGCACGAATGCGTGAGGATTCTCTGCCGCCCAGATTCGCACATTGTGTGTGTTCACTTCACCATTAAGAAAAAATGTTGCTTCATCACTGAAAACAAGTTTCGCACTGAACGCATCCTCTTCCATGAGCTGTTGCAACCGCGCCGAAAATTCAAAGCGTTTGACTTTGTCATCGGGTGTCAGGGCTTGTAGCAACTGTAAAAGGTAAGGCTTCTGCTTTAGCCTTTTCCGTAAGATTTTCCAAACCGTCGGCTGTGGTACGTTTAGCTCCCTGCTTTCGTCGACTTCCGCCGGCTACGCGTGAAACTTGCCCGCACGCGTTCAACCGTTTCTTCGCTCACTGCAGGCCGACCCGTTGATTTCCCCTTACAGAGGCATCCAGAAGCTTTAAACTGCGCATACCATCGCCGAATGGAGTTAGCAGTTGGTGGATCTTTGTTGAACTTCGTCCTGAAGTGTCGTTGCATTGTTATGACTGACTGATGTGAGTGCATTTCAAGCACGACATACGCTTTCTCGGCTCCTGTCGCCATTTTGTCTCACTGCGCTCTCGAGCGCTCTGGCGGCAGAAACCTGAAGTGCGGCTTCAGCCGAACAAAACTTTATGAGTTTTTCTACGTATCTGTAGTGTGTCGTGACCATATGTCAATGAATGGAGCTACAGTGAATTTATGAAATCGCTTCAATCATTTGTAATAGCCCTGTAGTATACAGTTCCTTATGGTAGTCTGCCATAGTTTAACAACTCAGCATAGCACAGTACACGTCGCTACGTGCTGCAAGAGGTAACCTCACACATGCTGAAACTGTCACAATGAGCACACGAATCAAGTCGCGCCATCTAACAACAGTCGCAAATACCAGCTGCTTAATTTACGAAAATTATTTTAAATAGCATATAAGTGTTTATCTCACACACCAATAGCCAGTGTTAGGCAAACTGAGAAATTTTATGAGACAACGCAGTTAGTCTCCAGTGACTGCTTCCTCACGCAGCCCTTAGTGCTATTCCATGTAGCTATAGTTTTACTGGCAATTACCAGCTGTATGTTAGTTTCAGTGACTTTAATGTTAAGTGGTTTTAACATTAACTTGTTAAGGAATTATTTTGTATGACGAGACCATTATTGCTCTTAAATTTATTCGTCAGTTACAGCGAAGACACCCATAGTCGTCGTCTAAACCTGGAAAAAGTCAAATTTTATTGCACCCGGTTGACTGTTTTATACTTATCGGAGCAGAAAGGAGGCTCGGTCGGGCCGCGACGGAATACGACGGGCGGCGCGGCGCGCTGGCTGGCCAGCCTCTGCAGTGGCAGCCGGCAGCGGCGGCGGCGGCGGCGGCGGCGGGTCTCGGGATGCTATCGCCCCTGCAGAGGCCGCCCGCCGACTTTCTCCTTCATTATCTCTGCCCGCCGCCGGCGTTATGCAGACCCCATTAAGGGCGTCGTTTAGCGGAATCGCACTGCTGTTGCGACACCGCAGCCACGATGCGGCGGCCGCGTTCTTCTTCTGGCGTTTTGCACCAGCTAGTCCGTGCACCACCGTGCACTGCACAAAACTGTGACGCACGGGGACTGTGTCTCACGCGGACGAAGCTGGCTCGCAATGGTAGTATGCAGGAAAAATGACTGAAAACAAGTTTCTTGCTTCCAGTAATGCCAAAGCCCTGATTGCCACGAATATCTTACCAGCACTCAATGAACGTCTAAGAAAAAAGTTATGTATCGTCCGTCCGCTGCAATACGAACAACAAATTGATATTTTGCCCGTAGATAGAAAAAAAGACAAATTTAGATAAACGTAGCTCTTATAAACGTAACTCTTAGAAATGTTTTGACTAGACGTAGGGACGGAGAAAATATTCTCTGCGTCATTTGAGCATTGAAAATCATATGGCATGTCCTAAAAGTCCACGCTTCATGACGTGAGTCAATATTATGTGTGTGTGTGTGTGTGTGTGTGTGTGTGTGTGTGTGTGTGTGTGTGTGTGAGTGAATTCCTAAGGGACCAACCTGCTGAGGTAATCGGTCCCTAGACTTACACACTACATAAACTAACCTATGCTAAGAACAACCCACACACCCATGCCCGAGGGAGGACTCGAACCTCCGGCGGGAGAGACCGCGCAGTCCGTGAAAAATGCTTCAAATGGCTCTGAGCACTATGGGACTTAACATCTGAGGCCATCAGTCCCCTAGAACTTAGAACTACTTAAACCTAACTAACCTAAGGACATCACACACATCCATGCCCGAGGCAGGATTCGAACCTGCGACCGTAGCAGTCGCGCGGTTCCGGACTGAGCGCCTAGAACTGCGAGACCACCGCGGCCGGCGCAGTCCGTGACATGACGCCTCAAACCGCGCGGCCACTCCGCGCGGCTAGTCAATATTATTTGGAATCATAAACGAAGGAAAGATTCCAGAAGGTTTTGGGTAGAGTAGGGTGCTTTGACGAGGCGCTTCAACATCCGGAGGGAGGATACAGTGCATCAGCTATTGTATCAATATACCATTCAGCTGAAAACAAGCAACAGCGATGGCATTGGTGCACCTTAAATATATTATATTGATATTGTTAATGATAAGGGCAATAATGAATGAGGTTTTCTTCTACTTTTCGAATGATTATAATTATTTTGCTCATAATATTTTAAAGATAATTTTTTTACGACTTGCTGGATTGTTTTATTCATTTTTATAAGGTATCAAACGTAGATATTAACTTCAGGAAGAAATTTCTGGGAATGTACATTCGGAGCACAGCACTGTATGTTAGTGAGACATTGATTGTGAGAAAACCAGAACAGAAGAGAATGGAAACCTTTAAGAAGTGTTGCTACAGAAGAATGTTGAAAATTCGGTGGACTGATAAGGTACGAAATGAAGAGATTCTCCGCAGAATCTGCGACGAAAGAAACATATGGAAAACACTGACAAGAAGAAGGGACAGCGTGACAGGACATCTGTTAAGGCACCAGGGCATAACTTGCATGGTACTACAGAGAGCTATAGAGGGTATGAACTATAGAAGAAGATAGAGATTCGAGTACATCCAGCAAATAATTGTGGACGTAGGGTGCAATTGCTACGTTGACATGAAGAGGTCGACACAGGATAGGAATGCGTGGTGGACCGCATCAAACCAATCAGAAGACTGTTGACTGTAAAAAAAAGACCAAAGTACCACACTTCAGTATTACAATATATATATTTCACTTCATGAAACCTATAATATTCGATCTTTCTTTTTCAGTTTGGTAAGTACTACCAAACTATCTCTCATATTACTACTGCATTTGAGCCCTCTTTCACGAAATGAATTTCACTGATTCATATTGTGATGAGCTATGTTAGTTCTTCCAACTTAGTGTATCATTTATGGTCATACTTTGCTTTAAATAATAAAATACTGAACCAGTACGTTTCTTCGTGCATAGCGCAACGCGTTTCGAGAAATTATTCTCATTATCGAGTTCAAATATTTACACTGGTATTTTATGTGATGTTTGCCTTTGTGTTGTTCTGTCTCCCTTTCTCTGCAGGCGTCTTTTTGTCATTTTAACGTACTCTGCCTCCTTAATTTTGTGGAAACCCACACACATCCAGACCTCAAATCACGTCGATTACGGAGTTAAAATATTAGTACAGTTAAGTGAAAGAACGTAAGATAATGAGGAAAATCCTAGGACCAAGAACTAAAGATGGGGTACATTATCCAAAACCCAATGCAGAAATATATAAAAATATCTCCAAAATAACAGACACAATGCGCATGAGAAGAATCCAATTCATGGGGCACTTAGAAAGAATGGACTCAAACAGGTTAACGCACAAAATCCATACACTTTTAAAGAACAAAACCACAAGACCGAACTGGTACAAACAGACGGAAAAAGACTTGAGAGAATTAGGGTCTCCAAATCTACATGATAGAAATGAAATCAGAAAAATCACAAACACACGGGGTTTTGAGGAAGAAGAGAGAAAAACTAACCGACATACATGGTCTACGCAACGAAAGCTAGCCCATTCGTTGTTTATGAAGGAATACTGGGCGAAAAGGAAGGCCAACAAATGTTGATTACGCGTGGTCCTAAGTGATCCATCCGCGAAGAAGAAGAAGAAGTAGAGTTAAATAAAATGTCGTGTGACTAGGGCCTCCCGTCGGGTAGACCGTTCGCCGAGTGTAAGTCTTTCGATCTGACGCCACTTCGGCGACTTGCGTGTCGATGGGGATGAAATGATGATGACGGCGTGGCTGCAGGAAGGACATCCGGCCATCCCTAACACTAACCTTGCCAAATCCTTGTAACCACGCCAACCCTGCGATCGGTGCGGGACTATGGCGTAAGCGAAAGAAAGAAAGAACACTGTGTGTGCGTGTACCAAGTTACACTGAACTGATATGCGACCATGTTCCATGTTTTCTCGGTGATTACTTTTTTTTTTTTTTCGACGCTGTGTACATAGAAACTGAGCAGTCCTGTGGAATATTATCGGCATCATTTTGAATTTGACTTTCGATTATTTAGCATAATGCCTTTGGCTGTACAATAAAACGTTCACCTTGTTGTGGTACTTAGCGGTGTTTACATAACGCTAGGTTCCACGGAACAGTGTTTGGTAACAGGTAAGCGAGTAAACAGAGAGGGAGAGGCAGGCAGACAGCCGGAGAGGGAAACTGTTTCTAAAGCAGTGTTTGCATTTCTCTGTTTGCAGGACTTTCACCGAGGCGAGCAGCAGGAGCGCCCCCCGCCGCCCAGACAGCACAGACAGGTAGGTGCAGCGGGCAGCGCTCTGCTCTCGTGCCGCAGCTCACTGCTCACACACGCGCGCCTCTGCTCAGCTTTCGCCGCTCACCTGTCACCGCTAGGGCAACAGCGCTGGATACCGCCACACACGCAGACCGCCAGCTGACTCCCGCAGTGACGGGGCGAATCAGAAACGTTGCAGCAAAACCGCACTAGCCGTCCCCCACACCCAGAAGGCAGGAGACAAGGGCGCCGACATTGCTGCCGTGTTCCTCCACTTCCGCAAAGCGATGGGCACACTTCCGTACTGTCGCCTGCCCTCCGGCTGTTGTTGTTGTGGTCTTCAGTCCTGAGACTGGTTTGATCAAGCTCTCCATGCTACTCTATCCTCTTCGTCATCTCCCAGTACCTACTGCAACCTACATCCTTCTGAATCTGCTTAGTGTATTCATCTCTTTGTCTCCCTCTACGATTTTTACCCTCCATGCTGCCCTCCAGTACTAAATTGGTGATCCTTGGTGCCTCAGAACATGTCCTACCAACCGATCCCTTCTTCTTGTCAAGTTGTGCCACAGACTCCTCCCCAATTCTATTCAATACCTCCTCATTAGTTATGTGATCTACCCATCTAATCTTCAGCATTCTTGTATAGCAACACATTTCGAAAGCTTCTATTCTGTTCTTGTCCAAACTATTTATCGTCCATGTTTCACTCCCATACATGGCTACACTCCATACAAATACTTTCAGAAACGACTTCCTGACTCTTAAATCTATACTCGATGTTAACAAATTTCTCTTCTTCAGAAACGCTTTCCTTGCCATTGCCAGTCTACATTTTATATCCTCTCTACTTCGACCATCATCAGTTATTTTGCTCCCCAAATAGCAAAACTCCTTTACTACTTTAAGTGTCTCATTTCCTAATCTAATACCCTCAGCATCACCCGACTTAATTCGACTACTTTCCATTATCCTCGTTTTGCTTTTGTTGATGTTCATCTTATATCCTCCTTTCAAGACACTGTCCATTCCATTCAGCTGCTCTTCCAAGTCATTTGCTGTCTCTGACAGAATTACAATGTCATTGGCGAACCTCAAAGATTTTATTTCTTCTCCATGGATTTTAATTCCTACTCCGAATTTTTCTTTTGTTTCCTTCACTGCTTGCTCAATGTACAGATTGAATAACATCAGGGATAGGCTACAACCCTGTCTCACTCCCTTCCCAACCACTGCTTCTCTTTCATGTCCCTCGACTCTTATATCTGTCATCCGGTTCCTGTACAAATTCTAAATAGCCTTTCGCTCCCTGTATTTTACCCCTGCCACCTTCAGAATATGAAAGAGAGTATGCCAGTCAACATTGTCAAAAGCTTTCTCTAAGTCTACAAATCCTAGAAACGTAGGTTTGCTTTCCTTAATCTATCTTCTAAGATAAGTCGCCCCACGTGTTCCAACATATTCCCTAGCGAAGATATTGGGGCTGCAAATGGGGAAATCCATTAAGATAAGCGACTTTGACAAAGTGGAGATCATTATTACGCAGAGCCTGTGAACGAGTATCTCGAAAACGGTGAACCTGATCCAATGTTCATTTGCTACTGTGGTGAGCATCTGCGGAAGAGGTACAAGGGCAGTGAAACTACCAATATTTCTGCGCAATCCAAACTGATCTTCCCGGAGGTCGGCTTCTACCAGTTTTTCCAGTCGTCTGTAAAGGATTCGCGTTAGTATTTTGCAGCCGTGAATTATTAAACTGATAGTTCGGTGTGTGCTATAATTTGCCAAAATCTCTTTCCGACACCTCGAACGGTTTCGGATATATGACAGATGTTATGATTTCTTCATTCTCGAGCGCGTGCCGAAGTGAACGTACTACATAAATCCGATTTTCTCGAGATTGAGGACATATTGCGACCTCGTCCCAACTACAAACTAAAACCCAATGTATAAGGTTAATTTCATTCCCAGCAACATGAGGTGTAACACGCACCAAACGCAAAATCGTAGTGACCCATATTTTTAATTGGGAAATTTTTCTAACTTCGCGCAACGTCTCACTTAAATGCCTATATGACACTAAGTGTGACCATTAGCGAGATGATGAGCACTTCACCATCAAGATGACATAAACCTGTAGGCAATGTAAAAATCTATTTTTTATGAATAGTTGCTGTAAAAACGGAAGGCCACAGAGCTAACGGGCAGCACATGACATCGTCCCCTTCACCAGCTGTGTGCGCCCGTAGGCGGGTGCAGCTGCGCTCGACAGCGCGCCGAGTCGTCGTCCTTTCTGTTCTCACACTATCGAAGAAAGTATAAGCGTACGTCATGTTACACCACTTTTCAGTACACATAAACCACCGCATGTCGCGCATTATTGAATTTACAGTCAGTTTCGCTCATCACACATACAGATGTTCGTTGTCTTCATGGCAACACATTAAAGGTTTAAAGCTCTCTTTAGCACCATCGTGGCTCTAGCTCATACCACTTTGTGTTGGCTATGTTGCAGAAAGAAGCTTTAAACCTTTAACGTTTTGACTTCAGGGCAATGAATATCTGAATGTCTGATGAGCGAAAGTAGTGATAGATAATAGTGACCTTTGACAGTTTATCTGAACATTCATTTCCAGCGGTCGCCGTATCCCCTGCACTTCCACGAGGCTCCTCGCGGATTATGTTGTTATCTAGTCAGAAGATGCAATCATACAATGAAGGCTTTCACGACCGGATGGTACTGTTGTTGATAATTCTCCCGGGTTATATGGCCCTGGTCCACGGAATACTTTTATTCCCAACGTTTCGTCCAACGTAGTATTGGACGAAACGTTAGGAATAGAAGTATTCCATGGCCCACGGCCATATAAACCGGAAGAATTATCAACAACAGAAGATGCAATGCTTGAAAATTGTATCAAAATGCAGGGAGACCTGCACAGAATCGACGCCTGGTGCACGGACTGGCAGTCGGCCTCCAAAATAGACGTATATTATATATTGCGAATAAATAGACGGACAGATCCGTTTGACAACACAATTACCTAAAAAACACTGGAAACGGTCACATCTCTGAACTACCTTCCATCATACGTAAAGAGTGATTTAAAGTGGAACTTTCTCACAACCTTGTTCAATGCAGTGGGCTAAAATTCAAACAAAAGAAAATAATGCAGAACATTTCTCGGGTATGCAGCTGGTTGCCGTCTTGCAACAGGCGCGGTATTTCGGCAAGCCGACTTCTCGCCATCTTCAGGCGTTCCTAGAATCTGCTGGACGACGCCAACCGGCTGAATAACCGAGAAATGTTCAAGATTTCCGTATGCCGGGAAAACCTAAAATCACACAAAATAAAATAAATGAAAATATTTACGGCGACCTGACATAACCGGATGAAAGCTAACTACCGTTCGACTTCCCAGTTTACGTTCCAGAATAATCTAGGATTGGAATTCCAGACTGGTTGCATGACTTACGTACTCCAATATTAATCTTAAATAGGCTTAAATGTCCTTTAAACGGTCAGAATAAAAAGAAGATAAGAATTTTTTTGGAATGTAATGATGAAACTGATGTGAGAGTTTCGTGATGTAAATAATCACGGAATTTAGAAGGTTAATTATAGACTTGCAAATGGTTTCGTATCTGACGTACTCACTAATTTCATGCAACTTTTTACTTATCAAGAAGTGCTAGGGTCGAATCTGTGACTCTTGGTCTGCGGATTTTTGGATCATCCAGCTTTTTGGTCAAAATTGCCCACCTGTGGCTCCCAGCTATCCCGACATCCAACGACGTTTGTCGCTGAGAAACATTATGAGTAAAACGAAGAGATACGTAAGCCGTAAACGGTTATCTTGCAGGCACACCTGAATCACACTTCGGGACCTGAATCTACCCATAGGGGAAAAAAGAAAAAAAACGTTCTCGACAGAGCACTGGCCTAAAAGGGTGCTACATCGAAAGAGACTGCATTTGGAATTACGGGCGAAAGATTTATCCCAAGTACTTGGCAACTATGGTGTGCGCCGATGGCCTGGATTAAGTGTAGAGCTGTCGACTCCACGGTGCCAGCTGGAATGGTATCACATGGCTATGCTGACGGTGCTCTCTCCAGCGTCGGCGTCGGTGCTGTTAGAGAGAATTAGGCTGTGCACCTGCAACGGGTTTCGCCATGTCACTTCCTTTCATCGCAGCCAACTCTCTGGTTGTGATTGCGTTGCTGACGCAGCACTCTCTGAGACTGATGGCCAATTCGCTCTCAGGGCGCCGTCGCGCATTTTACGAGGGCAGTTCAATAAGTAATGCAACACATTTTTTTTCTCGGCCAATTTTGGTTGAAAAAACCGGAAATTTCTTGTGGAATATTTTCAAACATTCCCGCTTCGTCTCGTATAGTTTCATTGACTTCCGACAGGTGGCAGCGCTGTACGGAGCTGTTAAAATGGTGTCTGTAACGGATGTGCGTTGCAAACAACGGGCAGTGATCTAGTTTCTTTTGGCGGAAAACCAGAGCATCTCAGATATTCATAGGCGCTTGCAGAATGTCTACGGTGATCTGGCAGTGGACAAAAGCACGGTGAGTCGTTGGGCAAAGCGTGTGTCATCATCGCCGCAAGGTCAAGCAAGAATGTCTGATCTCCCGCGTGCGGGCCGGCCGTGCACAGCTGTGACTCCTGCAATGGCGGAGCGTGCGAACACACTCGTTCGAGATGATCGACGGATCACCATCAAACAACTCAGTGCTCAACTTGACATCTCTGTTGGTAGTGCTGTCACAATTGTTCACCAGTTGGGATATTCAAAGGTTTGTTCCCGCTGGGTCCCTCGTTGTCTAACCGAACACCATAAAGAGCAAAGGAGAACCATCTGTGCAGAATTGCTTGCTCGTCATGTGGCTGAGGGTGACAATTTCTTGTCAAAGATTGTTACAGGCGATGAAACATGGGTTCATCACTTCGAACCTGAAACAAAACGGCAATCAATGGAGTGGCGCCACACCCACTCCCCTACCAAGAAAAAGTTTAAAGCTATACCCTCAGCCGGTAAAGTCATGGTTACAGTCTTCTGGGACGCTGAAGGGGTTATTCTGTTCGATGTCCTTCCCCATGGTCAAACGATCAACTCTGAAGTGTATTGTGCTACTCTTCAGAAATTGAAGAAACGACTTCAGCGTGTTCGTAGGCACAAAAATCTGAACGAACTTCTCCTTCTTCATGACAACGCAAGACCTCACACAAGTCTTCGCACCCGAGAGGAGCTCACAAAACTTCAGTGGACTGTTCTTCCTCATGCACCCTACAGCCCCGATCTCGCATCGTCGGATTTCCATATGTTTGGCCCAATGAAGGACGCAATCCGTGGGAGGCACTACGCGGATGATGAAGAAGTTATTGATGCAGTACGACGTTGGCTCCGACATCGACCAGTGGAATGGTACCGTGCAGGTATACAGGCCCTCATTTCAAGGTGGCGTAAGGCCGTAGCATTGAATGGAGATTACGTTGAAAAATAGTGTTGTGTAGCTAAAAGATTGGGGAATAACCTGGTGTATTTGAATGCTGAATAAAACAACCCCTGTTTCAGAAA
Organism: Schistocerca nitens; assembly: GCF_023898315.1. Taxonomy (NCBI): domain Eukaryota; kingdom Metazoa; phylum Arthropoda; class Insecta; order Orthoptera; family Acrididae; genus Schistocerca; species Schistocerca nitens. Next base: position 820,486,680 of record NC_064618.1, read on the forward strand.
AAAAATGTGTTGCATTACTTATTGAACTGCCCTCGTAGCTTCGCATCTGAGACGGACACCTGACCGCTGACCGATAAATCCCACCGCACTGACTGCTCGGCGTCTCCACCGCGACACGATAGCGCGTACAGGGGGTGGAGACTGAACGAGTCAACCAAGTTTTGAACCAATGCGTTGCTGTTACTCAGAAAATACACACTCACAAGCTCGCACGCACGCGTACACACACACACACACACACACACGCACACACCGCAGTAACAGAAGTATCACTGGCGGTACCATTTACGGTTGTGACCTAGGTCTCCGAAAGGTCGGTAATCATAGCCCTAGCAAAGTCCGGTGCACGCTAATTCCGTGCCGTTCGACCGGGATGTCATCAGTCAGAACGCAGGTGCTGGAAGGAAAAGGAAGACTCATTAGTGTTTAATGTCCCGTGGACGACAACGCCATTACAGAGGGAATGCGACCTCGAACTGCGGAGGAATAGGAGAGGAAGTCGGCCATTTAATTACTCGGTGGACCAAATCGGTGCGGTCTGAGCAACACCGACTCAAAGGAAGGCCTCGGCGCTTGTTCGTGACGTCATGTCAGCTAGGCACGGCGAACGCCAGGTCTGTTGCAGGCATACTCATAATGGTGGTGTCTCCCTCTCTGACACAGGAAAATGGGAAACTATTGGCGGTAGTTGACTAACACATATTGTTCTGAGAGATTTCTGTAATCAATTAATTGTGCAATTCATTACACTTCCTAACAAATAGTGTACTCCTGAAGTTAAATTTCCACCTGTTTTAAGGATTGACATACAAAAACAACTTTATGGTCCAGCAGCAACAGAATTCGTGCTTCTTTGCCTTATTTGTAAATCCGAGGAAGTTACGTTTGTACTGGGTTGCTTATACAAGAAACTGTGAACATATTGGTGCTCTTCTTTAGGTATCTTGGTTGACTATGGGGTGAGGAGCACTGAATGTTAATGAAATATCTTGCGACTGTACACGTTGGGGGAGGGGTGGGGGACAGAAGAAGAGGCAAAAGAGAGATACTTCTTTTATCAAATAATTTTTTTTTTATCTTATAAAGTTTCTCCTTTCAGTTGCAAGAGGGGAATATTTATCTTTTCTAATGTGCATGTTTAAAAAAGTTTAAGCTCAGCAGTATTTTCGATGTATGGAGCTATTTTGTTTCCTGTTTAGAATACCTTTCGTTGAAAACGACTGTAATCTAATGACTGGCAACAGTTGGACATTTACACATGTAAATTAGTTCACATTTCCAGTGACGATATCAAACGAAAATAAATAAATAAATAAAAGAAACGAGTTCATTGTAAGGGGGTTGGGGTAAGTTTCGGTAACAAAATGGATCAAGTAAATATAGTTACTCGAATGTAAAATTTCCGAAGCTTGCAATGGGGTAAAGCATCTTCTCATATTGATCTACTTTTGTTTCGACAGGATTCAGTAATACAGAACTATGATCTTCATTTGTAGCTTTACGATAGTAAGAAAATCTTTCATCTACATAAAACTGCAGAATCCAAAACAATACCACGCCCAGGCGTTTCTGCAAGCAACAGACCTGGCGTTCGCCGTGCCTAGCTGACGTGACGTCACGAACAAGCGCCGAGGCCTTCCTTTGAGTCGCTGTTGGTCTGAGTCGCATTAAACGAACTCTCTGGAATGACACGGTACCCCACAGCAGACTTAACGAAGTTAAGAGCGTATGAAATAGGTTCCCAGGTATGTGGATGCTTCGAAGACTTCTTAAGCAATAGAATTCAGTACGATGTCCTCGACGTCGAATGATCATCAGAGACGAGGGTATCGTTTGGAGTGCCCCAGGCAAGTGTCCCAGGACCGCTCTTATCCTTTGTATACACAAATGATCTGGCGGACAGGGTGAGCGGAAATCTTCGACTGTTTGCTGACGATGCTGTTGGTTGCGAGAAGGCGTCGTCGTTGAGTGACTTTAGGAGGATACGAGATGACTTGGACAACATTTATAGTTCGCGTGATGAATGTCAAATAGCTCTAGATGTAGGAAAACGTGTGTTAATGCAGATAGTAGCCAAAAAAAAATCTCATGTTTGACACGTTCACGTCGATTAAATATCTAGACTTAACGTTCTACATCTACATACATATTACTCCGCTAGCCACTAAGCGGTGTGTGGCGGAGGGCACAATTCGCGCCAAAGTCTTATTCCCCCCCCCCCCCCCCCTTTGTTCCACTCGCGGATCGCGCGAGAGAAAAACGACTGTCTGAACGCCTCAGTACGAGCTCTTATTTCCCTCATCTTTGAATGGTGATCATTGTGCGATTTGAAAGTTGGTGGTAATAATATATGCTCTACATCCTCGGTGAAGATCGGATTTCGGAATTTAGTGAGCAGCCCCTTCTGTTCAGCAAAAATGGTTCAAATGGCTCTGAGCACTGTGGGACTTAACATATATGGTCATCAGTCCCAAGAATGTCCCCCTATTCTTAAACACAACACCCAGTCATCACGAGGCAGAGAAAATCCCTGAGCCCGCCGGGAATCGAATGCGGGAACCCGGGCGTGGGAAGCGAGAACGCTACCGCACGACCACGAGCCTTCTGTTTAGCGCGCCGTCTATCTGCAAGAATGTCCCACTTCAAACTTTCTATGACATTTGTAAAGCTCTCGCGATGGCTAAATGTACCAGTCACGAATATTGCCGCTCTTCTTTGGACCTTCTCAGTCTCTTGAACCAGACCCAACTGGTAAGGGTCCCATACAGACGAACAATACTCCAAGACTGGACGAACTAACGTATTGTAAGCTATTTACTTTGTTGAAGGACTGCATCGCTTCAGCACTCCACCTATAAACCGCAATCTAGAGTTCGCCTTACCCGTTACTTGTGTAATCTGATCATTCCATTTGAGATCATTTCGAATAGTCACACCCAGATACTTGACGGACGTTACCGCTTCCAAAGACTGGGCATTTATTTTGTACTCGTACATTAATGGTGATTTTCGCCTTGTTATACGCAGTAGGTTACACTTGCTGATATTGAGAGATAACTGCCAGTCATTACAGCACGCATTTATTTTATGCAAATCCTCATTGATCTGTTCACAACTTTCGTGTGATACTACTTTCCTGTAGACTACAGCATCATCGGCAAACAGTCTAAGGCCGCTGTCAATACCATCAATCAGCAAAGCGATATTAAATGGTACGAGTATGTAAGGACGTTAGCAGGGAAGACGAATGGTCGATTTCGTTTTACTGGGAGAATTTTGGGAAAGTGTAGGTCATTTAAAAGGAAACCTCATATAGAACACTACTTCGACCCATTCTTTAGTCCTGCTTGAGTGTCTGGGATCGTCAGTAAGTCGGAGTAAAGGAAGACTTCGAAGAAATTCAAAGGTGTGCTGCTAGATTTGAATGCGCAGGTTCGATCAACACCCCAGTGTTATGGAGGTGCTTCCTGAACACAAGTGCAAATTCCTGGAGGGAAGCCAATGTTCTTGTCGACGAACATTTTTGAGAAAATTTAGAGAACCGGCATTTGAAGTTGACTGCAGAACGATTCTTCTGCCGCCAACGTACATTTCGCGTAAGGACCACGGAGGTGAGAGAATTAGGGCTCGCATGGAGGAATATAGATAGTGGTTTTTGCCTCGTTCTATATGGGATGGATCAGGAGAGAAAATGACTAGTATTGGTACTGTTCTCTTTAGACGGTTCATTAATAAGTCGTACTGTATGTGCTTCGTTCAAGTAAACGAACAAAAATACGTTCCTGTCATAAAATAGTTTCATTTGGACAGTTCATGACCAATGAAAATTCATCCACGCTCGTTGCAAATTTGTATGGAGTCTATTCCTACGTTTTCATCGATTTAAAACTTTGCGGCTGCAATCAAGAGCGCCAACATTTGTCCTGAAAGCAACTCACGTTGATCACCAACGGCAGAAGGCGCATAGTGCACGATGTTGCATAGTACGATAGCGTTTGTAGGTATATGAAAAATCTGAAGCCATGTGTGTATCAAAGGAAAGGGCACTCTCCATTCTACCAGGATAACTAACTGTGGGGAAACTTTTGTTACACGAGTTCCGTACTTTTTGAATTTTGATCAACAGTGAGTGCGGAAACGAGTTATTCTCCAGTGCTTAGGCCGTTTTAAAATGAATCCGAGGAGCATTATGTGTCGATTTGTTACTGTGGGTGAGTTGTAGCTCCATCATGTCACGGCAGAAGGAAACCAAAGTACCTGTAGTGGGCGCGATCGGCGGCCGTGCAGTAAAAAGTCGAAGTGGTTTTCATCTGACAAGTAGCGGATGCGGAAGAGATAACTTCCGGACGGCCAAAAGGATGGAGAAATACGTGATAAGTGCATGGATAACAAAAGAAAAGAAACATACCTTCCACCAGAATAACACATCCGCTCACAACTGTACACTGACAGTACAAAAACTGTGGTGACATGAAGTATGATTGTTGGAGCAACACCAAGAATGGCACCCTCTGACCTACAACTACATCCACGTACAACGACATGTGTCGTCGAGAAACGTTTTGAGTCCGGTGAAGGCGTTACGTAAGCTGTAAACCGGTATTTTGCAGGCCATCGTCAATCGCACTTTCGGCATTAAGGCTCCTCACAGTGGGGTGGGGTGGGGGGGGGGGGGGAGGGGGACGAATGCGTTGCCGACAGCGTATTGACCTAAAAGGGAGCTACAGCGAAATCTTCATTGAGAAACCGATAAATTTTCTGACTGCCGTATTATATGGGCGTTCAACATTCGGACTGAAGATAAATTGGAGTAGTTACTTCTTTGACGGTTGAAACCACGAAGCCGAATGCCTATGGCCATCATCCCTATCGAAATTGCAATCATCTTAGAGATCTTGATTGCTTCTCGGACTTTGTTCTGTAAATATTATACGATTTGCGTAGCCTTTGTGTGCTATTAAAATCTGTATCCTACCAATAGCTGGCCTGGTATTCCACTACAGTAGAATTCACTCTTTGTTTTTAGCTCGTGTGATGTTGGTGCTGTTTAATTTGTTGCCTATACTCCTCACAGCTACACCTATATACAGTCTGCACCAACCACCCCTCTCTCCCGTTGTGTGGAGCCAACCGAGAGCACCCGTTTCTAGAAGTAACTATTGGTGGAAGTTCCTATGGGCCCAAACTGCTGAGGTCATCGGTCCCTAGGCTTACACACAACTTCATCTAACTTAAACTACCTTACGTTAAGGGCAACACACACACACAGACACACACACACACACACACACACACACACACAAACACACACAGACATCCATGCTCGACGGAGGACTCGAACCTCTGACGGGGGGAGCCGCGCGAACCGTGGCAAGGCGCCCCAGACCGCGCGGCTCTACAAGGAAAAATACTTATTTTGTACCAGTTAAAAAACGCAGTATCTATAGTATTTTACCAGAAGAACTAACTTATGCCGTCAATTAATTAAGTACCGAAAGAAAACCATCCACAGCAAACGTTCATCGTTCGTCTTCTTTGTATCGTTAATACAACTTACTTTGAAGGAAAAAAAAAAAAAATGCTTCGTTCTGCTGTGCCATAAGCAATCCTCCGCCTTCAGTGTCTTCTGGATACTGATGGGCGCCATATTGAGCCCCTTTTTTTTAGCAGTAATGGTACCGGTAAGTAACGGTTCGATGTACCGCGGCAGCACATGTCTCAGTTAAATTGATTCTATATTATTTCTCTTCCCGATGTCCTTTACATTAATGCCACCAAGTTTGGTACTCGTACGGTAATTAGTTTCCGTGTTATAACGTGTTAAATAGAGAACGTTTAACTATAACAAAAAATGTTCAAATGTTTGTGAAATCTTATGGGACTTAACTGCTAAGGTCATCAGTCCCTAAGCTTACACACTACTTAACCTAAATTATCCTAAGGAGAAACACACACGCCCATGCTCGAGCAAGGACTCGAACCTCCGCCGTGACCAGCCGCACAGTCCATGACTGCAGCGTCTAAGACCGCTCGGCTAATCCCGCGCGGCTCCTTTGAAGGCCTTAGCTACAGAAAGCCATCATACCCTTTGATGTTTTCCTAGAGAGATGCAGCTCCGATCCCTAACTAAAAATGGTTCAAACGTCTCTTAGCACTATGGGACTTAACATCTGAGGTCATCAGTCCCCTGCAACTTAGAACTACTTAAACCTAACGACATCACACACATCCATGCCCGAGGCAGGATTCGAACCTGCAACCGTAGCAGTCACGCGGTTCCGGACTGTAGCGCCTAGAACCGCTCGGCCACCACGGCCGGCGATCCCTAACTCTTATTCTCATTGATGAGGAGCCGCCAGAGTGTTTTATTGAACTTATTACGAATATGTTAGAACCTGTGACAGCCGGCCGGGGTGGCCGAGCGGTTCTAGGCGCTACGGTCTGGAACCGCGCGACCGTTATTGTCGCAGGTTCGACTCCTGCTTCGGGCATGGATGTGTGTGATGTCCTTAGGTTAGTTAGGTTTAATTAGTTCTAAGTTCTAGGGGACTGAGAACCTCAGATGTTAAGTCCCATAGTGCTTAGAGCCATTTGAACCATTTTTTAGAACCTATGACAATGTACTGAATACAAATACTAAAAAAATCGTTCATTCCATTAACTAGTTTTCGAGCCTTTTCAGACTCATATTCAGATGGGGCACGTAGAAGTTACACCTTTGTTTCCGTAGCGTGGTGCTGGATGGTGGCTCTGTGACAATATGGACAGTGTGGGCGGCTTTGTAATTGCTGTCCACCTGAGAGCTTCATTGTGATTACCAATTGGCCACATATCACTCCCTTCTCACTTCGAATATAAATGTATATGCCGATCGTCGCAATAAATCCGCCAGGATTCATTATGTGCTGTACAAGTGACGCGTGTTAAGAAGAGTGTGGCAGGAGTGCGTAGCACCGCTTGCTGGGTAGCGGTGCGAAGTGGCGTCTAAATACCTGTTTGTGTCGGTGGGCTCCGCGAATACTCTGTCTGGCAGAGCATTGTCTGGCCTTCTGTAGACCAACGCACGTAGAAGCTGGCGACCGACGTCTCTTTCCGTCTCCAAGGTTAAGATTTTCGGATGAACGACATTTAAGATCTCGCTAAACTGTGTAGTTCTGCCGTTAGATGAAACACTCCTATAAGAAAAATAGGAAGAGAGCATAAGGACTGAGCTCTGCTAAATTTTTTGCGATATTTATGCACGAGTTTTCAGTTTATGGTGTTCTTCTCATGCCGGCATAGTTCATATTTCATAACTACACTACTGGGCATTAAAATTGCTACACCACTACGATGACGTGCTACGGACGCGAAATTTAACCGACAGGAAGAAGATGCTGTCATATGCAAATGATTAGCTTTTCAGAGCATTCACACAAGGTTAGCGACGGTGGCGACACCTACAACGTGCTGACACGAGGAAAGTTTCCGACCGATTTCTCATCCACAAACAGCAGTTGACCGGCGTTGCCTGGTGGAACGTTGTTGTGATGCCTCGTGTAAGGAGGAGAAATCCGTACCATCACGCTTCCGACTCTGATAAAGGTCGGATTGTAGATTATCGCGACTGCGGTTTATCGTATCGCGACATTGCTGCTCGCGATGGTCGAGATCCAATGACTGTTGGCAGAATATGGAATCGGTGGGTTCAGAAGGGTAATACGGAAGTCCGTGCTGGATCCCAACGGCCTCGTACCACTAGCAGTCGAGATGACAGGCATCTTATCTGCATGGCTGTAACGGATCGTGCAGCCACGTCTCGATCCCTGAATCAACAGATGGGGACGTTTGCAACACAAGAACCATCTGCACGAACAGCTCGACCACGTTTGCAGCAGCATGGACTATCAGCTCGGAGACCACGGCTGCGGTTACCCTTGACGCTGCATCACAGGGAGGAGCGTCTGCGATGGTGTGCTCAACGACGAACCTGGGTGCACGAATGGCAAAACGTCATTTTCCGGGATGACTCCAGGTTCTGTTTACAGCATCATGATGGTCGCATTCCTGTTTGGCGACATCGCGGTGAACGCACATTGGAAGCGTGTATTCGTCATCGCCGTAATGGCGTATCACCCGGCGTGATAGTATGGGGTTCCATGGGTTACACGTGTCGGTCACCTCTTGTTCGCATTGACGGCACTTTGAACAGTGGACGTTTCATTTCAGATGTGTTACGACCATGGCACTACCCTTCATTCGATCCCTGCGAAACCCTAAATTTCAGCAGGATAATGCACGGCCGCACGTTGCAGGTCCTGTACGGGCCTTTCTGGATACAGAAAATGTTCGACTGCTGCCCTGACCAGCACATTCTCCAGATCTCTCACCAATTGAAAACGTCTCGTCAATGGTGGCCGAGCAACTGGCTCGTGACAATACGCCAGTCACTACTCTTGATGAACTGTGGTATCGTGTTGAAGCTGTATGGGCAGCTGTACCTGTACACGCCATCGAAGCTCTGTTTGACTCAATGGCCAGGCGTATCAAGGCCGTTATTACGGCCAGAGGTGGTTGTACTGGGTACTGATTTCTCAGGATCTATGCACCCAAATAGCGTGAAAATGTAATCATATGTCACGTCTAGTATAATATATTTGTCCAATGAATATCCGTTTATCATCCGTATTTCTTCTTGGTGTAGCAATTTTAATGGCCAGTAGTGTAGTTTGAGATATGGAAACTAGACTCGCAATGCGAAATTGTGTCATCCTGTGACATCTAGACATTCTAGAAGCCAAGTCACTGCGACATCTCGCCTGCTTCCTCAGAGACAGCTGCAAACAGAGCCCGCAGGGGGCCCGGCAGCCCTTGACATCTCGAGACGGGACGAGGTACCTGCACACGTACCGCCACCGCAGGCACGGCGCCATTAAGCGAATGCAGTAATTGCCCGGCGTTTTTGAGCTCGGCGTCCTCGATCGCCGCCTTTGACCTGCTTGCAGAAGGAATGTCTGCGCGTCCGGTCGCCGGCCGGCCTTTACGACACGGCCGTAAATCTGTTCCTTAAGACGCCTGCTGCAGTTTGCCCTAATGAACATTCCGCTACCGACGTAGCTGACCGCCGTGCCACTACAGCCCGCGTCGGCGGCCATCTCGAAATCGTCTCACAGCACGGCGTCCATTCCACTGGTTGTGATTACTTGTTTAGCATCACTTGAAGTACACTACTGGCCATTAAAATTTCTACACCAAGAAGAAATGCAGATGATAAACAGGTATGCATTGGACAAATATATTATACTAGAACTGACATGTGATTACATTTTCACGCAATACGGGTGCATAGGTCCAGAGAAATCAGTACCCAGAACAACCACCTCTGGCCGTAATAATGGCCTTGATACGCCTGGGCACTGAGTCAAACAGAGCTCGGATGGTGTGTACAGGTACAGCTGCCCCTGCAGCTTCAACACTATACCACAGTTCATCAAGAGTAGTGACTGGCGTATTGTGACGAGCCAGTTGCTCGGCCACCATTCACCAGACGTTTTCAATTGGTGACAGATCTGGAGAATGTGCTGGTCAGGGCAGCAGTCGAACATTTTCTGTATCCAGAAAGGCCCGTACAGAACCTGAAACATGCGGTCGTGCATTATCCTGCTGAAATGTAGGGTTTCGCAGAGATCGAATGAAGGGTAGAGTCACGGGTCGTAACACGTTTGAAATGTAACGTCCACTGTTCAAAGTGCCGTCAATGCGAACAAGAGGTGACCGAGACGTGTAACCGATGGCACCCCATACCATCACGCCCGGTGATACGCCAGTATGGCGATGACGAATACACGCTTCCAATGTGCGTTCGCCGCGATGTCGCCAAACACGGATGCGAGCATCACGATGCTGTAAGCAGAGCCTGGATTCATCCGAAAAAATGACGTTTTGCCATTCGTGCAGCCAGGTTCGTCGTTGACTACACCATCGCAGACGCTCCTCCCTGTGATGCAGCGTCAAGGGTAACCGCAACCACGGTCTCCGAGCTGATAGTCCATGCTGCTGCAAACGTCGTCGAACTGTTCGTGCAGATGGTTGCTATCTTGCAAACGTTCCAATCTGTTGATTCAGGGATCGGACGTGGCTGCACGATCCGTTACAGCCATGCGGATAGGATGTCTGTCATCTCGACTGCTAGTGATACGAGGCCGTTGGGATCCAGCACGGCGTTCCGTATTACCCTGCTGAACCCACCGATTCCATATTCTGCTAACAACCATTGGATCTCGACCAACGCGAGCAGCAATGTCGCGATACGATAAACCGCAATCGCGATGGGCTACAATCCGACCTTTATCAAAGTCGGAAACGTGATGGTACGGATTTCTCCTCCTTACACGAGGCTACACAACAACGTTTCACCAGGCAACGCCGGTCAACTGCTGTTTGTGTATGAGAAATCGGTTGGAAACTTTCCTCATGTTAGCACGTTGTAGGTGCCGCCACCGGCGCCAACCTTGTGTGAATGCTCTGAAAAGCTAATCATTTGCATATGCAAGCATCTTCTTCCTGTCGGTTAAATTTCGCGTCTGTACCACGTCATCTTGGTAGTGTAGCAATTTTAATGGCCAGGTGTACATGCTACTGTCCTGTCGAAATAACAAAGTGCCTGAGAACTAGTTGTTTACGGATCAGCTACTAGGAGAGCTCAAAAAGTAAGCTGCACATTTTTACGGCAGGCCAAAGTGATTTATACTGAATGCTGCACTACACTTCGAAGTGACACAGATACCTGGTAGTATTTTTTAGCATCGTCACCCATTCTCAGTGGAAACGGTCGGAAATTTCTGCCAAGCGTTCGATTCTTCGATGACAGAAATCGGCCCCTCGGTCACAGAATCTTTCGAGAACCACTGTGCGAAGGTCCGCAACCTCCGAAAAAATCTGCGACAGCCGCGAAACTGTCCGTCGATATCCTGTGCATTGTCCTCTGTGGCAGGTGATGCTGGCCTTCCTCCCCGATCAGCGTCGCCCGCGTCTGTGCGGCCTTGGTCAAATTGTCGACACAATTCCGTTACTGCTGAACTTGACACTGCATTTGCTAATTCACCGCCAGAATTTCACAGTGAATTTCTGTGCTCTTTCCACGTTTTGTCCACAAGAATTGTACTGCCGGGAGTACTTCAAGTGTGGAGTACTTTCCCTGTTGCCACTCTGTTTCATTTCCACACTGTGAGACACCTGTCATATTCGTAACAGCAGCATGAATAAGACTGATAATCCAAAACATTATGACCACTGCCCATCGCAACGCTGGGTGCCACATGGTGGCATTGCGGGCACTTAGCGCGATAACAAAAGTATGTAAGCGGGTGAGGGATCACCCTAGCGAAGATGTTGTTGTGGCCTTCAGTCCACAGACTGGTTTGATGCAGCTCTCCATACTACTCTATCCTGTGCAAGCTGCTTCATCCCCCAGAACCTACTGCAACCTACATCCTTCTGAATCTGCTTAGTGTATTCACCTCTTGGTCTCCCTCTTCGATTTTTACCCTCCACGCTGCCCTCCAATATTAAATTTGTGATCCCTTGATGCCTCAGAATATGTCCGACCAACCGATCACTTCTTCTAGTCAAGTTGTGCCACAAATTTCTCTTCTCCCCAATCCTATTCAATACCTCTTCATTAGTTATGTGATCTACCCATCTAATCTTCAGCATTCTTCTGTAGCACCACATTTCGAAAGCTTCTATTCTCTTCTTGTCCAAACTATTTATGGTCCACGTCCCACTTCCATACACGGCTACACTGCATACAAATACTTTCAGAAACAACTTACTGACACTTAAATCTATTTCCTTGCCATTTCCAGTCTACATTTTGTATCCCCTCTACTTCGATCATCATGAGTTATTTTGCTCCCCAAATAGCAAAACTCATTTACTACTTTAAGCGTCTCATTTCCTAATCTAATACGCTCTCAGCATCACCCGCTTTAATTCGACTACATTCCACTATCCTCGTTTTGCTTTTTTGATGTTCATCTTATATCCTCCTTTCAAGACATTGTCCATTCCGTTTAGCTGTTCTTCCAGGTTCTTTGCTGTCTCTGACTGAATTACAATGTCATCGGCGAACCTCAAAGTTTTTATTTCTTCTCCGTGGATTTTAATACTAACTCCGAATTTTTCTTTTGTTTCCTTTACTGCTTGCTCAGTGTACAGATTGAATAACATCGGGGAGAGGCTACAACCCTGTCTCACTCCCTTCCCACCCACTGCTTCCCTTTCATGCCCCTCGACTCTTATAACTGCTATCTGGTTTCTGTACAAATTGTAAATAGCCTTTCGCTTCCTGTATTTTACCCCTGCCACCTTCAGATCCGCATCAGGTGGGACTGACCGATGATATCGAAAAAGAACAAAGAAGGACCGCTCGTTTTGTATTATCGCGAAATAGGGAAGATAGTGCCACACACATGATACGTGAATTGGAGTGGCAATCATTAAAACAAAGGCATTTTTCGTTGCGACGGGATCTTCTCATGAAATTTCAATGACTAGTTTTCTCCTCCGATTGCGAAAACATTCTGTTGGGACCCAGCTAGATAGGGAGAAGTGATCATCACGATAAAATAAGAGAAATCAGGGCTGGCACGGAAAAATTTAAGTGCTCGTTTATCCCGCGTGCCGTTCGAGAGTGGAACGGTAGGGAGACAGCATGAAGGTGGTACATTGAACCCTCTGCCAGGCACTTTATTGTGAATAGCAGAGTAATCACGTAGATGTAGATGTAGATGAGACAGCAGGAGAGTTCTCATGGTTATCCCAAGCACCCTGACTGAATTTTTGTACTTCGATCTGATATGGTGTCATTCATGAACAGCATTGCTGGGGGGTGTTTTCCAGTAGGATAACACTCGCTCAGATACCGCGGTTGTAGCCCAAGATACTCTACAGAGTGTTCATATGTTGCCTTGGCCTGCTCCACCAGCAGATCACTCTTCAATTGAGCACATATGGAACATAATCGGACAGAAACTCCAGCGTCTTCCACAACCAATATTAACCCTCCCTGTATTGACCGGCCAAGTGCAACAAGCATGAAACTCCATCCCACAGACCGACTTCCGGCACCTGTACAACACAACATATTCACGTTTGCATGCTTGCATTCAACATTTGGACGCTCACACCGGTTACTAATGTGCCAGCATTTCACATATGATTTACATAAACGATCTGGTTGATGGTATTGACAGCAGCCTGAGACTGTTTGTCGATGATGCTGTAGTCTACAGGAAAGTAGTATCACACAAAAGTTGTGGATAAATCAATGAGGATTTGGAGAAAATAAATGCGTGGTGTAATGGCTGGAAGTTACCTCTCAATATTAGTAAGTGTAACCTACTGCGTATAACAGGGCGAAAATCCCCATTAATGTACGAGAGTTCAATCCCGTCTCCAGCCATCCTGATTTAGGTTTTCCGTGATTTCCCTAAATCGTTTCAGGCAAATGCCGGGATGGTTCCTTTGAAAGGGCACGGCCGATTTCCTTCCCATCCCTTTCCTAACCCGAGCTTGCGCTCCGTCTCTAATGACCTCGTTGTCGACGGGACGTTAAACACTAACCACCACCACCACATAATGTACGAGTACAAAATAAATGCCCAGTCTTTGGAAGCAGTGTCGTCCGTCAAGTATCTGGTTGTGACTATTCGAAATGATCTCAAATGGAATGATCAGATTACACAAGTGACGGGTAATGCGAACTCTAGATTGCGGTTTATTGGTAGAATCCTGAATCGATGCAGTCCTTCAACAGAGGAAATAGTTTACAATACGTTAGTTCGTCCAGTCTTGGAGTATTGTTTTCGTCTGTATGGAACCCTTACCAGTTGCGTCTGATTCAATAGATTGAGTAGATCCAAAGAAGAGCGGCAAGATTCCTGACTGGTACATTTAGCCATCGCGAGAGCGTTACAGATCTCATAGAAAGTTTGAAGTGGGACACACTTGCAGATAGACGGCGTGCTAAACAGAAGAGGCTGCTCACTAAATTCCGAAATCCGATCTTCACCGAGGATGTGGAGCATATATTATTACCATCAACTTTCAAATCGCGCAATGATCACCTTCAAAGATAAGGGAAATAAGAGCTCGTACTTTGGCGTTCAGACAGTTGTTTTTCCCTCGCGCGATCCGTGAGTGGAACAGAGGGGGGGGGGGGGGGGGGGGAAATATGACTTTGGCGCGAATTGTGCCCTCCGCCACACACCGCTTGGTGGCTAGAGGAGTATATATGTAGATGTAGATATAGACGTACACAATGCTCTCTATTTTAAAGTTACTGATGCATTCAAACGTATTAAGTGTGTCATAATAAGATCCGTCCAATACAAGATTTTTGAATTTGAACGTATTCTCGTCAGATCTTCATCAATTAAGACTGGAAGTACTTTTAAATTATGTAAAGCACTTTTAAATTACGTATGACAAACGTGCAACTATCAGTAATACACCTCTTCCGTCTGGAATCTCGCGTCACCTACTAGCAGTTCATCTGTAGAATTATCTAATGGGCAGTCAAACATTTTCTGTTCGAATGGCGTACATACAGGAATCGGTTTATTGTAAACGTAGGCTTCCGCGGTCGTTGTCACAGTCAGTAAATTTCTTCTGGCTTTGAGGCCGCATTGTCATCTATAAAATTCCGACGTTTCGGCGACTGTTGCAAGGCACCTTTCTCGGGGTGTATTGCTCAGGAATTTTATAGATGACAATGCAGCCTCAAACCCAGAAGAATTTTACTTACAGGAATCGGTTTGCCAATCAGGCAAAATCGGCGTGATCATTGAGGCAATTATCCCACCGACGCCCCAGGTTGAAGATATCCGTTCGTGAAACGCCGTGAAGAAGTCCGGAACTGCCAGCTGGGCATCCTCGTCCGACAGGAATCGTCGATCCTTCAGGGCCCTTTTCAATGGACCGAAAGCGGGTGAATCGTATGAGGAGAAATGAGGAGTAAAAGGCAGCTGCTCGACACTCTCCCAGGTACGTCGGCGGCCCTCTTTGTGGTTCATTGAACCCTCTGCCACGCACTTTATTGTGAATAGTAGAGCAATCACGTAGATATGTCGAATCACGACCAGCAAGGAAATTTTTCGACACACGTACTGCTCCATACACACTCTTCAATCTCCGCTGGATGTCTACCGGCGTTGTATTTTTTATATTTTTTTCTCCAGATCTCATTTTGTTCGTTTTCGTTCGTTGTACCTGCTCGTGGCGGACGTTGGAAGACACCCGTTTCAGTTCGTCGTTGATCCATTAACTTTTTTTTTTTTTTTTTTTTTTTTTTGCAGAGGGCAGCTAACCCTCTGACCGAACACGCTGAGTTACCGTGCCTGCGCGTTTGTGCTTCGACAGCCAAGAAAAGAGTAACAGGAAGTTGCATCTCTTTGGACGGATTGGATAATAGCGTCGCCATAATTCGCGTTTCCGCATTTACTGCACAGACGTCGGACAGATAAGAATCTCACAACACTCACTTTCCTACACGTCGCTGCCTATTGATCCTCATCGGAGTCACGTTACAGTACATGTACACTGTAGCAGCGCCCTCGAACGGAAATTTTTGATGGCCCCTTATATTAACGACAGGAATGGTACCACACGACTGTTGTGTTCTACTAGGCAGCATGCATAATGCTTACAGCGACTGACGGATTACTCTTTTTGCTGATTTATTCAGGTATGTTCTGGTACGTTTTGTTTTAGGTATGGTGTAATAGCACCGTTGCGTATGTTAGATTATATCATGGTTACTCAAACTGTGTTCCGCAGAGCACTGCTGGTGCGGGGAAATAGAATACATGCTCCGAGAAAAACATGGCTGTTTTCCGACATTTTGACAGTACTAATCGTTTTTCCAACATTTTATTATGATTTATATATTATTATTTATCACTGAATAAAGAAAGTGTTTCACAATTTTTTTAAAATTTCGTCAAATTTCACAATAAAGAGGTGTGCCATGAAATACGAGGTATTTCAGAGGAACAGTTAGGGAATCCGTGGATTGTATGAGGTCAGTTATTACGTTTTTCGCGTCTCTAGAGATCTGAAGCTGGTTCGGCTCAACTGAAATACACGCAATATAAAAAGACAATTAAATTTCTTTATTACTGGTTTTTCTTCCAAGAAAGACAATATTTGCAAAACTCTTACCTTGTCTATCAGTTCTCTGCGATACAGTGTCAATCGGCGCTCACGGAGAGGCATACTAGAGCAATATCAAAGTTAAAGGTATCTTCAAATATGTAATGCCGTGCGGTTCTAGGTGCTTCAGTCCGGAACCGAGCGACCGCTACGGTGGCAGGTTGGAATCCTGCCTCGGCCATGGATGTGTGTGATGTCCTTAGGTTAGTTGGGTTTAATTAGTTCTAAGTTCTAGGCGATTGATGACCTCAGAAGTTAAGTCGCATAGTGCTCAGAGCCATTTGAAGCATTTTGCAAATACGTAATGTTCTCAGACGATACGTTTAATAGAAGTAAGTCTTCGAAAATGCAGGGTAAGAATTCGCGTCATAACATTGATACATATTTGTTGATTCTTTCGTTGCCATCGGTGCTGGTTTTTGTTCGAATGGTTCAAATGGCTCTGAGCACTCTGGGACTTAACATCTGAGGTCATCAGTTCCCTAGAGTTACAACTACTTAAACCTAACTAACCTAAGGACATCACGCACATACATGCCCGAGGCAGGATTCGAACCTGCGACCGTAGCAGCCGCGCGGTGCCGGACTAAAGTGCCTAGAATCGCTCTGCCACAGCGGCTGGCCTGGTTTTTCTCAAGGTATCTCCGGCCGTTAGTTGTTTGGTAATTTTCCTGACGCTACACCAGCACGAGTGACTGGCATTGTCTACGATGCACCCTCCGTTGCTCGTGGCGGGGCGCAGTTGAGCCCGAGGCCAGAGGTCACATGTACCTGACGTACCAATATCTGAGGTAGGACCCTGAAGGATCCTGCTTCTCCCCTTGCTACCTGGAAAGGCCATTTTCTGCAGCAAGGAATCGTTCAGAGGAAAGGGGAGAGCCTCAGTGTAAACAGATGCTGGATTCCCGTGCTGCTGCGAACGGCCGTCGAAGGTGGCAAGTGGAGAACCAGGATCTTCCACGGTCCTACCTCAGAGGTTGGCGCAACAGGTAGTTGTCACCTCCGGCCGCGTGGTCGACTCCAGTCTGAAACCAGTTTTAGGAGGCGCATCTTCGACATTGCCAGTCTCTCGTGCTGGCGAAACGTCAAAAAATGGTTCAAATGGCTCTAACAAGGGAACCTCCCCATCGCACCCCCCTCAGATTTAGTTATAAGTTGGCACAGTGGATAGGCCTTGAAAAACTGAACACAGATCAATCGAGAAAACAGGAAGAAGGTGTGTGGAACTATGAAAAAAATAAGCAAAATATACAAATGAGTAGTCCATGTGCAAGATAAGCAACATCAAGGATATTATCAGCATAGGAGCGCCGTGGTCGCGTGGATAGCGTGAGCAGCTGTGGAATGAGAGGTCCTTGGTTCAAATCTCCCCTCGACTGAAAACATTAATTTTTTTTATTTTCAGACAATGTTATGATTTGTACCTTCGTTCACAGACGTCTCTGTTCACTGTAATAAGTTGAGTGTCTGTCTTTTGTGACCGCACCGCATAACCGTGCGATTAGTAGACGAAAGGACGTGTCTCTCCAATGGGAACCGAAAACATTTGATCGCAAGGTCATAGGTCAACTGATTCCTCCACAGGAAAACACGTCTGATATATTCAAACGACACTGGTGACGGCATGTGCGTCACACGACAGTAATACGTTATCGACCCACCTAACTTGTACACTTGGCGAATGGGTAAAAAGATTCTTCTACCTTGCCCGGTTTAGATTTTCTTGTGGATGTAATAATCACTCCCAGAAAAGTGATGAAAACATAAGAGTTTGTCACATAAACTGCAACAAATGAATGCAACAGTTTCACAGTCGCACAGTTTTCCCTATGCTTTGTCAAAATATATGTTTTTAACGTTTTCAAATTTTTCCGTTTGTAGACCGTCAAATCCTGCATATGTCCAAGCAAATCTGAACAAGTCCTGGAATTTTGGAGAGCGAAGTTGATTATGTGTGAGTGCCTGAACTTTGATAATTGTCTGAAAATAAAAAATTAAACTTCGCACTCTAGGGAAGACTTGAACCAACGACCTCTCGTTCCGCAGCTGCTCACGCTAACCACGGGACCACGGCGCGCCTGTGTTAATATTTACCTTGATGTTACCTATGCTGCGCATGGACTACTGAGTTTGTATATTTTGCTTATTTTTTTCATAGTTCCACACACCTTCTTCCTGTTTTCTCGATTGATCTATGTTCAATTTTTCAAGGCCTATCCACTGTGTCAACTTATAACCAAATTTGAGTGGGGTGCGATGGGGAGGTTCCCTTGTAAGTACTATGGGACTTAACATCTGAGGTCATCAGTCCCCTAGAACTTAGAACTACTTAAACCTAACTAACCTAAGGACATCACACACATCCATGCCCGAGGCAGGATTCGAACCTGCGACCGTAGCGGTCACGCGGTTCCAGACTGCAGCGCCTAGAACCGCTCGGCCACCCCGGCCGGCGGCGAAACGTCAGAAAAATCATTAAACAAACGTCGGTAGAAGATCCCAAGACGAAAGTCAACAGGCCGTACGTTCGCAGAGATACCAGAGTTGCTGGTGCCGGCTGCAGCAGTGATCTCTCTGACTCCCAGGTCGACGACCGCCGTTTTCCTGCCCGATGGAAGCAGCGGCGCGGCTGTGCCGCCCTGGGGAATGAGTCGGCGGCGGTTGCGTGTCGCGGGGAAGTGCGCTCGGCTTCGCGCCGCAGAAAGTTGCCGCCAACTGGGTCGGCCCTCCCCCGCGACCGCCAAATGACAGCCCGGGCCCCGCATTCGTCACCCCCGGCACACACTGTGAGAGCCGGCGCCCCGGGCCGCAGCGCCTGCGCCTGCTCGATTGCCCGTGTCACGTGCCCGCGCCCCATTTAGCTCGGCCTGCGGCGTCTAGCGTCCACCAAAGCCGGTGGCCTGTAACGGCGGGGAGCGGACGCCCCGTCCACCCACGTCCTACAACACTGCTGCTCCCGGTAACGGACACGCCGGACGCGCATTTGGGAATAACGGCTTTCAAATCCGCATCCGTACATTCAGATTTAAGCTCTCCTCGATTTCTCTAAACAACTTACTGCAAATGCCAGGATGGTTTCTCGTTAAGTTCATGTCCGATTTCAATCCTATTGCTTGCGCAATGCGAGCTTGTGCTAACTGTCTGGTGACCTACAGAATTAAATCCTTACCTTCCTTTCTTATGCCTTTTGTGGAAACAGTCCCAACGTTTCGACAATGACTCCTTTCTCTTCGTCAGGAAGCAACTAAACGTCACAAAGGGGACGCGAATCCACAGATGTACGTTAACACCCCGTGTGATCAGCCATTACGTCAGGGCCAACAACAGTCCACAGCGTCATCGTTCTCATCAAATTAAACGACGACACAAATTTCTCTTAGTCTCCCGCTGTCAAGTGCGCTACCCCCTCGACTGGACTATAGATACTAGTCGCCGTACAGTACATTCCTTGACTCGACACGCGTCTTATACGAGGTTCACTCTAAAAGAAATGCACACTGTTTTTTTTTTAATCCATCTTTTATTCTACATGTTTGAAAGTTTTACAGTGTGTAGATACATCCTTTAGGAACAAAATTTTCATTTCCCCACATAACTTCCATCCCTCTCAACTGCCTTGCGCCATCTTGGAACCAGCGCCTGTATAAACTCACGGTAAAATTCTGGACTATCCTGTTGGAGCCACTGTTTGGCATCGTGCACAAGGGAGTCATCATCTTCAAACCTTGTTCCACGAAGACAGTCTTTCAGTTTCCCATCCGAGTTTTGTGATCGCTTCCATGGTTTTTTGACTGCCATGTGGCCGTGCATTGTCGTGCAACAGCAAAACGTCCTGCTTTTGCCGATGTGGTCGAACACGAGTCAGTCGAGCTTGAAGTTTCTTCAGTGTCGTCACATATGCATCAGAATTTATGGTGGTTCCGCTTGGCATGATGCCCACAAGCAAGTCCTTCGGAATCGAAAAACACCGTAGCCATGACTTTTCCAGCTGAAGGTGTGGATTTGAATTTTTTTTTCTTGGGTGAATTTGCATGATGCCACTCCATTGATTGCCTCTTCGTCTCTGGTGAAAAATGATGGAGCCATGTTTCATCACCTGTCACAATTCTTCCAAGAAATTCATCTCCACCATTCTCGTACTGTTCCAAAAGTTCGCTACATACCGTTTTTCTTGTTTCTTTGTGAGCCACTGTCAACATCCTGGGAACCCACTTGGCACAAACCATTTTTAACGCCAACACTTTCAGTATTCTGCAAACACTTCCTTCCCCTATCCCAACGTAGCGTGACAATTCGTTCATTGTGATGCGTCTGTCAGCAGTCACCAATTCGTTAACTCTCTGCACATTGTCTGGAGTGTGTGCAATACGACTCCTGCCGCTGCGAGGACAATCCTCAGTATTGCCGTGCCCGCTTTCATCACGTAACATGGGAGAACTGTCTCGTTTTCACAGCACAGGAATTCTATGACAGTACGTTGCTTCTGACGAATGTCAAATGCAGCAGCCGTCTTGAAGAAATGCTGTGACGCCGCCACTCACGGGAACAGGTTGAACAAAGTTTGAAAACAAGCGGGAAGTATGTATCTATACACTAAAACTTCCACACATGCAGAATGAAAACTGTATTTTTACAAAAATAGTGTGCATTTCTTTTGGAGTGACCCTTGTACCACGCATTTAAACCGCTAGAGAGTGAGACAGACACGTACGTGCACACGCGGAAAAGAACGTCCCCGTAACACACTGTTATCTCCCGCGTGCAATGCACGAACAATACATACACATTAGACGTAGACTATACAGAAACAGAAATACGGTATACACAGCAATAAGAGACCAAGAAAATTGGCACAGTTAAATGAATTAACAGACAGTATTACAAAAACAATACATGAAGAGTACTTGCGGACACGACGTAACAGACATATCTAAATGCAACGTAAACACAATATCCAGAGGGTGGAGAGTCACACCGGCAGTGACAACAACAATGACACTGAAGACGATGAGAGGAAGGAAGATGAGATGCAAAGGTAAATAAGACACCTAGAATTATGGATCAGACTTAATTGAGGGTTGAATAACACTTAGGCGGTTTTTTGTTCTATCCTCAATATGGAATTGCTCTATCAAGAAAGGACGGAAGAATCCATAAATAAGATCAGACTTAACATGCCAAAATGCACTGAAACATTGTATATATCAGGCAAATAATAGCTAAGGATACCGATTACTACAGTAAATGCAATGTAAGGTGCTGCGAAACTAGCCGAGAAAGCATCAAAGTTGCACATGGACTAATATCTAATGCTAAGGCATAGGATTAGCATTTCTCTACTAGTAATTATAAACTATTTTGTTCTAACTGCTGGTCAACGGCTCGAAGAAACCATTCCGAGGTATTCACCGCCACCCATAATCAGTCAGGGTAGTAACAAATCGTGAAATCGTTTTACATTCTTCTTAAAATAACAAAATTTTATTTATATACACATCAAAAAAAGTTTTGCACCACCTTGGTTCCGAGAGTTCAGGAACCTGTACAGAAAACTGGAACAGAGATAAACATAAACAACATTTCTGCTCCTTTTATTCCTCATGAAACCATACGTTCCATGTTGTACGACCATACAGCGAGACCTTCAGAGGTGGTGGTCCAGATTTCTGTACACACCGATACCTCTAAAACCCAGTAGCACGTCCTCTTGCATTGATGCTTGCGTTTATCCGTCGTGGCATACTATCCACAAGTTCGTCAAGGCACTGTTGGTCCAGATTGTCCCACTCCTCAACGGCGATTCGGCGTAGATCCCTCAAAGTGGTTGGTGTGTCATGTCGTCCATAAACAGCCCTTTTCAATCTATCCAAGGCATGTTCGATAGGGTTCATGTCTGGAAAACATGCTGGCCACTCTAGTTCAGCGATGTCGTTTTCCTGAAGGAAGTCATTCAAAAATGGCTCTGAACACTATGGGACTTAACATCTGAGGTCATCAGTCCCCTAGAACTTAGAACTACTTAAACCTAACTAACCTAAGGACATCATACACATCAATGCCCGAGGCAGGATTCGAACCTGCGACCGTAGCGGTCGCGCGGTTCCAGACTGAAGGGCCTAGAACCACTCGGTCACACCGGCCGGCGAAGTTATTAAAAAGACGTGCACGCTGGGGGCGCGAATTGTCGTCTATGAATGCTGCCGATATGGCTGCACTATCGGTCGGAGCATGGCGTTCAGGTATCGTACAGCCGTTACGGCGCCTTCCATGACCACCAGCGGCGTACGTCAGCCCTACATAATGCCACCCCAAAACAGTAGGGAAGCTCCACCTTGCTGCACTCGCTGGACAGTGAGTGTAAGGCGTTCAGCCTGACCGGGTTGCCTCCCAACACGTCTCCGACGATTGTCTGGTTAAAGGCATAAGGACACTCATCGGTGATGAGAACGTGATGCCAATCCTGAGCGGTCCTTTCGGCATGTTGTTGGGCCCATCTGTACCGTGCTGCATGATGTCGTGGTTGCAAAGATGGACCTCGCCATGGACGTCGGGAGTGAAGTTGCGCATCATGCAGCCTATTGCGCACAGTTTGAGTCGTAACACGGCGTCCTGTGGCTGCACGAAAAGCCTTATTCAACATGGTGGTGTTGCTGTCAGGGTTCTTCCGAGTCATAATCCGTAGGCAGCAGTCATCCACTGCAGTAGTAGACCTTGGGCGACCTGAGCGAGGCATGTCATCGACAGTTCCTGTCTCTCTGTATCTCCCCCATGTCCGAACAACATCGCTTTGGTTCACTCCGAGACGCCTGGACACCTCCCTTCCTGGCACGAAGTAAGAATGCGGAAGCGATCGAACCGCGGTATTGCTAGGCATGGTTGAACTACAGACAACACGAGCCGTGTATCTCCTTCCTGATGGAATGACGGGTAGTGATCGGCTGTCGGACCTCCTCCGTCTAATAGGCGCTGCTCATGCATGGTTGTTTACATCTTTGGGCGGGTTTAGTGACATCTCTGAACAGTGAAAGGGACTGTGTCTGTGATACAATATCCACAGTCAACGTCTATCTTCAGGATTTCTGGGGACCGGGGTGATGCAAACATTTTTTTTTGATGTGTGTATTTCAGCATCAAATTATTCGTTATTTTGTTAAGTATTTGTTGTGTGTCATATACTGCAGATAAAAACAAAACAAAAAATTACAAAATAAAACATGACAAACGAAAACTGTAATATATACGACCTGTTTTAAAGTATCAGGTAATAAGTCTTTAAATTTGTAGTAAATACAATAACGCCCGCATACTGACAGTGCAACCCACTGCACAACACAATTAAAGAGTAGTTTTGTTGGAATATCTTAATGGCCGCCCATTGCGAGGCTGAAGTTAGACATTTGGCTCCAAGGTGCCTACAGCCTTCCTCTGTAATCTTACATAAGCGTGGCTGCGAGTTCACCCTCGGGATCAGTGATGCATCAGAGAGCCAGGTGTCGACACATGCGAATAAAAGGCCAGAGATCAAAAGTTTACGTGAGTAGTAAGGTGGGTTGATGATGTCACGGCGACACCAAATTTCGCCACAGTTCTACCCGACACCACTGTGCCCGTGTCGCACTACGGAAAGGTCGTCACAGCCACTCTTACTCACATCTCACCTGTTCGTGTGATGGCTCTGCGATGGGGTCAGAACCGTGACGCTCAGCGTTAAAATCGCACGGGCTGCTTACGGGCGCCCGAGAAAAACATTTGAAACATGATGCTGCTCACAAGGGAACCTCCCCATCGCACCCCCCTCAGATTTAGTTATAAGTTGGCACAGTGGATAGGCCTTGATAAACTGAACACAGATCAATTGAGAAAACAGGAAGAAGTTGTGTGGAACTGCGAAAAAATAAGCAAAATATACAAACTGAGTAGTCCATGGGCCACATAGGCAACATCATGGACAATGTGTGCTCAGGAGTCAACTGGTTGAAGGGACACACGCTATTTTACCTGCTGTCCAGTAAAGAAAGGAGCGAAGGAGATTTTTGGACGTACATTTCCGACCAGCATCACAAGCTACTACACATGAATAATTATTATGATACATACGCCAATTTCCTCAGAAGAACAGTCATGTGAACTGCATTTTTGATGATGCGATTCAGAACATGAAGAAACGAGAGACAATTTGACCTTTGAAAAACAAATACGATCAAGTGACGAACATCACTATCTAGTTTAGACTTTGATTTTTTTCTAAAATGCCAACGAACCTGTAATTAATTTTAGTTTGTTTTATTGCTTTTAAATGTCAGTTGAAAATTATGTACTACTGTGGAATGTTATGACTAATAAATTGAGAGAGAAAAAAAAAGAAAAAAAAGGGGTAGCGTGAGCAGCTGCAATACCAGAGGTCCTTGGTTCAAGTCTTCCCTCCAGTGAAAATTTTACTTTCTTTATTTTTGCATAGTTATTATCTTTCCGTTCGTTCATTGACGTCTCTGTTCACTGTAATAAGTTTAGTGTCTGTGTTTTGCGACCGCACCGCAAAACCGTGCGATTAGTAGACGAAAGGACGTGCCTCTCCAATGGGAACCGAAAACAGTTGATCGCAAGGTCATAGGTCAATCGATTCCTCCACAGGAAAACGCATCTGATATATTCTATACGACACTGGTGACGGCATGTGCGTCACATGACAGGAATATGTTGTCGACCCACCTAACTTGTACACTTGGCGAATGGGTAAACAGATTCTTCTACCTTGCCCGATTTAGGTTTTCTTGTGGATGTGATAATCACTCCCAAAAAAGTGATGAAAACATAAGAGTTTGTCACATAAACTGAAAATAAAAAATTAAACTATTCACCCGAAGGAAGATTTGAACCCAGGACCTTTCGTTCGGCAGCTGCTCACGTTACCACGAGACCACGGCGCTCCTGCGTTCCTTTCATCCTTAAAGTTGCCTATCATTCCATGAACTACTCAGTTTGTATATTTTGCTTATTTTTTCATAGTTCCACACAACTTCCTCCTGTTTTCTCGAGTGATCTGTGTTCAGTTTTTCAAGGCCTATCCACTGTGCCAACTTATAACTAAATCTGAGGGGGGTGCGATGGGGAGGTTCCCTTGTCAGAATAGACACGATATGGCCTCACTAGGTGGCAATGAGAGACAATTACAGGGTGTCAAAAAAGTGACCCTTTAATTGTTCTGTGGAGTGTATATTTACGTTGTTAATGTAGCTCCTACATTTACATTGATACTCTACAGGCCCTGTTACGGCGTGTGGCGGAGGGTACTTCTTGTACAACTATCCCTCTCCCCCCCCCCCCCCCCTTTCGTGTTTCACCGCGAATGGCGCGTGGGTAGAACGACTGTCGGTGAACTTCCACTAGAACTGTGCTTTTCTTGGTCATTTCGAGACACATACGTAAGGAAAAAACAGTTTCGTTCGCTTCTTACCGGAGCAGATGCTCCCTAAATTTGAACGGTAAATCTCCATGCGATGCTCAGCGTCTCTCTTGCAGAGGCTGCCACTGGAGTCTGTTGAGTATCTGCATAGCACCCTCGCGTAGGCTAGACGGTCCCGTAACGAGACCCGCCGCTCTCCGTTGGGTCTTGTCTATCTCTTCTATTAATACAACCTGCTAAGGTGCATGGTCTGATGATCAGTATTCAAGAATCGATAGAACAGGTGTTTTGTAAAACTACTTCTTTCATAAATGAATTTCGTTTTCTCAAGATTCTTGCTATGAATGACACCTGCTACATACTTCTCCTATCAGTTGTTTTGTGTGGTAATTCTACTTTAGATCGCTGCAGAAGGCTTCGCCTACCATTTTACGGCAGTAACTATTTCAGGTGATTTCGTTCCCGCCAGTGTACTCCATGCTCTTCGATGACCGAGTCTCCCTAATTTCAAGCGCGCGCTGGGACCCCCGTCTGTTGACACAGAGTTCTGAGCTTATTCCCGGGACGTTATTTGGGCACTGCTGATTTTTCTTTTCTCCTGCATCTTATGATGGTTGCGCAGCGCAGTTCTGCGTGATGGCTCGGGTGGACTGCACCACATAGTTGCTACCACATCTACATCGTACTAACCTCTGAGGGGAGTGACAATGTGCCTTGTCGCAAACTTTTTTTTACTGGCCATGGCGGACTAGTGGTCGAGATAGGATTCGCATTCTGGAGGAACGGCTCTAAACATTTATGGTGGTGTCTGTTTGTTCTATATCGTGTCTCCCTACCACTTTCGCGCAACGACGCTCTGAGCGTGTTTTTTAGGGAATTGACTAGTTTGAACCTGGGACCTGTTGCTGGTAAGGAGACGCCAGACCACACATGACATGTAGAATTCAGAAGAGTTCAGTGAGACTAGCGATGATATAACCAAATACTTTCCTTTAAATACCTAGGAGAGTGGATTACATACAATGCCAAAGAAAAGATAGCTATAGAAACTAGAGTGCACAAAATGGAAAGAGTGTTTCATATGACCAAAAACGTTTATAATAAAAAATCCTTGTCCTGGAACACGAAATTAAGACACTACCAAACAGTGGCCAGACCTGAAGCTCTCTATGCGGCAGAAACACTGAAACTAACAAGAAATGGAGATCTTGAGAAATTAGAGAAGGTCGAAAGAAGAATTTTAAGAAAAATACTGGGAGCTAAAAGAAACGATAATGCTGAATACAGGTTAAGACCAAACAGAGAGCTATATCTGAAAACGGAGAAACGAACTGATGTAATGTGGAAGAGGAGACTACAGTTTTTTTGACATATATTCAGAATGGATAACAACAGACTAACCAAGCGGATATTCACATTACTCAATAGCTACAAATCCAAGCCAGCATGGTTCATAGAGACTGAAAAGGACATTGAAAATGCTGGAGTTACAATAGACACAATAGAAAACAGAACACATTTCAGAAAGGCAGTTCAAAAGGCAGAATTTCAGGAGAGAAAGAAAATAACTAGACGAAAGTGGACTCAAGAAGAAAGGGAACAACACTCTAAAAGGATGAAGGGAATTTGGAAACTGAAGAAATCTAATACAATGAAGAGTAGCCAAAGTTGATTCATCGTACCCTCCAAATGGGTTATTCGAGAGAAAAAAAAATACTTAATGATTTCAGCGTCAACTCCACTGCACTCCCTGTATAAGAATCTTAATACTAACTAAATTTAGTGGAAGGGGTTCAACGCTTTCCTATTTTTAGTTAGCTGGTAAAATAACGTCGAAAAAGCAGTTAAGTTTACCATTGGAAATTTTATTCTACTCACAAAACATTGTTTCTAAATTGCACTATTGATAAAAGGAAATGTTTTAATACAGAATGGTAAAAACCAATTGCGTTCAACAAAAATGTGAACGAATATTCCCTGAATGGGTTTCCAAGTTCTACAATGAATCGAAGGATGACCTATGCCATATCACATCTATAATCTAGATTTAAATTATGTTTCACAAAAGAGAAAACTATGAAAATGGTCTACAGTGACCCTCAATTATCTTTAATTACTTATCTAACTTGTCGTAAATTACAGTGGCTGATGTGGCTTCTCAATAACTATATAACAGAAAAATCATCGCGTTTCAGATTTTTACTTCAAGTGGCAAATGTGAACACCATGAGCTTTAATTGACGATCGACACTAGTATTACGCAAAAAGGGGGTGTAACAGATGAGACTTCTGCAGTTCTGAGTGAAGCTTTATGCGCTGTTATGCAGCATCGCCTGCGTTCATTACCTTGTCGGTGTTTGTCAGGGGGCGGCGGACAGCACAGCTCCGCTCACCTCGCCGTCTCCGAAGCAACTTTTCATTACTACAATTTACCGAAGTTGGTTTAAAAAAAAAACTATCTAGCTGTGTTTTCATCTGACCAATCAGGGTCTCAATGTTAACCTTAAGCTCCGCCTACAAAAATTCTGTCTATCCAATGAGAAACGTTATACTTTTCGTGGTGGGGCAATGTTTTTAAAGTTTGCAACGTAACAGAGACGCGAAAAAGTCTCACGCTAAAACTTGCAGCTGGTGTGGTCCTTTAAGCGTTATCGTAACATCTATACTGTTCTTTTGGAGGGCTCTTATCTTTTAACATGGGCTGGGGGGTGGTCCTAACGTAACAGAGACGCGAAAAAGACTCACGCTAAAAGTTGCGAGTGGTGTAGCCCTTTTTGTGCTATCGTAAGATCTATACTGTTATTCTGGAGTGCTCTAGCTTTTAACATGGGCTGGGGGGTGGTCCTAACGTAACAGAGACGCGAAAAAGTCTCACGCTAAAACTTGCGGGTGGTGTGGTCCTAGCAGTTAGCTGGCGACGTGGGTGTCCGTCCGTCCCTTATCGTAGGGCCTTCCAGCTTAACACGGTTCTGCTCTCGGCTTCTGTTCTCGTTTCTCCCCTCGGAACTGCGTCTGTCTCACGGTGGGAAGGTATGACATGCATTTAGGCATTCTTTTGTTAGTCTGTGGTATTCCATTTGCTCACTCGTTACTCGTATTACTTTGGTTAATTTAATGTCACGATTTATTCGGAGCTATGTGACATACTACTGGATTTGCTTATCATGTCAGGGTTTTCATGGAAGGTGTTGGGTTTGCCTGACACCTTACACGGCCATACTGTTTTAGATTTACTTTGGTGTTCCCAAAACGCTTAAAGTAAATTTGGAAAAGAAGGCGGCAGAACTTTCGGTATTGCTGTCCAATCAGAGCTCGCGCTCAGCCTTAGATGGCCTCGTTGACAGCATGACGTTAAACACCAGTTTTGCTTGTTTTATGCAATATCTGTTATTTTTTGTGTTGTTAAGGGATCGGTTGTCAAACCATTAAAAAAAAGCCTACTGTTATAAACGACATGTTGTGTGTGAGACGTATGGGGCAGCTCACAACAGCAAAATCATCGTATCACTGGGAATTGGCGTCGGCTCGTAATTCTCGTCTGCAACGTGCTGCGACGCCGGCCACAAGGCTGACGAGACCTTCTCGCGGCAAGCCGCTCCATTCCTTCAGCAACGCGGTGGACAGCTGCTGGCCGGCCGGTGTGGCCGAGCGGTTCTAGGCGCTTCAGTCTGGAACCGCGCGACCACTACGGTCGCAGGTTCGATTCCTGCCTCGGGCATGGATGTGTGTGATGTCCTTAGGTTAGTTAGGTTTAAGTAGTTCTAAGTTCTAGGGGACTGATGACCTCAGAAGTTAAGTCCCATAGTGCTCAGAGCCATTTGAACCATTTGGACTGCTACTGGATGATCGCTGGTGCTGCGTACGTTCTGGAGTCCGCCTTCCCAATGCACCCCACACTGCTCGATGGGATTTAAGTTGAGGGAACACGCAGGCCAGTCCATTCACCGAATATCCTCTCGTTCCAAGAACTGTTTCACCTGCGCTGCTCGGTGCGATCGCGCATTGTTGCGCATAATATATATCCATGGCCTAATGCACCTCGGAAGAGACGCATATGGGGAAGTTGGTACAGTGGCTGGCTCTGAGCACTATGGGACTTAACAGCCATGGTCATCAGTCCCTAGAACTTAGAACTACTTAAGGGGATACGGAATCACCTATCCCCGCAATGTTAATATATGCCTACTATAGGGAACATTTTCTCACAAACTACTGGAGACAGAGAGGTAAAAATTTTACTGTATGTGCATTCATATGTTACAACAATACTGAAACAACAGTTTATTGTCAAAGTATTTTCTTACAGAGATATTGTACATTTATTTTTAAGTAAATTTTTTCCATCGCTTTTTACTAGACTATCACCCCTAAGTCTTTTGTAAATCAAGTAATTAAAAAATCGTTGTTTCAGTATGTAATAGGGACCTATGTCACTACGTCATAAAAATTTCAGACTTCTAGGTTGACCAGTACCTGAGATAATGTTCCTAGATGAAGTAAAAAGTAAACTTACGGGAAACGGAGAAAGAAGATTAAAACATTCCTGATCCGTAGCTAATACCCCCTTCACAGTCTTCATAATCATCTTCAAGTCTTCTTTTGGCACCCCTCTGCACCTGTCTTGCTTTTTTCACTAATGTCTTGATTATATTATCAGCATGCCTTAGTCTGTGCTGATCTAAAAAGAACATAGCACGTACCGTACGGGAACCAACACACATACCCAACTTTTGAAGGACCTGGCATTTAGTTATATTTCCAAGATTGAAGGTTGCCACAGCATCATACACACCAAAATGTTGTGTATTAATTCCGACAAACACTGTTTTTGGGAGACGATGCCATATCACACTATTCAAGCACTCGTTGGGGTTCTGCGTTTTTCCGTGAAGACATTTCATCAGAAGACTTCTGTCAGCCAGATCTCTGAAAATGGGCTTTATTTCTGCCATGATGGCTGATGGTAGACTGTGGTGGTGAATGTATTTCTCTCCTGTTGTTAGTCCCCTATTGTATTTACACCAGCTGTTTTCACCTTTGGGGCTCAAACCATGTTGTGGATGCTCATCCGTGGATGCGGTGTGGAAATATAAAGCCCATATAGCTCTCCTCATTTCTTCAAGATTGCCTGTATTTTGCCTGATTGCAAGGCCATAGCAGTTCTGAATGTGGTCTATTATGGAATCAGTCAATCTTCCTCTGCCATCCAAGGTTTTCCCATCATCTAGTTTTTTCCCTTTCATAACTGATTTTAACCTTCTCAGCCTGGCACCCATTCTCTTCTGCACGTGTCCTATACATTCAAGTTTGCTTATATTTACACTGTTCCCATATGGTTTGCTTTCCAAAACTTCTTTGAATGCTTTAGAGTCACCATCTCCCAGATATTTGACATAGCGAACATTATACCACTGTGAAGAGCGATGAAAAATTTTCTTCACCCCAGCAACCTCCATGCCACCACTACTACCATAATAATTAGCAATACAGTCATCACTGTGTTCATTTTTCAGCCTGCCTGTGCACCTACAGTATTTAGACATTATTGCAACATCAATAACCTTGCCAGTATCAACACTAGTTGCTGTTACAACACCATTGTTGGAGGTGTGGCCCCTTTTCTGCCACGTGCCATCAAACGCCACTGTGAGGTCACGACTGCCGTCATTTTCTTCCACTGCTTCTTCCACAGCAACCTGCATTGACTTCTGTGCTACATCTTCAACTGCAGATCCTAGTACATAATTGTAAGCTTCAAACTTTGAAGGTGCACTTGGAAGATTTAGAACACCACATAGCATATCACCAGCTGCTTTGCCCTTACCAATTGCTCGCAATCCATAAACTAACCTAATATTTACACTATAAAGTTCAGTTTTCTTGTATCCATTATTTACAGTTACTGAAACCGAACTTGGAAACTTACAGCTGTATTTACAAACACCGCATATTAAATTAAACTGGGCAGCCAGGCCAACATGGGATTCTACTTTCAGAGAAACGTTTCCATGACATTTTTTGCAGCACAAACTGTTTTCAAGAGCTTCACACAATATATTCGTATCAATGAGTTCAAAAACTTCATTCCCTCTATCAAGTAAATTATATTTCTCTTCCAAATCTCTTAGTTTTTTATGAGAAGCACTGTTTTCATTTGGTGTAAGTTCGTTCGGCAAATCAGTAATAAGTGGATTCACATTTTCCAACAGTGATGATGATGAACTGCTTTGCTTTGCTAATGAATCATTATTTCTTTTCTTTTGCCAGTTCACACGCTTTTTAAATACTTTTGCTTTAGCTCTAGGCATTTTCACTGCGAAAAATGAAGCACTAAATACGAAATAACTCAACAACAACTACTTTCTTATATCACACTGTTTACAAAACAGTCCCGCCACAAAGTCAAAGAGTAACTTGAGGAAACCAGAGAGAAACATTTTCGGGCAACTAGTGTATAAATAGTCGCTGGAAACCGGGATATTTGAATTCATGTCACTTTAAAGGTACTGCCAAAAAGTTCATGGTCAGCCACGAGAGACGTGTATAACTAAAGCGCAATACCCGATCTCACAAATATATAAAAATAAAATAGTTATAATTGTAGTAGAGCTATGTATGATACGTCATTTTAAAGAGGAAACATGGCAGAATATAATACGCCAATAAAAAAAAATTCGATTTTTTAACCCAAAATCCGATTCCGTATCCCCTTAAACCTAACTAACCTAAGGACATCACACAACACCCAGTCATCACGAGGCAGAGAAAATCCCTGACCCCGCCGGGAATCGAACCCGGGAACTCGGGCGTGGGAAGCGAGAACGCTACCGCACGACCACGAGCTGCGGACTTGGTACAGTGTCGGAATAACATTGACCAGTGAGCGTACAGGGTTGAAAGATTTGGAGATCATTTCGCCCACGCAACATTATGCCTCCCCACACCATAAGACCTGGACCACCAAACCGATGTAGTTCCACGATGCTGGACGTACCCTTATATGGCGAGAGGTGGGAACACGAACAGGAGGATTCGATTCTTTAAAAAATCGGCGATTTACAGGTTACTTACTATGTGAAAAGAAGCACAGCGGGAGTAAGAATCACCTATATCACAAAGGGGTGGGAATGAAAAGGGGATGACACTGAAGTATGACAACAGCAGTTTCAGTCAGATTGTTAGGTACGCGGCTTATTATTTGTATGAAAATACTGTGGGAGTAAGATTCCGCATCACCCCTAAGGGTTGGGCTGTTGATGGCAAAGGGGAGGTAAAAACGCTCGAAAGCGATATCTTGATATCTGTTTTCTATATTTAGTGGAATACTCTTAAAAGTATGAACTGTGATTTGTCTCTTATTCGTGCTTGTCAGTGTGTCCATCAGGTCGCGACAAAGAGCACTGCAGCATGGCTGTACAGTAGAGATAAATTTAACAACCCCTCTCGAGTCGTCTGGTGTAAAACACGAGATATGACCACAAAGTAAGTTCCGTTTGGTTACATAAAACAAACGTGTACAGATACAGAAAAAATATTTATTGTACAAAAATCTACAACTTTTAAACTACTTTTCTACATAGCTTCCAAAATTTTGTAGCCACTTGTCATAGCGTGGCACAAGTTTTTGTATGCCTTCTTCATAGAAGGTTGCCGCCTGTGTATTCAACCATGTGGTAACAAGGTCTTTTAGCTCGTCATCATCATTGAAGTGTTAACCACCAAGGACAGATTTTAGGTGTAAGAAGAGATGATAGTCACTAGGAGCGAGGTCCGGGCTGTACGGAGGATGATCAAACGCATCCCAGTGAAATTCGTCTAAGAGTTGTTTGGTCACATTCGTCGTGTCAAGTCGGGCATTATCGTGGAAAAAAAACAACACCTTTTGACAGTAATCCTCGGCGCTTGTTCTGTATTGCGCGGCGCAATTTCTTAATGGTCCCGCAGTAACCATTTGCATTGATTGTTTGACCTCGTGGTAAGAAATCAATTAGCAAAATGCCTTTTCTGTCCCAAAAAACGGTGCACATCACTTTTGGAGGTGTCAAGATTTGCTTAGGCTTAACCTTCGTTAGGGATGAAGTGTGCCTCCATTCCACTGATTGCCCTTTTGCTTCAGAGGTGTCGTACGATACCCAAGTATCCCCCGTGACTATCCGAGAAAGAAAACCATCGCCTTCTTCATTGTAGCGTGTCAAAAACTGCACTGCCCAGCCGTTGTTTTTTGTGTTGTTCAGTAAGAATTTTGGGTACCCATCGTCAACAAAGTTTTCGAAATTTCAGTTTTTCAGTAACAATTTCATGAATTAGTGATCGTGATATTTGCGAAACTTCCATAGCAAAGGCACTAAGTGTTAACTTACGGTTGTGCTTAATCTTCTCTTCAATTGTGTGAATCACTTCATCAGTAACCACAGACGGGCGCCCACTTCGTTCTTTATGGTGCGCTTGATCACGTCCTTCATTGAACAGTTTCACCCATCTTCTAACCATTGAATCACTCATAGCATTTTGTCCGTAAGCCTCGCAGATTTGCCGAAGAATTTCCTTTTGTTTAACTTTCTTTGCATTTAGAAAACGAATGACAGATCTTATTTCACACTCGACGGCATTTTCAATTACGGCTGACATTATAAAGAAGCACTGAAAAGCACACGTCGGCAGCAGCGATCTGAAAATGGCGTACATGTCTTCTCCTTGAGTCAGAGTAACTGCCGCGCATGCTCGGAGCTGCGATCGCAGCGCTGCCGCGGATACAAATACAGGGTTATTACAAATGATTGAAGCGATTTCACAGCTCTACAATAACTTTATTACTTGAGATATTTTCACAATGCTTTGCACAGACATACAAAAACTCAAAAAGTTTCTTTAGGCATTCACAAATGTTCGATATGTGCCCCTTTAGTGATTCGGCAGACATCAAGCTGATAATCAAGTTCCTCCCACACTCGGCGCAGCATTTCCCCATCAATGAGTTCGAAAGCATCGTTGATGCGACCTCGCAGTTCTGGCACATTGTGTCTGTTCACTTCACCATTAAGAAAAAATGTTGCTTCATCACTGAAAACAAGTTTCGCACTGAACGCATCCTCTTCCATGAGCTGTTGCAACCGCGCCGAAAATTCAAAGCGTTTGACTTTGTCATCGGGTGTCAGGGCTTGTAGCAATTGTAAACAGTAAGGCTTCTGCTTTAGCCTTTTCCGTAAGATTTTCCAAACCGTCGGCTGTGGTACGTTTAGCTCCCTGCTTGCTTTATTCGTCGACTTCCGCGGGCTACGCGTGAAACTTGCCCGCACGCGTTCAACCGTTTCTTCGCTCACTGCAGGCCGACCCATTGATTTCCCCTTACAGAGGCATCCAGAAGCTTTAAACTGCGCATACCATCGCCAAATGGAGTTAGCAGTTGGTGGATCTTTGTTGAACTTCGTCCTCAAGTGTCGTTGCACTGTTATGACTGACTGATGTGAGTGCATTTCAAGCACGACATACGCTTTCTCGGCTCCTGTCGCCATTTTGTCTCACTGCGCTCTTGAGCGCTCTGGCAGCAGAAACCTGAAGTGTGGCTTCAGCCGAACAAAACTTTATGAGCTTTTCTACGTATCTGTAGTGTGTCGTGACCATATGTCAATGAATGGAGCTACAGTGAATTTATGAAATCGCTTCAATCATTTGTAATAGCCCTGTAGAAACGGAACTTATTTAGTGGAAGACCCTCGGTGCAGAGACTCAGACACGCATGTGTGCAATATACGAGGCCTAATCTGTGGCGAAATGGAAACGATAGTGAAAATCCAATAACGGAAAAGTGTTGGGCATTGTCTGCTGTATGAGTGTCGATCGCGTCACGTCGCTCGTTTGAGTTCTGAACACACAGTGAGCACATAAAGCTGCGTAAAACATAGTGTCTCCCACCAGGTACAGGTGACTGTTGAAAGGTTTCGCCTGATTTCGTGCAACCCCGCATGACGTACCTGTTATGCTTTTCCTTGTTCATGACAATCGTCGGCTGCACACTGCAGGGGCAATGAAGGCGCTCCTGCAGCGTTTTCGATGGGAAGTGTTTGATTATTCACCATACATCCCAGACTTGGCTCCGTCTGAGTTTCAGCTGTGCTCACATGAACTGCTGGCTGTGAAGACAACATTTTGACACAGACAACGAGCTGCAGACCAGCATTGACAATTGCTGGAAAGCACAGGTGGTGGCTGCCTTCTATGATGGGGGTATTGGAAAGTTGGTACAACACTATGATAAAGGTCTACGTTGGAGTGACGACTGTGTAGAGAAGTAGCTAACTGATGCGAATAAAACATTTCGCTGTTATAATTTCGTCACTGAGCAGACTTTAACAAACGAATAGCCCTCGAATGTGACATGCAAGTATGTTCTACATCTCCTCCTAAGAACCTAGATCGACTTCCACCAAACTTGATAAACATATTACTTACTATCTGGAAAGAAATGTTGTGGGGGTAAGAAGTAACAAGTTGCGGTTTGGATGGGGGTGGCGGCGATAATGGGGTGACAGACAGAGAAAGGGGAGAAAAGGAGGTGGACAGAGAAATGGAGTGGCAGACGAAATGAACGAAGAGAGGGGGCACGGATATAAAGAGAAGGCAGGAGAACATAGATAGAGAGATTGTGAAGGATGAGATGGATGGGGAGTGGGAGGAGGAGATGTACAGGGGGACGAGGGAGGAAGAATGGAAACAGAAAGGAGGGGGCAGGATACTGACAAACAGAAGATTGTAATTAATATACTACTGGCCATTAAAATTGCTACACCACGGAGATGACGTGCTACAGACGCGAAATTTAACCGGCAGGAAGAAGATGCTGTGATATGCAAATGATTAGCTTTTCAGAGCATTCACACAAGTTTGGCGCCGGTGGCGACACCTACAACGTGCTGACATGAGAAAAGTTTCCAACCGATTTCTCATACACAAACACCAGTTGACCGGCGTTGCCAGGTGAAACGTTGTTGTGATGCCTCGTGTAAGGAGGAGAAATGCGTACCATCACGTTTCCGACTTTGATAAAGGTCGGGTTGTAGCCTATCGCGATTGCGGTTTATCGTATCGCGACATTGCTGCTCGCGTTGGTCGAGATCCGATGACTGTTAGCAGAATATGGAATCGGTGGGTTCAGGAGGGTAATACAGAACGCCGTGCTGGATCCCAACGGCCTCATATCACTAGCAGTCGAGATGACAGGCATCTTATCCGCGTGGCTGTAACGGATCGTGCAACCACATCTCGATCCCTGAGTCAACAGATGGGGACGTTTGCGACTCAACAACCATCTGCACGAACAGTTCGACGACGTTTGGAGCAGCATGGACTGTCAGCTCGGAGACCATAGCTGCGGTTACCCTTGACGCTGCATCACAGACAGGAACGCCTGCGATGGTGTACTCAACGACGAACCTGGGTGCACGAATGACAAAACGTCAATTTTTCGGATGAATCCAGGTTCTGTTGACAGCATCATGATGCTCGCATCCGTGTTTGGTGACATAGTGGTGAACGCACATTGGAAGCGTGTATTCGTCATCGCCATACTGGCGTATCACCGGGCGTGATGGTATGGGGTGCCATCGGTTACACGTCTCGGTCACCTCTTGTTCACATTGATGGCACTTTGAACAGTGGACGTTACATTTCAGATGTGTTACGACCCGTGGCTCTACCCTTCATTCCACCCCTGCGAAACCCTACATTTCAGCAGGATAATGCACGACCGCATGTTGCAGGTGCTGTACGGGCCTTTCTGGATACAGAAAATGTTCGATAGTGCCCTGGCCAGCACGTTGTTCCAGATCTCTCACCAATTGAAAACGTCTGGTCAATGGTGGCTGAGCAACTGGCTCGTCACAATACGCCAGTCACTACTCTTGATGAACTGTGGTATCGTGTTGAAGCTGCATGGGCAGCAGTACCTGTACACGCCATCCAAGCTCTGTTTGACTCAATGCCCAGGCGTATCAAGGCCGTTATTACGGCCAGAGGTGGTTGTACTGGGTACTGATTTCTCAGGATCTATGCACCCAAATTGCGTGAAAATGTAATCACATGTGAGTTCTAGTATAATATATTTGTCCAATGAATACCCGTTTATCTTGTGCATTTCTTCTTTGTGTAGCTATTTTAACGGCCAGTAGTGTAATACTCGGGCAATGCCCTTGTTCTCAGCTAGTTTGAGACAAAAAATACAACACAACCATTTTAAAAACATTTTACGAAGAAACTTGACATTTGACTTTGTTATTACGCAAGATGTAACAACAAAACAAAAATCTAAGTTCGATTCACACATCATTTAGCAAAGAAGAAAGAAGGACTTCACACTTTTGGGTCCCAGATGATGAGAAGTAGAAGTTACTGCACGCAGTATTTTAATTTATTCCCGCTGCAAAAGACATGATACGTTGTTTTTTTCTTTCTCGATTTTCTTTTTAATGAGCCTCGCCCATTCCTGTTCCCTTCACCGAACCGTTTCCTTGTAGCGACGTTAGAGGAGCTTTTCGTTCCTTGCGGCGCACGTAATGGGACGAGGTTCGAGACGGGGAAAAATAGGTCTTAACGATTATGTATCATAAAGAAGGGGCAGGTTCGTTTAGGATTTCTCGCAAAAACAGCGACCGAGAGGCTGTGACGGGTGGTTTGCGGGCAGCAGGGGGGGGGGGGGGGGAGAGGGGATGAGAAATGAGCGTGCGGCGCTGCGAGCGACTTGATGGCGGCGCAGCATCTGGCGCGCTGCGGCGCCGCTGCCGCATTCCGCAGGCCGAGCGGCCGGCGTTACGTAAAGCGGGGGCCGCCGTTTCGGCTCCGAGGTCCGAAAAAACAACTGTTCCGCCTCCGTAGCGGACTGCCACTTACCGGAAAATCCCTGCTCTGCCAGACTTGGCGCGCATTCACCGCATTACTAAGACGCGTACTTGTTAGAGAATTATGGAACGCATTTTGTGCTCACGTGCGACTACATTTTCTTAAGTCAAACAACCCTTCTACGAAGTAACACATATTCCACGTGCAAAACTCCCGGGAATCTCAGCTCGCTCTGTTCATTCACGAACTCTACAGGGCGGTAGACAGTGGAACCAAGTAAATGTTGTGTTTCTTGAATTTTTTATTCTTTTGTAACAGTGCCGCACTGTCGCCGATTACGGGATAACGGAGTACACAAGTAACTCGAACGAAGACTTTCTAGCTAAGCAGATGTAATGTAATAAATATTTGTCGCTATAATCTGCCTGACTGCAGATAAAATGAAGCATAAGTGAATCCGCTGTAAGTTAGAAATTAAAGTAATCGTTGTAAAAGTAGTACGAGGTCGCAGCTTCGTAAATATATTTAAATAACGAGCGATTAAAGTCTCGGTTTCTTTTATCGTCAGATAGAACACACCAGTATCACACCATTCTTGTGGTCTCACGATCGCTCAAGAAACGAACAGGAAATTAATTGAATTGGATTGTCTACAGTGAAGCTCCAAAGAAATTGTTATAGGCATGCGTATTCAAATACAGAGATCTCAAATTTTTTATGTGAAAGCTCTTAAATCTTTTTTACAATAAGACAAACGTTATTAATATTCTGCATCTTTATTCTTCACGTATACATATTTGCTGCCCTTTTACCGCTAGTGGGTTTCGAATTACAGCGCATAACATGGCGGTGTGTAACGTAACTATGTCGGTGCTTGAGAAACAGCTTGCTGTGATCGAGTTTCGAATTCAAAGAAACCATCCCCACTTGAAGCACCGTATACTTCTGCATGACAATGCCAGACCACACACAAGCACTAACACCTGCAACAACCCAACACACCGGGTTCACTACCATCAACTATCTTTGTTCCAACTCGGCCCCATCCAGTTTTCACCTGTTTCCAGAAGTTAAGCATACCTTCAAGGCCTTCACTCTGATAGCGATGAAGCAGAGCAAGCAGAGATGAAGTTGTGGCTCTGTCAAAAAAGTCAAGCTTTCTACGTGACGGTATCAACAAACTGATCTCTTGTTGGGAGGAATGTGTTCGTCGCCAGGGTGACTGTGTTGAGAAATAAGTATGTAGACGTGCAGAATAAAGATATTAATAAGTTTGTTGTATTTAAATAGGTACAAGTGTTTTCACAAAAAAGATCAGAGACTTTATTTTTCAGCACGCCCTCGTATTATTTCACCTGTATTCGAGCCGGTCGGTTTAGCGATATCAGAGTTCACTACTAGTCGAATTGTAACATCAGACAGCGGAACTGCCCGCCAGTTTAACCATCAGTAATCTTAACTTCGGTTTGGTTCTTAATTTGCGGCTGACATGCGAAAGTAGAAAGAAGAATCTATTCCTGTGGGATACGTTGATTAAAAAATTCATTCCTAGAGACGAGGTGTGATGTGGCTGTATGATGGCTGTTGGGTGTGTCTAAAGCTGCTGGAATTTTTCAGGTAGGAACAGAACTCACCCATGGTACGTGCACGTGAACCTGATCTCCGTATTTTGGACTTTGAGAAAGGTTGAACCATTAGCGTGAGGCGTCTCAGCGACAAATCGCTTAGAGTTTTGGCTGCAGTGCAGCGACAGCAGAACGGATTGTCACAAACTGGACTCGGGACAATACTGTGTGGGAACAAGAGCAGGTACAGGTCACTGCAGAGGGACTGCACCACAAGGAGACAGCAGGGTGGTCCCTCTGGCAGGTGGAATACGGGCAGTTGCCTCGAAAAGCTAGCATACGTCGTTGTGTGCTGACAGCATACCTCAGACGTCAGACGCGCTCGAGAGCAGTCTCTTGAAATGCTGCATCCCGTCGTGTTCCAGGTCTTCCAGCACCACCATGGTATCCCGCTAACGAGCCTGTTTCGCAAAGGCGCCGGTGAACTGCTGCAAACGTTTGTGCGTGTGGGTGGCGTCTTCCTTGATACCGTTCCTCACACACCCGACGAGCTTCACGCGCATTACCGTCGGCTGGTCCATAAACGAAAACCATATCTCGTTGCTCTTCAAACGAATACTGTGCCGCCATGCTTACTGTATGACTAAGTCGCTGGTGACGTGCGTGAGCTCAGAAGCGAAGCTTACGTGTGACTGCCCTGACGTGAGGTGGAGACAAAGAGCAAGACCTATTCGACACATGTCCATATCACGTTGAGACAGTGACGGGGCGAGGCACGTTTGTACACTACTGGCCATTGAAATTGCTACACCAAGAAGAAATGCAGGTGATAAACGGGTATTCATTGGACAAATATATTATACTAGAAATTACATGTGATTACATTTTCAAGCAATTTGGGGGCATACATCCTGAGAAATCAGTACCCAGTACAACCACCTCTGGCTGTAATAACGGCCTTGATACGCCTGAGCATTGAGTCAAACAGAGCTTCGATGGCGTGTACAGGTACAGCTGCCCATGCAGCTTCAACACGATACCACAGTTCATCAAGAGTAGTGACTGGCGTATTGTGACGAGCCAGTTGCTCGGCCACCATTCACCAGACGTTTTCAATTGGTGAGAGATCTGGAGAATGTGCTGGCCAGGGCAGCAGTCGAACATTTTCTGTATCCAGAAAGGCCCGTACAGAACCTGCAACATGCGGTCGTGCATTATCCTGCTGAAATGTAGGGTTTCGCAGGGATGGAATGAAGGGTAGAGTCACGGGTCGTAACACGTCTGAAATGTAACGTCAATGCGAACAAGAAGTGACCGACACGTGTAACCGATGGCACCCCATACCGTCACGCCCGGTGATACGCCAGTATGGCGATGACGAATACACGCTTCCAATGTGCGTTCACCACTATGTCACCAAACACGGATGCGACCACCATGATGCTGGAAACAGAGCCTGGATTCATCCGAAAAAATGACGTTTTGCCATTCGTGCACCCAGGTTCGTCGTTGAGTACACCATCGCAGACGCTCCTCCCTGTGATGCAGCGTCAAGGGTAACCGCAGCCACGGTGTCCGAAATGATAGTCCATGCTGCTGTAAACGTCGTCGAACTGTTCGTGCAGATGGTTGTTGCCTTGCAAACGTCCCCATCTGTTGACTCAGGGATCGAGACGTGGCTG
Organism: Schistocerca nitens; assembly: GCF_023898315.1. Taxonomy (NCBI): domain Eukaryota; kingdom Metazoa; phylum Arthropoda; class Insecta; order Orthoptera; family Acrididae; genus Schistocerca; species Schistocerca nitens. The sequence goes on from NC_064618.1 coordinate 820,528,355, forward strand.
CACGATCCGTTACAGCAATGCGGATAAGATGCCTGTCATCTCGACTCCTAGTGATACGAGGCCGTTGGGATCCAGCACGGCCTTCTGTATTACCCTCCTGAACCCACCGATTCCATATTCTGCTAACGGTCATTGGATCTCGACCAACGCGAGCAGCAATGTCGCGAAACGATAAACCGTAATCGCGATAGGCTACAATCCGACCTTTATCAAAGTCGAAACGTGATGGTACGCATTTCTTCTCCTTGCACGAGGCATCACAACAACCTATCACCAGGCAACACAGGTCAACTGCTGTTGGTGTATGAGAAATCGGTTGGAAACTTTCCTCATGTCAGCACGTTGTAGGTGTCACCAACCTTGTGTGAATGCTCTGAAAAGCTAATCATTTGCAGATGACAGCATCTTCTTCCTGTCGGTTAAATTTCGCGTCTGTAACACATGATCTTCATGCCAGTAGTGTATGTGTGAACCGGGAACCATAGCGCTGGCCGTCAACCGACGAACGGCAACAGGGCAATCCCACGGCCAATCGGAGCGCGTGGCGCCAAGTTTCCATAGTTTAAAAATGGTGCGTTGTCGACGTACACAACACTAGTAATATTGGTTCCTATTGGCATCATCTATCAAGGATTAAAATTTCGTTACACAATTTTTCTCCACCCTGTATAGGGCGAACGACGTACACTGTGCCGAATAGCATCGTAGAACGTCAGCGGCATTCGCTTCTTCTTCAAGGTAATAAGAAATCTGTCGCCCGAGCCTTGTATTTCCACTGGTCATTTGATAAAATGCAATGAAACGAAAATTGTGGCCCACACGCATGTGCCGGCTCTTAAGCATGTCCCAGCATTGTATTAAATACGTGAGCTTGTAACACAACTCTGTGGGCCCAATAACTTTTCCTTGTAGTTTTACTGTTCCATGTATTTTCCTACGAATCAAAGTTTGTAAATAAATCAACTAATGTTTTTACGATGATTTAAATGTTTCCTCATTGTAAAGTTAAATAGGTATTAGTTGTAATCTAGTGTAAGTAGACACACTAGCTTAGTCTGCGCGATGCGATATTGTCAGAGGGTACAGTGAACTGGCAGTTTACATTACCGCTGGGCGCGCAAGCGGGTCAACGGTTCTGAAGAGTGTAGAGGAGAACGCAGGCGAGTGTTGAAACAGCAGTCGAGTCCGGTCACGTAGAGGCTCTTTTGCTGAGAAACGGTCGTAACGGAGTGGTGCTTAAGCGTGTAATGTTGTGGACGGGTGACGTATATGGCGTCAAATGGGCACAAAATAATTACCGCAAGAGAGTGCAAACGAACATGAAGAGTACTGTGGGTCCAATTTCACTAGTTACGGAGCCACGAGAAGAAGATTCTGTGCCACACACTGTCAACGACAAATGCCTTACACTGCACGGACGACATCTCAACTTGAAGTAAGATCCAATTAATGATAGCATTCGGTGATGACTAAACATAAATAACTTTATGAATAAAATTGAAGCCAGTAAGCATTACAGTTGGTGACGTCACGAATTTTTTCATTTATCTCACTGTTTACTGCTGGTTAAATTTTGTTGCTCTGTGGTTATTACGCAGGCCGCTGTGGTCGAGCGGTTCTAGGCCCTTCAGTCCGGAACCACGCGGCTGTTACGGTCGCAGGTTCGAATCCTGCCTCGGGCATGGATGTGTGTAATGTCCTTAGGTTAGTTAGGTTTAAGTAGTTCTAAGTTCTAGGGGACTGATGACCTCAGATGTTAAGTTCCATAGTGCTCAGAGCCCTTTGAACCATTTTGAACCTCAACACCAAAACCAAAGGAGTTCCGAACAGAACCATCAGCAACAGCAGGGAAGGTTATGCTGACTCTCTTTTGGAACGAAAATGGCGTCATTTTGGAACATTACATGCCCAGAGGGACCACTGTCACCAGTGCATCATACACAGATCTCCTACAACATCATCTGCGGCCTTTAGTCAAATCAAAGCGACGTGGATTGCTGTCAGCAGGTGTCCTTTTGCAACATGACAATGCATGGCCCCACACTAGCCGTACAACAGTTGCAACAATCACAGACCTGCATCTTGAGTGTCTTCCTCATCCACCATACTCACCAGACTTTGCCCCAAGTGATTTCCGTATGTTTGGACCACTCAAAGACGCAATGGGAGGAAAGAAGTTCCGTTCTGATGAAGAGGTACGCCACGCGGTGCATGAGTGGTTGCGCTGACTACCAGAAGAATTTTTTTCTAAAGGAATTTATGCACTTTGTAAGCGCTGGAGGACTTGCATTGAGCGTGGGGGAGATTATGTTGAAAAATGATACAGCTCTGTACCACTTCTGCTCAATAAATAATATTTAAAAAACATTTAATGTTCTCATTTGACTAACCCTCATAGTTTAAGTTAGATTAAGTAGTGTGTAAGCCTAGGGACCGATGACCTTAGCAGTTTGGTTCCATAGGAACGTACCACAAATTTCCAAAATTTTTGATGGAACGCATCGAACACTGAAACTTCAAATTCTACGAGACACTTTAGTGCGAAATACGAAGAGCTGCACTCAGCAGCATAAAATCTGAAAAATATATGACGGTGAGCTGTCTAAACGATTGTCGAGCCTCTCAGCAGTTCGGCTCACGGAACTCGGATCGAAGCTGGGGCAGGCATCTGACCGCCCCCTGAAGCGAAGATCGACCATCGGACGACAGCACTGGTACACTACTGGCCATTAAAATTGCTACACCTCGAAGATGACGTGCTACAGACGCGAAATTTAACCGACCGGAAAAAGATGCTGTGATATGCAAATTATTAGCTTTTCAGAGCGTTCACACAAGGTTGGCGCTGGTGGCGACACCTACAAACGTGCTGACATGAGGAAAGTTTCCAACCGATTTCTCATAGACAGCAGTTGACCGGCGTCGCCTGGTGAAACGTTGTCGTGATGCCTCGTGTGAGGAGGAGAAATGCGTACCATCACGTTTTCGACTTTGGTAAAGGTCGGATTGTAGCCTATCGCTATTACGGTTTATCCTATCGCAACATTGATGTTCGCGTTGGTCGAGAACCAATGACCGTTAGCAGAGTATGGAATCGGTGGTTTCAGGAGGGTAATACGGAACGCCGTGCTGGATCCCAACAGCTTCGTATCACTAGCAGTCGAGATGACAGGCATCTTATCCGCACGGATGTAACGGATAGTGCAGCCACGTCTCGATCCCTGAGTCAACAGATCAGGAGATCTGCAAGAACAGTTCGACGACGTTTGCAGCAGCATGGACTATCAGCTCGGAGACCGTGGCTGCGGTTACCCTTGACGCTGCATCAGAGACAACAGCGTCTGCGATGGTGTACTCAACGACGAACCTGAGTGTACGAATGGCTATACGTCATTTTTTCGGATGAATCCAGGTTGTGTTAACAGCATCACGATGGTCGCATCCGTGTTTGGCGACATCGCGGTGAACGCACATTGGAAGCTTGTATTCGTCATCGCCATACTGGCGTATCACCCGGCGTGATGGTATGGGGTGCCATTGGTTACACGCCTCGGTCGCCTCTTGTTCGCACTGACGGCACTTTGAACAGTGGACGTTACATTTCAGATGTGTTACGACCCATGGCCCTACCCTTCATTCGATCCCTGCGGAACCCGACATTTCAGCAGGACAATGCACGACCGCATGTTGCAGGTCCTGTACGGGCCTTTCTGGATACCAATAATGTTCGACTGTTGCCCTGGCCAGGACATTCTCCAGACCAATTGAAAATGTCTGGTCAATGGTGGCCGAGCAACTGGCTCGTCACAATACGCAAGTCACTTCTCGTGATGAACTGTGGTATCGTGTTGAAGCTGCATAGGCAGCTGTTCCTGTACACGCCATCCAGGCTCTGTTTGACTCAATGCTCAGGCGTAGCAAGACCGTTATTACGGCCAGAGGTGGTTGTTCTGGGTACTGATTTGTGAGGATCTGTGCACCGAAATTGCTTGAAAATGTAATCACATGTCAGTTCTAGTATAATATATTTGTCCAATGAATACCCATTTATCATCTGCATTTCTTCTTGGTGTATCTATGTTAATGGCCAGTAGTGTAGGTCACCCCTTACACGCTACTGTCGTTACGTTTTCAATTAGCGACGTCCGGGGAGTGCCGTCGTCGTGGCGGTGGGCGACGGTGCGCGACGCTCCAGGAGGGACGGACGGACGGCCGCGCACCTGGAGCGCAGCGGGCCGGAAGGCGGCTGTTCCGAGGAAAGCGCGGAGAGAGCCGCGGACAGACAGCCCACTGACCCTCTTCCGGCGTCTCGGCGGACACTCAGCTGCCGCGTCCGTCTGGCACACGCTGCTACACAAGCACGCCTTCCGCGGGTACGGTAGTCGTAAGGTTTCCACTATCACGCTGAACAAGTCAAGACGCGAACAGAAAACTTAGTGATGGTGGTCGTGGTGGTGGTGCGCCTTCTTCGCGTATTCACCCTTCAGTGCGACACCTTTTCCCCGATGATGCGGCACTTAGCGGAGATGATGGTTTTAGATATCTGTCTTTTGGTCATTCAGGAAAGGTTGCTGTTGTTGTGGTCTTAAGTCCTAAGACTGGTTTGATGCAGCTCTCCGTGATACTCTATCCTGTGCAAGCTTCTTCTTCTCCCAGTACCTATTGCAACCTACATCCTTCTGAATCTGCTTAGTGTATTCATCTCTTGGTCTTCCTCTACGATTTTTACCCTCCACGCTGTCCCCCAATACTAAATTGGTGATCCCTTGATGCCTCGGAACATGTCCTACCAACCGAGCCCTTCTTCTTGTCATTTGTTAAGTGATCTACCCATCTGATCTTCTGCATTCTTCTGTAGCACCACATTTCGAAAGCTTCTATTCCCCTCCTATCCAAACTATTTATCGTCCATGTTTCACTTCCATACATGGCCACACTCCATACAAATACTCGATGTTAACAAATTTCTCTTCTTCGGAAACGCTACCTTGCCATTGCCAGTCTACATTTTATATCCTCTCTACTTCGACCAACATCAGTTATTTTGCTCCCCAAATAGCAAAACTCATTTACTACTATAAGTGTCTCATTTCCTAATCTAATTACCTCAGCATCACCCGACGTAATTCGACTACATTCCATTATCCTCGTTTTGCTTTTGTTGATGCTCATCTTATATCCTCCTTTCAAGACACTGTGTATTCCGCTCAACTGCTGTTCCAGGTCCTTTTCTGTCTCTGACAGAATTACAATGTCGTCGGCGAGCTTCAAAGTTTTTATTTCTTCTCCATGGGTTTTAATTCCTACTCCGAATTTTCCTTTTGTTTCCTTTACTGCTTGGTCAATATACAGATTGAATAACATCGGGGATAGGCTACAACCCTGTCTCACACACTTCCCAACCACTGCTTCCAACCACTGCTAGAGCATAACATACAGTTAAATTGAATTATTGATATATTCAGTGGTTTTAACTGCAGAACTAGTAACATAGTCAATATTTTAATTAAATCATAGTCAAGGGGAAAACCTATCTGCTTTGACTGTCCAAATGACTAAGTCAGAGGCTATATACTTCACGCTTTCAAAAAAAATTTCGAATGTGTGTGAAATCTTAAGGCACTTAACTGTTAAGGTCATCAGTTGCTAAGCTTACACACTACTTAACCTAAATTATCCTAAGGACAAATACACACTCCCATGCCCGAGGGAGGACTCGAACCTCCGCCGGAACCAGCCGTACATTCCATGACCGCGGCGCCTAAGACCGCTCGGCTAATCCCACGCGGCTCAGTCTTTCAATTTGAAACAAGCCCTTCTCCGTCCAGATCACCTGGCCAGGATACAGTGCTTGCCACACAAAATCGTGTTTCTAACTCCCAAGAAAGGCGGTACAAACACGACAACGAGGAAGATTTATCTCCCCCACGAAGCTAGGTTCTTAACTCTATCTTGTTTTCTCGATTGAATGAAACTACTTGGTATAACTCCCGTGTTGCACATGTGAGAACCGCACAGAGTCCACCCTCTATCGAATGTTTCGCATTTTGTGAGTCACGACTGCCCTTTCCGTCGTAGCCTCGTGGTCAGACAGACGCCGCTCAGGGAAGTGGCGTCTGCCTGCGCGCTTGGAGCGCCCTACGGGACCGACCGAGCGCCGCTACCCTCGTCTGTCGAACCTTGCGAATGCGTTCTGCGACTCGACAGAATAAAATCTCCAATACCTAGATTGTGCCACATTTTATCCTGTTATTTTGCGACACAACACACTATTCGTTGCCTCAGTGAAACGGTACAGTCGTTTCCGCTCCATAAGCAACAGGTTTCGCTGCTCGCTCGTAACGGGAAATACAGAGACGGCTCGGCCGCCAATTTTATTGCACGACGCGGCCGGCCGCGGGTGCAACACAACCCATGTGAACGGGTGGAAAGAAATGTGTCAGGCTTCATAATACGTATTTATATGTGTCGTGTATTATGGATTTCTTGTACGTGAATGTGAATTTGCACATGAACTTTCCTAATCCTCCTCACACGTTTCCATAAAGCGTGGCCAAATCTTAGTTGGGAAGTAGCTCTGTAGTATAGTAGTGCCAACCTTACTCCTGGGTAGAGGATCAGAGAGACATCACAGGCAGGTAAAAGTAAAAGACGTTCCAGTGTCACATGATTTGGGGTGGAGAGGTTGGTCACGGCCAAGTGGTTCGACCACCCCCTCCACCGGGGCCCAGGAAGACCTCCGGGTGCCCGCCATATTCTTCTGGAGTGTTACAGAAGACGGGCAAGTGAGCAGACATGCCCTCAGTGCGTCTGTCTCGATGTTCACGCGTGGAGGAGAGGTATTTGGATATTTGCACTAATTCTTTTATTTCCAGTTTCGGATTGTGTAAGGAAATGAATGTTCTCGTTTAAATTCGCAAATTTGACCCCCTGTGTTAGCGTATCTGGTCCCCAGTTTGCCCGTTATCCTCCTCACATAGTGGATGTCCCTTGTAAAATATTGGGAGACTTTGGTGGTATACATTTGGCCAACGCAATTCCGTCTTGCCCGTAGAACTGTACGTACAGGTTAGTATATAATATACCCGAGCTATAAGTTGTAAAATTGTAATATCTGTAAACTGGAACAATTGGTGCAATCGCTCTAAAATCGAGTGATAATGTTTACAATAAATAGGTAATCAATTGTCATCAATCTTTAACATACCCCAAACATCACATAGGAGCCAAGTTAAAGGAATTCGTTTAAAATAGAAGATACAGAATGCAGGGACCCACACATCAGCGTGTGAGCTCTCCAGCCCCTTGCCTAAAATCGTATAGAAAGGGCACGCTCTCTAGGTAGCGCTCTCAAGCTCCCCTCCCCAGTTATCCGTTGCGCAATTTTCATTCAGGGCTTGACGACATCAACTTTCATCTGGCGTCCCTAGGCAAGGAGGTTTGACGGTAATCTTTCAACAGCACGCGATAGTCTATGGCGATCTCTGTCGTGAACACATTGTTGCCCACGGTAATTGGCACGAACAGAGTTTCGCGGAATAGCAGCATTGACGGTTCCGTGAAAAGCGCGATGCCCGAGCGACATAAGAGGCGGACTGCTCTCCGCATCGCGCATATATCATCTGGCTCGAACAATGTGCCCATACCGTGGGACTACAGCATTTTTCTCTCAGCTGCCTTTCCGGCAAGGTGTGACGACGTCATAGTCGCATGAGACATCGAACTGTTCCCTTCCCATTCCAGGTGGTAACTTTCTCTCTCTCTCTCTCTCTCTCTCTCTCTCTCTCTCTCTCTCTCCCTCCCTCCCCAACAACAGCTAGCTGTCAATATGTTCCTCATGCAGTGTTTGTGGTCGTCACCATCAATCTGCCACTCTGCCACTAGCAGTGTAATTCTCACCCTGTTGATGGCCTGTGTTCTCGGTAAATGAGAGAGAGTCAATCACCCTGTTATCTGCAGCAGGTGTGCCGGGCGGATGCGCAGCGAAAGCGAGTCGGGAGGCAGCAGGTAGGCCCGTCGAGGCATCGTCGGCGGCTGCCTTTGTGGTGAGGTGTCCGCACCTGCGCCGGTCAAGTGGGCCACACGACGCCCGCCTTTCCCCACTCTCGCCGACGCACCTCCTCCTGGTGCTCCATCGGCTATCGTTGCCTTCACCTGCCCCTGCCATGCGCGTGCGGCGGATCTCCTCCTGTTGCTTCACTGCACTGCACTCTGAGGGTCCTAATTATAACACTAGCTACGGCCCAACTCGTCAAATAGGCCTTGTTTCATTTACACTGAAGAGCCAAAGAAACTGTTGTTGTTGTTGTTGTGGTCTTCAGTCCTGAGACTGGTTTGATGCAGCTCTCCATGCTACTCTATCATGTGCAAGCTTCTTCATCTCCCAGTACCTACTGCAACCTACATCCTTCTGAATCTGCTTAGTGTATGCATCTCTTGGTCTCCCCCTACGATTTTTACCCTCCACGCTGCCCTCCAATACTAAATTGGTGATCCCTTGATGCCTCAGAACATGTCCTACCAACCGATCCCTTCTTCTGGTCAAGTTGTGCCACAAACTCCTCTTCTCCCCAATCCCATTCAGTACCTCCTCATTAGTTATGTGATCTACCCATCTAATCTTCAGCATTCTTCTGTAGCACCACATTTCGAAAGCTTCTATTCTCTTCTTGTCCAAACTATTTATCGTCCATGTTTCACTTCCATACATGGCTACACTCCATACAAATACTTTCAGAAAAGACTTCCTGACACTTAAATCTATACTCGATGTTAACAAATTTCTCTTCTTCAGAAACGCTTTCAAAAAAATGGTTCAAATGGCTCTGAGCACTATGGGACTCAACTGCTGTGGTCATCAGTCCCCTAGAACTTAGAACTACTTAAACCTAGCTAACCTAAGGACATCACACACATCCATGCCCGAGGCAGGATTCGAACCTGCGACCGTAGCAGTCGCACGGTTCCGGACTGCGCGCCTAGAACCGCGAGACCACCGCGGCCGGCAGAAACGCTTTCCTTGCCATTGCCAGTCTACATTTTATATCCTCTCTTCTTCGACCATCATTAGTTATTTTGCTACCCAAATAGCAAAACTCCTTTACTACTTTAAGTGTCTCATTTCCTAATCTAATAACCTCAACATCACACGACTTAATTCGACTACATTCCATTATCCTCGTTTTGCTTTTGTTGATGTTCATCTTATATCCTCCCTTCAAGACACCATCCATTCCATTCAACTGCTCTTCCAAGTCCTTTGCTGTCTCTGACAGAATTACAATGACGTTGGCGAACCTCAAAGTTTTTATTTCTTCTCCATGGAATTTAATACCTACTCCGAATTTTTCTTTTGTTTCCTTTACTGCTTGCTCAATATACAGATTGAATAACATCGGGGATAGGCTACAACTCTGTCTCACTCCCTTCCCAACCACTGCTTCCCTTTCATGTCCCTCGACTCTTATAACTGCCATCTGGTTTCTGTACAAATTGTAAATAGCCTTTCGCTCCCTGTATTTTACCCCTGCCACCTTTAGATTTTGAAAGAGAGTATTCCAGTCAACATTGTCAAAAGCTTTCTCTAAGTCTACAAATGCTAGAAACGTAGGTTTGCCTTTCCTTAATCTTTCTTCTAAGATAAGTCGTAAGGTCAGTATTGCCTCACGTGTTCCAGTATTTCTACGGAATCCAAACTGATCTTCCCCGAGGTCGGCTCCTACTAGTTTTTCCATTCGTCTGTAAAGAATTCGTGTTAGTATTTTGCAGCTGTGGCTTATTAAACTGATTGTTCGGTAATTCTCACATTTGTCAACACCTGTTTTCTTTGGGATTGGAATTATTATATTCTTCTTGAAGTCTGAGGGTATGTCGCCTGTTTCATACATCTTGCTCGCCAGATGGTAGAGTTTTGTCAGGACTGGCTCTCCCAAGGCCGTCAGTAGTTCCAATGGAATGTTGTCTACTCCGGGGGCCTTGTTTCGACTCAGGTTTTTCAGTGCTCTGTCAAACTCTTCACGCAGTATCGTATCTCCCATTTCATCTTCATCTACATCATCTTCCATTTCCATAATATTGTCCTCAAGTACATCGCCCTTGTATAGACCCTCTATATACTCCTTCCACCTTTCTGCTTTCCCTTCTTTGCTTAGAACTGGGTTTCCATCTGAGCTCTTGATGTTCATACAAGTGGTTCTCTTATCTCCAAAGGTCTCTTTAATTTTCCTGTAGGCTGTATCTATCTTACCCCTAGTGAGATAAGCCTCTACATCCTTACATTTGTCCTCTAGCCATCCCTGCTTAGCCATTTTGCACTTCCTGTCGATCTCATTTTTGAGACGTTTGTATTCCTTTTTGCCTGCTTCATTTACTGCATTTTTATATTTTCTCCTTTCATCAGTTAAATTTAATATTTCTTCTGTTACCCAAGGATTTCTACTAGCCCTCGTCTTTTTACCTACTTGATCCTCTGCTGCCTTCACTACTTCATCCCTCAAAGCTACCCATTCTTCTTCTACTGTATTTCTTTCCGCCATTCCTGTCAATTGTTCCCTTATGCTCTCCCTGAAACTCTGTACAACCTCTGGTTCTTTCAGTTTCTCCAGGTCCCATCTCCTTAAGTTCCCACCTTTTTGCAGTTTCTTCAGTTTTAATCTACAGGTCATAACCAATAGATTGTGGTCAGAATCCAATCTGCCCCTGGAAATGTCTTACAATTTAAAACCTGGTTCCTAAATCTCTGTCTTACCATTATATAATCTATCTGATACCCCCATGAACCATGGACCTTGCCGTTGGTGGGGAGGCTTGCGTGCCTCATCGATACAGATAGCCGTACCGTAGGTACAACCACAACGGAGGGGTATCTGTTGAGAGGCCAGACAAACGTGTGGTTCCTGAAGAGGGGCAGCAGCCTTTTCAGTAGTTGCAAGGGCAACAGTCTGGATGATTGACTGATCTGGTCTTGTAACAATAACCAAAACGGCCTTGCTGTGCTGGTACTGCGAACGGCTGAAAGCAAGGGGAAACTACGGCCGTAATTTTTCCCGAGGGCATGCAGCCTTACTGTATGATTAAATGATGATGGCGTCCTCTTGGGTAAAATATTCCGGAGGTAAAATAGTCCCCCATTCGGATCTCCGGGCGGGGACTACACAAGAGGATGTCGTTATCAGGAGAAAGAAAACTGGCGTTCTACGGATCGGAGCGTGGAATGTCAGGTCCATTAATCGGGCAGGTAGGTTAGAAAATTTGAAAAGGGAAATGGATAGGTTAAAGTTAGATATAGTGGGAATTAGTGAAGTTCGGTGGCAGGAGGAACAAGACTTCTGGTCAGGTGACTACAGGGTTATAAACACAAAGTCAAATAGGGGTAATGCAGGAGTAGGTTTAATAATGAATAGGAAAATAGGAACGCGGGTAAGCTACTACAAACAGCTTAGTGAACGCATTATTGTGGCCAAGATAGATACGAAGCCCACACCTACTACAGTAGTACAAGTTTATATGCCAACTAGCTCTGCAGATGACGAAGAAATTGAAGAAATGTATGATGAAATAAAAGAAATTATTCAGATTGTGAAGGGAGACGAAAATTTAATAGTCATGGGTGACTGGAATTCGAGTGTAGGAAAAGGGAGAGAAGGAAACGTAGTAGGTGAATATGGATTGGGGCTAAGAAATGAAAGAGGAAGCCGCCTGGTAGAATTTTGCACAGAGCACAATTTAATCATAGCTAACACTTGGTTTAAGAATCATGATAGAAGGTTGTATACATGGAAGAACCCTGGAGATACTAAAAGGTATCAGATTGATTATATAATGGTAAGACAGAGATTTAGGAACCAGGTTTTAAATTGTAAGACATTTCCAGGGGCAGATGTGGACTCTGACCACAATCTATTGGTTATGACCTGTAGATTAAAACTGAAGAAACTGCAAAAAGGTGGGAATTTAAGGAGATGGGACCTGGATAAACTGAAAGAACCAGAGGTTGTACAGAGTTTCAGGGAGAGCATAAGGGAACAATTGACAGGAATGGAGGAAAGAAATACAGTAGAAGAAGAATGGGTAGCTTTGAGGGATGAAGTAGTGAAGGCAGCAGAGGATCAAGTAGGTAAAAAGACGAGGGCTAGTAGAAATCCTTGGGTAACAGAAGAAATATTAAATTTAATTGATGAAAGGAGAAAATATAAAAATGCAGTAAATGAAGCAGGCAAAAAGGAATACAAACGTCTCAAAAATGAGATCGACAGGAAGTGCAAAATGGCTAAGCAGGGATGGCTAGAGGACAAATGTAAGGATGTAGAGGCTTATCTCACTAGTGGTAAGATAGATACTGCCTACAGGAAAATTAAAGAGACCTTTGGAGATAAGAGAACCACTTGTATGAACATCAAGAGCTCAGATGGAAACCCAGTTCTAAGCAAAGAAGGGAAAGCAGAAAGGTGGAAGGAGTATATAGAGGGTCTGTACAAGGGCGATGTACTTGAGGACAATATTATGGAAATGGAAGATGATGTAGATGAAGATGAAATGGGAGATACGATACTACGTGAAGAGTTTGACAGAGCACTGAAAGACCTGAGTCGAAACAAGGCCCCGGGAGTAGACAACATTCCATTAGAACTACTGATGGCCTTGGGAGAGCCAGTCCTGACAAAACTCTACCATCTGGTGAGCAAGATGTATGAAACAGGCGAAATACCCTCAGACTTCAAGAAGAATATAATAATTCCAATCCCAAAGAAAGCAGGTGCTGACAGATGTGAGAATTACCGAACAATCAGTTTAATAAGCCACAGTTGCAAAATACTAACACGAATTCTTTACAGACGAATGGAAAAACTAGTAGAAGCCGACCTCGGGGAAGATCAGTTTGGATTCCGTAGAAATACTGGAACACGTGAGGCAATACTGACCTTACGACTTATCTTAGAAGAAAGATTAAGGAAAGGCAAACCTACGTTCCTAGCATTTGTAGACTTAGAGAAAGCTTTTGACAATGTTGACTGGAATACTCTCTTTCAAATTCTAAAGGTGGCAGGGGTAAAATACAGAGAGCGAAAGGCTATTTACAATTTGTACAGAAACCAGATGGCAGTTATAAGAGTCGAGGGATATGAAAGGGAAGCAGTGGTTGGGAAGGGAGTAAGACAGGGTTGTAGCCTCTCCCCGATGTTATTCAATCTGTATATTGAGCAAGCAGTAAAGGAAACAAAAGAAAAATTCGGAGTAGGTATTAAAATCCATGGAGAAGAAATAAAAACTTTGAGGTTCGCCGATGACATAGTAATTCTGTCAGAGACAGCAAAGGACTTGGAAGAGCAGTTGAATGGAATGGATGGTGTCTTGAAGGGAGGATATAAGATGAACATCAACAAAAGCAAAACAAGGATAATGGAATGTAGTCGAATTAAGTCGGGTGATGTTGAGGGTATTAGATTAGGAAATGAGACACTTAAAGTAGTAAAGGAGTTTTGCTATTTGGGGAGCAAAATAACTGATGATGGTCGAAGTAGAGAGGATATAAAATGTAGACTGGCAATGGCAAGGAAAGCGTTTCTGAAGAAGAGAAATTTGTTAACATCGAGTATAGATTTAAGTGTCAGGAAGTCTTTTCTGAAAGTATTTGTATGGAGTGTAGCCATGTATGGAAGTGAAACATGGACGATAAATAGTTTGGACAAGAAGAGAATAGAAGCTTTCGAAATTTGGTGCTACAGAAGAATGCTGAAGATTAGATGGGTAGATCACATAACTAATGAGGAGGTACTGAACAGGATTGGGGAGAAGAGGAGTTTGTGGCACAACTTGACTAGAAGAAGGGATCGGTTGGTAGGACATGTTCTGAGGCATCAAGGGATCACCAATTTAGTATTGGAGGGCAGCGTGGAGGGTAAAAATCGTAGGGGGAGACCAAGAGATGCATACACTAAGCAGATTCAGAATGATGTAGGTTGCAGTAGGTACTGGGAGATGAAGAAGCTTGCACAGGATAGAGTAGCATGGAGAGCTGCATCAAACCAGTCTCAGGACTGAAGACCACAACAACAACAACCTTTTAGTATCTCCAGGGTTCTTCCATGTATACTACCTTCTATCATGATTCTTAAACCAAGTGTTAGCTATGATTAAGTTGTGCTCTGTGCAAAATTCTACCAGGCGGCTTCCTCTTTCATTTCTTAGCCCCAATCCATATTCATCTACTATGTTTCCTTCTCTCCCTTTTCCTACACTCGAATTCCAGTCACCCATGACTATTAAATTTTCGTCTCCCTTCACTATCTGAATAATTTCTTTTATTTCATCATACATTTCTTCAATTTCTTCGTCATCTGCAGAGCTAGTTGGCATATAAACTTGTACTACTGTAGTAGGTGTGGGCTTCGTATCTATCTTGGCCACAATAATGCGTTCACTAAGCTGTTTGTAGTAGCTTACCCGAGTTCCTATTTTCCTATTCATTATTAAACCTACTCCTGCACTACCCCTATTTTATTTTGTATTTATAACCCTGTAGTCACCTGACCAGAAGTCTTGTTCCTCCTGCCACCGAACTTCACTAATTCCCACTATATCTAACTTTAACCTATCCATTTCCCTTTTCAAATTTTCTAACCTACCTGCCCGATTAAGGGACCTGACATTCCACGCTCCGATCCGTAGAACGCCAGTTTTCTTTCTCCTGATAACGACATCCTCTTGAGTAGTCCCCGCCCGGAGATCCGAATGGGGGACTATTTTACCTCCGGAATATTTTACCCAAGAGGACGCCATCATCATTTAATCATACAAAGAAACTGACCCGCCCAATATCGTGTAGAGCCCCCGCGAGCACGCAGAAGTGTCACAACACGACGTGGCATGGACTCGACTATTATCTGAAGTAGTGCTGGAGGGAAATTACACAATGAATCCTGCAGCGCTGTCCATAAATCCGTAAGAGTACGCGAGGATGAAGATCTCTTCTGAACAGCACGTTGCAAGGCTTCCTCGATATGCTCAATAATGTTCATGTCTGGGGAGTTTGGTGGCCAGCGGAAGTGTTCAAACTCAGAAGAGTGTTCCTGGCGCCGGTCTGCAGCAATCCTCGACGTGTGGGATGTCGCATTGTCCTCCTGGAATTGCCCAAGTCCATCGGAATGCACAATGGACATGAATGGATACAGGTGATCAGACAGGATGCTTACGTACGTGTCACGTGTCAGAGTCGTATCTAGACGTATCAGGGGCCCCATGTCACTCAAACTGTACAAGCCCCACACCATTACGGAGCCTCCACCAGCTTTAACAGTCCCCTGCTGACATGAGGTTGTCTCCATACACAGACACGTCCATCAGCTCGATACAATTTGAAACGAGACTCGTCCGACCGGCAACATGTTTCCAGTCATCAACAGTCCAATGTCGGTGTTGACGGGCCGAGACGAGGCGTTAAGCTTTGTGTAGTGCAGTCATCAAGGGCACACGAGTGCGTCTACGGCCTTTGGCATTTCGTTGAATGGTTCGCATGCTGAGACTTGGTGATGGCCCAGCATTGAAATCTGTAGCAGTTTGCGGAAGGGTTGCGCATCTGTCACGTTGAACGATGCTCTTCAGTTCCTGCAGGATTTTTTTCTGGCCGCAGCGACGTCGGAGATTTGATGTTTTACCGTATTCCTGAAATTCACGGTACACTCGTAAATGGTCGTACGCGAAAATCTCCACTTCGTCGCTACCTCGGAGATGCTGTCCCACCGCTCGTGTGCCGACAGTAACGCCACGTTAAAACTCACTTAAATCTTGATAACCTGCCACTGTAGCAGCAGTAACCGATCTAGCCGGCCGGAGTGGCCGTGCGGTTCTAGGCGCTACAGTCTGGAGCCGAGTGACCGCTACGATCGCAGGTTCGAGTCCTGCCACGGGCATGGATGTGTGTGATGTCCTTAGGTTTAATTAGTTCTAAGTTCTAGGCGACTGATGACCTCAGAAGTTAAGTCCCATAGTGCTCAGAGCCATTTGAGCCATTTAACCGATCTAACAACTGCGCCAGACACTTGTTGTCTTATACAGGCGTTGCCGACCGCATCGCCGTATTCTGCCTGTTTACATATCTCTGTATTTCAATACGTATGCCTATGACCGGTTTCTCTGGAACTTCAGTGTATGGTACTAGCTAGGGCCCAACTCAGTAAGTAGGGCTTGTTTCATTTAATCTAAAGCGGCCATTATTTCGACTTCTCAAACTGTTTAAATTCGTCTTCCGTTCCAGACCACACTCATTGAAAATCTAAAGTAAAACAGAGATAAAATACAGGAGACGAAAGGCTATTTTCAGCTTGTGCAGAAACCAAACTGCAGTTGTAAGATTCGAAGGAC
The DNA here is from genome assembly GCF_023898315.1 of Schistocerca nitens. Classification (NCBI taxonomy): domain Eukaryota; kingdom Metazoa; phylum Arthropoda; class Insecta; order Orthoptera; family Acrididae; genus Schistocerca; species Schistocerca nitens. The sequence continues at coordinate 820,544,714 of NC_064618.1, forward strand.
ATGAAAGAGAAGCAGTAGTTGGATGCTTAATCCAGATGCTATTCAGTCTGTACGCTGAGTAAGCTGTGGAAAAAAAGGATAAATGTGGAGAAGTAATTAAGTTTCAGTCAGAACAAGAAAAAACTTTGAGGTTTGCGTATGACACTGTACTTCTCTCAATGGACGTGGAAGCGCAACTGAACGCAGTGGGTGCTGAATTTAAGAGAGGTTATAACGTGATCATCAACAAAAGCGAGGCAGATGTAATGTAGTCGAATTACTTTAGGATATGCTGGGGGAATTAGGTTAGAAAATGAGATATTGAAAGTAGCAGACGAATTTTGCTATTTTGGCAGCAAAATAACTGATGATGGCCGAAGTAGAGAGGATATAACATGGAAACTGGCTATAGCTAGAAAGGTACGCCTGGGAAATAGGAATTTGCTAATATGTAATATAAATCTAAATGTTAGGTGGTCCTCTTTGGAGGTATTTGTCTGGAGCGTAGCCATGTGCTAAAGTGAAACGCGGCCGATAAGCACTTCTGACTAGATGTCATGTTACTACAGAACAATGTTTAATATTAGATGTGTAGATCGCGTAACTAATGAATTCAACTGGGGGACATAAAGAAATTTGCGGCACAACTTGAGTATGAGACGGGATCGAGTGATGGAGAAGGCATCGACTGACAGTACACATCCTGAGCCATCAAGCAGCTGCCAGTTTGGTAATGGAGGGAAGTGTATGGGGCAAAAATTGCAGGGGGAGATGGAGGGGCCGAATACGGTAACGGAATTACAATGGATATGCGGAGGCTTCAGCAGTTCCTCGGAGAAGTGGCCTGCACACGATAGACTGGCGTGGAGAGCTGGACCAAACCAGTCTTCGGACTGAACACCACAACAACAACAACACATTACCTGCTCGTAAACGTAATAAATAGAGTACGTGCTTACGGAAGAGGAAGAAAAATAAGACCCGTCTCGAATACGCGGTATTCGCGAGGACACTTGTTCAAATCCCAATGCGGCCATTCAAATTTAATTTTAGATTCTTTCCTAAATGACTTGAAGCGAATACTGGGTTATTTTCATTGAGCCGCATGTTCGTCTTCCTTTCCTCAATCCAATTTTTTCGGATATACGCGCACTGTATGAGAGGGCGCAGAAGTTGGTTAGCATTGTAGACTCGTATTTGGAAGGTAGTGCAATCTCCGTCTGTTTATCGCGATGTAGGTTGTCTGCCGCTTCCCTAAATTGTGTAAGGCAAATGCGTTGACGGTTTCTGTGAAAATGTCGCGGCTGCTTTTCTCCATCATCCTTGCCTCTGGCCGACGTAGTGTTGTGATTCTCGAAGTGATTAATGGAATATCTCATATAAAGATGTGAAACAAAAACTAACAAAGAGATAGAGGGGCTGGCCAGTACTTACCTCAGTTCAGTACAGCCGATAGATACACAAAACAGAACAGAAAATTTACGTATCCTAGCTTTCGGAACTTTGTTCCTTCGTCAGGGAGGAGAGAGGGGAAGTGGATTCAGTTACTCACAACCCAGGTTATGAAGCAACAGGGGAAAGGTAAACAGGGAGGGTAGCAAAGATGGAGGCATGGGTGTCAAGGGGAAGCCAAAGATATTCTACTGTAAGCACTGTGCCAGCTTCAAACCAAACAGGATGCATACAGAAGTAAAGAAACCTCACTCCCATTTACTCTTCAGTCTTATCCTCTTTCCCTTTCCTCTTTATCCATTCACGCATCTTTTCATCCTACATAGTTGTGTTTATCTTTATACCGTATACCTCTTTACTTCTGTATGCATCCTCTTTGGTTTGAAGCTGGCACAGTACTTAAGTAGAAGATCTTTGGCTTCCCCTTGACACCCATGCCTCCATCCTTGCTACCCTCCCTGTTTACCTTTCCCCTGTTAGTTCATAACCTGGGTTGTGAGTAACTGAATCCACTTTCCCTTCTTCCCCTTTTTTCCCCCCTCTCCTCCCTGACGAAGGAACAAAGTTCCGAAAGCTAGGATACGTAAATTTTCTGTTCTGTTTTGTGTATCTATCGGCTGTACTGAGCTGAGCTAAGTACTGGCCAGCCCCTCTATATCTTTGTTAGTATTTGTTGTGATTCTCGCTGCGTCGTCGTCCTCTTACTCCCTCCCCTCGTCGAATAAGGTTGCTGCATTAACGGCCGCTGGCTGTTGGACCGATAGCGTGGCTGTGGTGTTTAGTCGGTTTCCCACACTCGTACAGGTACTAGGGTCTCTAAACTCAACCTTAGAAACACGACATAGAAAGTGAAACACACGACAGAAATATAATGTGATCGTGATATACATTGAAAGAAAAGAAGGTTTGCTTTTAGCGTCCGGTAAAAGAATTGGTTATAAGAGATGGAGAACGAGCTAGGAACGGACAAAAATGAGGAACGAAGTAAGTGATATTACTGTCAATCGAACCGTCCTGGCTTTTGTTTTAACCAGTTTAGGGAAACCTAAATCTGGATGCACGGGCGGAGACTTGCTACTCTAGCTTAATAATGTGGGATCTCTACCATTGCGCTACCACTCTGGCTGGTGACGTGAAACAGGCCAGCGAAGTAACACCTCCGCTGTTAGCAAGGAGAGGCAACCCCTGTACACGGGACGTCGCTCCGACAACACTAGGCTGGCGCTCCGGTTATCAAGGGCTTTCCTCGTCAAGTGACTGTACAGCGGTTTGAACTCGCTATTATTCCACTTCTCCGTAACTGTTAGGTTGTGCGTGTGATACGTGCAATAACTTTTCACTGTTTTGAACTGAACTAGCGATTCCACCTCTTCCGAAACGGAAACTTGACCTTTATGGAGGGAGTGACCTCTTTAGTAATGAACGAAAATGCTTTCGACAAAATCGGCTGGAGGAGCAGGTGCACATAAAGTGGTGTTAACAGTCTGTGCGTACGTTGGGAAACGAAGCGGATGCAGTAATCATGTTCGTTACTTAGTAACGTTGCTACGCTGGTAAGAAATATCTGTGCGCATAACAATAACCTATTTTCATTGTAATATTCTTTGTATGTACTCTGTGCAGCATGTTTGAGGTTAACAGCAGATGCAGCAAACCATATGGCACAGTTTAAACAAAACTGAAGTCGGAATTCGTACATAGATTCATTTTAATCACCACAATAACGGTGTTTATACTCTTGATAGTGTTTAGTTAACAATTATTTGCACCACACAGCACACAGTTACAGATATTTCCCTGGATAGACGTGAGCGTTAAGGCGCCACTTCCGGGACACGAGAGCCGAGCCTGACTCGGATCGAACACGTCTCGTCGATTATTGAGGGATGGTGGGTCGGTCAGTCTGGATGTGGTTTTTAGGCAGCTTCCCTCATCCTCTAGCTGAATACCGGACTGCAACCCACGTCCCGACTCAAAAAATGGTTCAAATGGCTCTGAGCACTATGGGACTTAACATCTGAGGTCATTAGTCCCCTAGAACTTAGAACTACTTAAACCTAACTAACCTAAGGACATCACACACATTCATGCCCGAGGCAGGATTAGAACCTGCGACCGTAGCGGTCGCGCGGTTCCAGACTGAAGCGCCTAGAACCGCTCGGCCACCAGCGGCCGGTGTCCCGACTCATATACACGCTACACAAACACGTAGGAAACGTTATTACATTAAGTGTAAGTGCGAACATTTTAGGTTAGGCTTTACCGTGACTGTTACTGACATTAAATGAAACAACAAGTTTACTGTTACCAGTCACCGTTTTATTTATCTCCACGACGCGTTTCAAAGGTTTAAACCTCCATCATCAGGTGGATTTACATTAGTTAGTATGACATTTGTGTGTGTGTTGTGTTACGATTATTTAGAGGAACTTGTGGCACTGTCTCCAGTGGTCACAGGTTCCTTTCACTGTCATAACACATCACATGTATACTGTCATATTTGTAAAGAAATATTGCCATTTGTTTACAGATATGACAGTATACATATGTGTTATGACAGCGTAATTTAACTTCACATTCCGTATTATAAGAAAGTACTACTTTTGATGATGGCTGTCTCTGTGTTACTTCCGCGCCTAATTTAAACCGCAGCTGCTGATCAGTACGAGTCGCGCGCGACTGAGTTGTCAGTATTGGGAAACAAACACTAAAACATTCTCCCTCGCACTTCCTCTAACCCCACATTGGCCGCGCTACTTACACCACTGCACATGGGGTAAGCAGCCAGCTTTATTTAGCTCAGGGCTGAATTCACCAACGTCAATAAAAATTAAGCATATCTTAAAATTTCAGTATCTCTGTGTGTATTTTCGTTTGTTACTGAGCAATAATACTATACTCTTAAGAAGTTCTTGACGTTAGTTGATGTTTCTGGGTTTCTGCTGTTAGATGGTAGATGCATATTGTCATGAAATACGACTGAGAACTGTGGGCCGCATAAATACTCGATTCGGGCCGAATGCGGCCCGCGGACCGAAATTCGACGACCACTGACCTAAACAAAACGAAGTTATCGGATATTTATGACTCTATGCAGCAGAGCCCAGCAAAACCACTGCGCGGGTTGACTGAAGAAAAAGATACCGGTCTTCCAGGCGATTATGATAAACAGAGAATCATCGTGTTGTGCTTGAAACGCCATTGCGTGATCATGAAATCGGAGAGTGCGTAGAAATATCAAGATCCCGCATTACTGGACCATTATTTTTTTAAGAAACCGTGAACAGTGGACGTCATTGTTTAATGATCCACAATTTCATTGGCCAGCGAAAGGAAGACGAAATCAACTACTAGTGGTTTCAACAAGATGGCCTTACTTCGCAGACAGTTAACAACACTATGCGTCTCCTGGAAGTGATTTTTGGGGAACGTGTCATCTCAAGAAATCGATGGCCGTCTTGCTCGCCGGACTTCGGACTTTACTCCACAGACGCTTTTTTTCGGCGGGGGGGGGGGGGGGGGGCAACAAAATAGCAAAATCTGCAGCGTATCGCAATCGCCCACTCACGCTCCGCGACTTAAAAACTGAAATAACTGCGTACATGAGGAGCATATCACAGTCTTATCTCCAGAAAGTGTTTTCCAATAAAATCAGACAGGCTCAGAATTATACAGAATTATATAGTCGTCCGTGGACGTCGTTTCCAACCGCACAGCAACATCCCGAAGAGCCTGTTCCACATGTGGACAGCAGACACGTGTAGTCTGTGCTGACACGCTCCTGCCGCACGCCGTCGGGAGACGCCAGCACGGTACGACGGGCGCTTGAAAAGTCCGTGCAAAGTCCGAGAGATGGCACCACCTTCGCGTATCGAGGTTATGTTTAGTTAGTAGCATCTTTGGAAGGAACGCACACTAAGTTTCAGCCATATTGGTCTATTTCTTTGTGTTTGGCACTGTGTGAATCAAGGAAGTCGAGTGATTGTCAAAAATGGACGAAAAAGAATTTCGTGTGGTGCTTAAACATTACTTTATGAAAGGCAAAGCGCCTCAGGAGACTAAAGAGAAGCTTGATAAACATTATGGTGACTCTTCACCTTCGATTAGAATAGTGTATAAGTGGTTTTAAAATTTTCGGAGTGGCCATATGGGCACAAGTGATGCTGAACGTTCGGGACACTCCGTGGAGGTTACGCCTCCAGAAATCATTGATAAAATCCATGATATGGTGATGGATGACAGAAGAGTTAAGGTGCGTGAGATTGCTAGTGCTGTGGGAATCTCGAATGAACGGGTACATAATATTTTGCATAAACATTTGGACATGAGAAAGCTATCTGGAAGATGGGTTCCGCGACTGCTCACACTTGACCAAAAACGTAATCGTGTGAACTGGTGCAAGAATGGTTAGCAGCTGTTCAGGAGTAATCCGCAGGACTTTAAGCGTTGTTTAGTCACTGTGGATGAAACATGAATACATTAATATACTCCTGAGACCAGACAACAATCTAAGCAATGGGTTACCAAGCGAGAACCTGCATCAAAACAGGCGAAGACCATTCCTTCGGCCGGAAAGGTTAGGGCGAGTGTCTTTTGGGATTCGCAAGGAATAATACTCATCGACTATCAGGAAAAGGGTAAAACTATTACAGGTGCATATTACTCATAGTCATTGGACCGTTTGAAAACTGAGCTGCAAGAAAAACGCCGGCGATTGGACTGCAAAAAAGTCCTTTTCCATCACGACAATGCACCAGCACACACCTCAGCAGTTGTGGTCGCAATGTTAATGCAAACAGGATTCCAACTCGTTTCACATCGCCCCTATTCTCCAGACTTGGCTCCCTCGGACTACTGTTTGTTCTCCAATAAGAAGAAATGGCTTGCGGGACATAGATTTTATTCAAACGAGGAGGTGATTGCAGCAGCTAATAGCTATTTTGCAAACTTGGACAATTCCTATTATTCGGAAGGGATCAACAAATTAGAACAGCGTTGGACGAAGTGTATAAGTATAAAAGGAGAGTATGTCGAAAAATATGAAAGGTTTACCCGAAACACGTAAGTAGTTTTTATTTTTGCACGGACTTTTCAAACGCCCTTCGTAGATCAGCGTGTTCGGTGAGAGGGCTGATTGTCCTCTGTAGTACAAAAAAAAAAAACTGAATGAAGGAATTAACGATCAAGTTGAATAGGTATCATGTGACGTCCGCCCCGACCAAACGCAACGAAGAAAAAAAAAAAAAAAAAAAAAAGGAACTCCATGGGGTCGCGAAGAATCCCGCAGCCAGGGTCCACACGCGGTTTGCAATGATGTGTGAGGCGCGAGAGGCAGATAACGCTACGTACTGTTCCTCAGATTTAGTCAGATCGGATTAATTCTCTGCACTACTACACCGCTAAAATCAGTCTAAATAACGATCGCCAGTCGCGCTTTGAGCCGCAACCCAGGTCTAAACAGAATTCCACACCCGTGTACTTGTAGTGGCTTTGTTTATGACGAAGGATGATTAACACCCGACTTGAGCCATTCTTTTGAAGATCAACTCCGTTCTACTGGGCCCACGAGTTCTCATCCCGATCCCACCAGCGTTGCCAGTCGACTGCACAATTTCGCAAGCTCGTAAATTGCTCCACGAAATTGTTTAACATTTGGCGCTTTCAGACAGTCGTCACGATCATGGTGTAGGCACTGTCGTTGGCCATTTAGTGCTCCTCTGATAAGCGCTACTGTCAGATGTTGCTTCCTGACAGTACTTTCAGAAGTTTATTCCCGACGGTCGTTGGAAAACGCCCGCCTCATAGGAAATGGTAAGCCAGCCTAGTCGGCTCCCACATGACCCATTTAGAAGATTTACGGAAAGAGCAGCCGATCAGTTCCAGGCCTAACGAAACCGTCTTCGCGGCTACCGGAAACCGGCACTGCGGTCTACAATAGCGAACAAGACGAGCGCATCGGGCTCCACTAGGGAATGACGTACCAGACTGGTAGTAATTACAGTTTCGGTACTTGAGCCAGCGTAGGCGGAAAATTATTTACCATGTGGGCATCCAACTTTATATAAATGATATTTAGACTGTGCGCTGCAGGATTAGCGCTGTTAGTAACGTTAGTGCCGTTAGGCGCCGGTGCTGGTACGGCGACGTAAGTTTGGAATACAAGCATCAGTGTGCACTACAGCTGCAGGCAGTCAGCACGAGTCTGGACGATGCTTTAGTCGAAAAGCTGTTTCGTCAAAACAGCACCAATAGTGGTGCTGCTCTTCGAGACTATTGATGCGTTAAACGAATATGGAGAGCTTCTCTTTTCGCCCGGAGTTGAAGAACATGATTCGGAAGTTTGGAAACAACTGGCGACTTCAGACTTGCCCCTGGGAGAGGCCGACGGCTAATAGAGCCACAAACTGTTGCCGTGAACGACAATACTGGGTACAATGTACGGTGACTGAATTCTCTGATTTTGACAAGACAGAAGGATCGATGTGTTTTAAACCCGCCAGGGTAGCCGAGAGCACCCTGGGCTCGGGTAGGCGCGCCGGCCCCGGATAGAATCCGCCCGGGGGATTAACGACGAGGGCCGGTATGCCAGCCAGCCTGGTTGTGGCTTTTAGGCGGTTTTCCACATCCCACTAGGTGAATACCGGGCTGGTCCCCAAGTTCCGCCTCAGTTACACGACTCACAGACATTTGAAAACGTTCGACCTGTTTAATGACACACTAGACGCAGACAGCTGGGGCGCACTACTTCCGTCCCGGGGGGTCGGGGTGACGTCAGAAAGGGCATCCGGCCACCCTCTGCAATGAACACTGCCAAATCCGTAATAACAGAGCCAACCCGCGTTGGAGCGGGACAAAGGCCCCTAGAAAGAAAGAAAGAAGGATCGATCTGTTTTACTAGCTACACACATTCTAAAGCCAAGATCGCATAAATATTTCTTTATTTAAAACAACCAGTTTCGACAAACTTTCCTGTCACTTCAGATCTTAAAAAATCTTTTTGTTGTGAAACGTGTTCATTTTTAGTTGTCATGTGGATAAAAAGAGCACATTAAAGAAGGTATTTCATAACTATGTTTTAAAAGCATGAAGCACCCTGTGTTTGTGTGTCGTAAGAGTTATCTTTGAGCGTGTATGTGTATGGACGTGGCCATTTTCACAAGGTGCTCTATGTTCTCAAATATTTTTAGCTGTGGAAAATCTTTTATAATGTGCAGCTTTTATCCATATGACAACTTGCGTGAGGCCCAACTTAAAATGAACACGTTTAATAAAAAAAGATTTTTTAAGACCTGAAGACGACAGTAAAGTCCGTCGAAACCGGTTGCTTTAAATAAAGATACGAGGCGTGTTTTTTTAAGTAAGTACCGTTTTGAAGTGAAAAAAAAAAGACATGCTAAGATATCTCAATAACTGTATTTTTCACATGAAAGCCTGTACTTTAATCTACTTTTCTACATAATTTCTGTCAATATTGAGGCACTTGTCATAACGTTGTACCAGTTTTTGAATACCCTCCTTACAGAAGTCCGCCGCCTGACTTGTTAACCTCTGCATCACCACTGTTTTGACTTCGTTATCGTCTTGAAGACGCTGACCGCCCAGGTGTTTCTTCAAGTGCGGGAACAGATGGTAGTCACTGGGCGCAAGATCGGGGCTGTACGGAGGATGATCTAGAGTTTCCCATCGAAAAGATGTGATGAGATCTTTGGTCTGATTCGCCACATGCGGACGGACATTGTCTTGCAGCAAAACGTGCGCACAGTTTTCAGCAATTCAAGTGCTCGGTCACAATGCCATACAAAACACTACGAGAAACATTAGGAAAGTCATCCCGCAAGGAGGAAATTGTAATGCGTCTGTTTTCTCTCACCTTTTTGTCCACTTCCTGCACCAAACTTTCATTAACGACCAAAGGACGCCCACTCCGTTGTTCATCATGCACATTTGTGCAGCCATCTTTTAATACTCTCACCGACTTTTTTACCATTCCATCACTCATAATGTTTTCTCCGTAAACTGCACAGATCTCACGATGAATATCGATCGCTTTTAGGCCTTTAGCACTAAGAAATCTTATAACAGCCCGTACTTCACAGTCGGCGGGACTCACGATTGTCGGAGGCATCTTAAACACTCAGTACACAACGTAAAAAAGGGATAATCAGACTGTAATGGCGTCAGTGGGTAGATTAAGGTACAGGCTTTCATGTAAAAATAAAATTATGGACATATCTTAGCACGTCTTTTTTAAATTTCAAAACGGTACTTACTTAAAAATCACGCCTTGTACATTTATGCAATCTTGGCTTTAGAATGTTTTTTAACAATGTGCGACCTTCAAGCTGTGTCACGACAGCTCAACATTCCGCGGTCCACCATTCGAAAAGTGCTGCGCAGAATTGTGAAATGGTTTCTCTACTGCGGATCCAGGCTTCCGTGCATGCAGATGGTCGTCACATTGAGCTACGTTTGTAAACCGGAACGTAAACACGGTTACCCCTTTATGTGGAAATTAAATGTGTTGCTTTCTTTGGTTTGTTCATTATTTCTCTTCCGGGTGTCCTTAGAAATGTTTCCACAAACTTCCGTTGTCCTGCAATTATTAGTCTCTCAAGTAGCGAAAGTTTAATTGTAATCGCACTGTAGAGCAGGAGGTCGCGAATGTGGGCCCACCACCGCAACTCGCCACCCAGCGGCAATCGTTCGCAGACAGCTGACTGCTCGTGCTGCACTGATTCGTTCTGATTGCCGCGGGGCGGGTACGTACGGCCGCAGGTGTCACCGTAAGGAGAAAGACGCCGTATGTGGGCCGGCTGGCGGCTGTCTCACCTTGACCTTCCTTCCTCTGCTGGGCCCACCGGCGGATGAAAGCCCGCGCCAGACGGGCTTTCTACCCGCCTGTAATAGCCGAATTCATCCGCCCGTAAATGAAAAATAACGACAGCAAAATAGACGCTCCTTTTTCCCCTGTCCTCGGTTCGCTCTCTACCCGGCTGTAAACCCGATAGGAAAGTCATTAGCGTCCCATTCGCGTCGTACCTTCGGTGGCGGGGAAACCTGGCCGGGGCGCTACGCGTCTCGAGTTAATTCGGAACCTGCGGAAGTGGACCACGACGGTCTGGCGGAGCGCACATCTCTCCACACTGATGACAGCGGTCGTCTTGCCACGCCTGTGTGGCTCGTCTGTGGTAAGCGATGATAATTTAATTTGATATCGAGGAATAATCGATAAGAGATGAAATGCAGGAGGATATGCAGCGAATTGACGCATGGTGCAGGAAATGGCAACTGAATCTCAATGTAGACAAGTGTATTGTGCTGCGAATACGTAGACAGAAAGATCCTTTATCATTTAGCTACAATATAACAGGTCAGAAACTGGAAGCAGTTATTTCCATAAATTTCTGGGAGTAGGCATTAGGAGTGATCTAAAATGGAATGATCATATAAAATTAATCGTCGGTAAAGCAGATGCCAGACTGAGATTCATTGGAAGAATCCTAAGGAAATGCAGTCCGAAAACAAAAGAAGTAGGTTACAGTACACTTGTTCGCCCACTGCTTGAATACTGCTCACCGGTGTGGGATCCGTACCAGATTGCGTTGATAGAAGAGATACAGAAGATCCAACGGAGAGCAGCGCCCTTCTTTACAGGATCATTTAGTAATCGCGAAAGCGTTACGGAGATGATAGATAAACTCCAGTGGAAGACTCTGCAAGAGAGACACTCAGTAGCTCGGTACGGGCTTTTGTTGAAGTTTCGACAACATACCTTCACCGAGGTGTCAAGCAGTATATTGCTCCCTCCTACGAATATCTCTAGAAGAGACCATGAGAATAAAATCAGAGAGATTAGAGCCCACACAGAGGCATACCGACAATCTTTCTTTCCACGAACAATACGAGACTGGAATAGAAGGGAACCGATAGAGGTACTCAAGGTACCCTCTGCCACACACCGTCAGGTAACTTGCGGAGTATGGATGTAGATGTAGAAATTAACTGTCTACCGTTGCATCCATTTTTTCCTCACTGATGGAACGTGTCGGCAAGAAAACAAAATGTTTCGAAAATTGGGGCGAAATCAATCTCCTGAAATTTTAAAGATAACGCTTTCCGAAACGTAAGACTACCAGAACCAGTTCTCCATCTTCTTCACACATAGTGTCTTTGAAACTGATTTGTACCACTGAGGACGTTTTCCCGCACTCTAACCATATTTACAAAACTTTTGCCTATCTCGCCTAATTTGTATCTAGCCAGACTCTTAATGCGCTTTGTTCAAAGTTTTCCTAATTAGTAGATTCCATACCAGAAGGCCTGCCCTGAAAGTTGTCTACAACACCTGTCTCTACGACAGACACAATCTACATCTACATCTACATCCATACTCCGAAAGCCACCGGACGGTGTGTGGCGGAGGGTACTTTGAGTACCTCTATCGGTTCTCCCTTCTATTCCAGTCTCGTATTGTTCGTGGAAAGAAATATTGTTGGTATCCCTCTGTGTGGGCTCTAATCTCTCTGATTTTATCCTCATGGTCTATTCGCGAGATATACGTAGGAGGGAGCAATATACTGCTTGACTCCTCGGTGAAGGTATGTTCTCGAAACTTCGACAAAAGCCCGTACCGAGCTACTGAGCGTCTCTCCTGCAGAGTCTTCCACTGGAATTTATCTATGATCTCCGTAACGCTTTCGCGATTACTAAATGATTCTGTAACGAAGCGCGCTGCTCTGCGTTGGATCTTTTCTCTTCTATAAACCCTATCTGGTACGGATCCCGCACTGGTGAACAGTATTCAAGCAGTGGGCGAAATCGTACTGTAACCTACTTCCTTTGTTTTCGGATTGCATTTCCTTAGGATTCTTCCAATGAATCTCAGTCTGGCATCTGCTTTACCGACGATCCACTTTATATGATCATTCCATTTTAAATCACTCCTAATGCGTACTCCCAGATAATTTATGGAATTAACTGCTTCCAGTTGCTGACCTGCTATATTGTAGCTAAATGATAAGGGATCTTTCTTTCTATGCATTCGCAGCACATTACACTAGTCTACATTGAGATTCAATTGCCATTCCCTGCACCATGCGTCAATTCGCTGCAGATCCTCCTGCATTTCAGTACAATTTTCCATTGTTACAACCTCTCGATATACCACAGCATCATCCGCAAAAAGCCTCAGTGAACTTCCGATGTCATCCACAAGGTCATTTATGTATATTGTAAATAGCAACGGTCCTACGATACTCCCCTGCGGCACACATGAAATCACTCTTACTTTGGAAGACTTCTCTCCATTGAGAATGACATACTGCGTTCTGTTATCTAGGAACTCTTCAATCCAATCACACAATTGTTGTGATAGTCCATATGCTCTTACTTTGTTCATTAAACGACTGTCGGGAACTGTATCGAACGCCTTGCGGAAGTCAAGAAACACGGCATCTACCTGTGAACCCGTGTCTATGGCCCACTGAGTCTCGTGGACGAATAGCGCGAGCTGGGTTCCACACGATCGTCTTTTTCGAAACCCATGCTGATTCCTACAGAGTAGATTTCTAGTCTCCATAAAAGTCATTATACTCGAACATAATACGTGTTCCAAAATTCTTCAACTGATCGACGTTAGAGATATAGATCTATAGTTCTGCACATCTGTTCGACGTCCCTTCTTGAAAACGGGGATGACCTGTGCCCTTTTCCCATCCTTTGGAACGCTACGTTCTTCTAGAGACTTACGGTACACCGCTGCAAGAAGGGGGGCAAGTTCCTTCGCGTACTCTGTGTAAAATCGAACTGGTATCCCATCCCTCTGTCACCTTTTTCGATATCTACCATTTTGTCATCTGTGTGACAGTCTAGAGAAGGAACTACAGTGCAGTCTTCCTCTGTGAAACAGCTCTGGAAAAATGCATTTAGTATTTCGGCCTTAAGTCTGTCATCCTCTGTTTCAGTACCATTTTGGTCACAGAGTGTCTGGACATTTTGTTTTGATCCACCTACCGCTTTGACATAAGACCAAAATTGCTTAGGATTTTCTGCCAAGTCAGTACATAGAACTTTACTTTTGAATTCATTGAATGCCTCTCGTATAGCCCTCCTCACACTACATTTCGCTTCGTGTAATTTTTGTTTGTCTGCAAGGCTTTGGCTATGTTTATGTTTGCTGTGAAGTTCCCTTTGCTTCCACAGCAGTTTTCTAACTCGGTTGTTGTACCACGGTGGCTCTTTTCCATCTGTTACGATCTTGCTTCGCACATACTCAACTAATGCATATTGTACAATCTGTTTACTGCAAACGCAAAAAAAATGGATGCAAATATCGTTACATTCGGGAATAGGTGGCAGTCCGAGGATGCCAAATTAGCTAAGCAGGATGCATATTCCAGTAATTTGTGGTTCGAATTCCTCAGTCTTTACAATGCCAAACTACAAGAGTTGGACAGGAGCATAACACAATACATTACCATGCGTAATATGGAGCTCAAATACCGCTGGCATTCAAAACGGCTTCCAGTTGTCTCGGAATCAATAAATGCAGGTCCTGTATTGTTTTAAAGGGACTCTAATGTCATTCTTCTTGGAAAATAGTGGCACTTTCAGGTAGCGATGATGGATGTGGATAGAGATGACGCAACCTTGTCTCTAAAGCAGACCAGAAAAGGCTCAATAGTATTAAGATACGGTGACTATTATGACAAGACCGTAGATGACACTTCATCCTGTGCTCACAAAACCAGTGCTGAGCTGTGTGAACAGCGGTCCTGTCGTCTTTGAACACAACATCACCATTGGGGAACAAACATACTACCGTGGTATAGATTTGAATAGGCCGGCCGTGTTGGCCGAGCAGTTCTAGGCGCTTCAGTCCGGAACCGCGCTACTGCTACGGTCGCAGGTTCGAATCCTGCCTAGGAAATGAATGTGTGTGATGTCCTTAGGTTAGCTACGTTTAAGTAGTTCTAAGCCTAGGGGACTGATGACCTCAGATGTTAAGTCCCATAGTGCTCAGAGGCATTTGAACCATTTTTAGATTTGACGACCAAAGTGATCGCACAATCCTTGGTAGTAATGCGGCCTTGCAGAAACACCGATATGGCTGCCCAAATCTTTGCCCGCCATGTTTCACTCTTAGGACATAATCTCGGCCAGAAGGTGGAAACAAGACTCATCCGACCAAATAACACCGTTCCATTGCTTCATAGTCTACGTATTATGGCTTCCGCGCCGCGTTTTCGTGTTACGGCATTTGCATCACTGGTGAATCGTTCTACAATTCCAACTCGCCGTGCCAATCCCTGAACAAGGAGCTCACTACGTGTTACGACATTCATTTTAGCACTCACTTTTGCAGCTATGGTCCTCTTGTTTTTCGTCACAATCGTCTTCAATGACCGAACTGTCATCTGACGAAAAATGGTTTCAGGTTTCACCAACACAAGGTATGTCATACCTGAAACTTCCTGGCAGATTAAAACTGTTTGGCGGACCGAGACTCGAACTCGGAACCTTTGCCTTTCGCGGGCAAGTGCTCTACCAACTGAGCTACCCAACCACGACTCACGCTCCGTCCTCACAGCTTTACTTCTGCCAGTACCTCGTCTCCTATCTTCCAAACTTTACAGAAGCTCTCCTGCGAACCAAGCAGAACTAGCACTCCTGAAAGAAAGGATATTGCGGAGACATGGCTTAGCCACAGCCTGCGGGTGATATATCATACCTGTAAGTAACAGCAGAAACTGACGTGAGTGAAAGCAGACGATAACAGAAGTAAAAACGCTCCAGGAAACACGGGCCAGCTAACGAGCTGTTTGCCACTGGCTTCAGCATGAAATGTCGTGCTAGTTACTATTTTTCGCTAAAAAATTTTAATTGGGCCCAAATATTACCTAAGGGTGGAGAATTTGCCACATGCATTGTGGGGCAGCAGCACGTTTTGTTGTTGACGTAAAACGACGTCCCGTGTGCCAACACAGTCCAAGGTGGTGACGTGGAGCAGCGCCTGTAGTTCGGTCTCCAAGATCCTCTGACCTGGATCCTCCGGACTTTTTCTGCCTGGGATCGCGTCAAAAATGAGATGTGCAGCACTCCCATTGGTAATGGATGACCAACTAGAGCAGCGAAATGTGTATCAAGGTTTGCAACATTAACAGGGCGTGTTCCAAAGAATTCGTAACTCACTACACACGCGGGCGCTCAATTCCGTCCCAACAGAAGGGCCACACGTGGAACTACTTCTTTAACAGCTACCATTGTACAATAAATTGTGGCTTGTTGGAAAGTAGCAAGCCATTTGGCATGTCCCTTTTCATTTATAAATACGAGAATCACATTCACCTTTGAGGATAGCGAAGGGACAGAATATCATAATATGTTTTATATATGCGAACTGGACTGCAGCGGGTGTGGATATTGACTTCTAACTAATTTCATAACTACACAACTGACCATTAAAATTGCTACACCAAGAAGAAATACGGATGATAAACGGATATTCATTGGACAAATATATTACACTAGAACTGACATGTCATTACATTTTCACGCTATTTGGGTTCATAGATCCTGAGAAATCAGTACCCAGAACAGTCACCTCAGACCGTCATAACGGCCTTGATACGCCTGGGCATTGAGTCAAACAGAGCTTGGATGGCGTGTTACAGGTACAGCGGCCCATGCAGCTTCAACACGATACCACAGTTCATCAACAGCAGTGACTGCCGTATTGTGGCGAGCCAGTTGCTCGGCCACCATTGACCAGACGTTTTCAATTCGTGAGAGACTTGGAGAATGTGCTGGCCAGAGCAACAGTCGAACATTTTCTGTATCCATAAAGGCCCGTACAGGACCTGCAACATTCGGTCGTGCATTATCCTACTGAAATGTAGGGTTTCGCAGGGATCGAATGAAGGGTAGAGTCACGGGTCGTAACACATGTGAAATATAATGTCCACTGTTCAAAGTGCCGTCAATGCGAACAAGATGTGACCGGGACGTGCAACCAATGGCACCCCATATCATCACACCGGGTGATACGCAAGTATAGCGATGACGAATACACGCTTCCAATGTGCTTTCACCGCGATGTCGCCAAACACGGATGCGACCATCATGATGCTGTAAACAGAACCTGGATTCGTCCGAAAAATTGACGTTTTACCATTCTTGCACACAGGTTCGTCGTTGAGTACACCGTCGCAGGCGCTCCTGTCTGTGATGCAGCGTCAAGGGTAACCGCAACCACGGTCTCCGAGCTGATAGTCCATGTTGCTGCAAACGTCGTCGAACTGTTCGTTGTTGTGTTGCAAACGTCCCCACCTGTTGACTGAGGGATCGAGACGTGGCTGCATGATCCGTTACAGCCATGCGGATAAGATGCCTGTAATCTCGACTGCTAGTGATACGAGGCCGTTGGGATCCAGCACGGCGTTCCGCAGTACCCTCCTGAACCCACCGATTCCATATTCTGCTAACAATCATTGGAACTCGACCAACGCGAGCATCAATGTCGCGATACGATAAACCGCAATCGCGATAGGCTACAATCCGACCTTTATCAGAGTCGGAAACGTGATGGTACGCGTTCCTATCCTTACACTAGGCATCACAACAACGTTTCACCAGGCAACGCCGGTCAACTGCTGTTCGTGTATGAGAAATCGGTTGGAAACTTTCCTCATGTCAGAACGTTGTGGGTGTCGCCACCGGCGCCAACCTTGTGTGAATGCTCTGAAAAGCTAATCATTTGCATAGCACAGCATCTTCTTCCAGTCGGTTAAATTTCGAGTCTGTAGCACGTCATTTTCGTGGTGTAGCAATTTTAATGTAGAGTAGTGTATAAATCTTTCATGTTACTCATTTCGTTGCGGACAGTAATTGCAGCTTTGGTGTTAAAGGTGTGTCTGGCTCTTAATTAATTTTGTGGGTCAGGGTAACCATCTGAAACAGACGCGGGGTTTTGTAATGTAACTTGCTGAAGTTGTATTATACTGTTGTGAATCTTCAGGTTTTGGCGGCGCAAAGACTGTTCCATTAAGTTTCGGGTGTGCAGCCGCAAGAAATCTCCTTTTTCTAATATTTCCGCTGTGTAACGTTCAGCAATCTTCAGAGTAAGCCGCAAGACTGTCGGAGTCTATAGCATCTGAGTCTTGCGGCTCACTCTGAAGATGGCTGAACGTTACACAGCCAAAATATTAGAAGAAGGAGATTTCTTGCGGCTGCACACCCGAAACTTAATGGAATTTGTATTATACTTTTTCCTAAAGTGGACCGTGGGTGAATTTTGAGCCCGATTAATTGGCGACATAATCGATAAGTTTTCATTTCAATCACATATTTACTGATTAGGACAATGTTTTATACAGAAGTCAGTGGCGGCTCGTAATCAAACATTTATAAGACCTGTGTTAGCCGGAAAGTTTCCTTCACCTGTGTCAGGTAGTCCGCCCCCGGTAGCTGAGTGGTCAGCGGGACAGAATGCCAGTCCTGTGAGCCCGGGTTCGATTCCCGGCTGGGTCGGAGGCTTTCTCCGCTCAGGGACTAGGTGATGTGTTGTCCTAATCATCATCATTTCATCATCATCGACACGCAAGTCACCGAAGTGGCGTCAACTCAAAAGACTTGCACCAGGCGAACGGTCTACCCGATGGGAGGCCCTAGTCACACGACATTTACATTTACCTGTGTCAGGTCTCGTTGTTCATTACGACACACCCTGTATTACGTAAGAAATACTTTTCCGTTGTCGAGACTTCATCCCATCAAACTGCATGCGTGTTGCACGAGCGACCGTTTTCACGGCGCCCACTGTGGCATTACATCAAAGCTTCGGTGCCTTGTGGAAGGTGTGATTACAGGCGCGGGGCAGTTGTCGACTCGTGGGAGCCGCTGGTGCCCGCCCCGATTGCTTTGAGGCGCCCCAACCAGGAGCCTGGTTTCTCTCCGGCAGGTTAAAGGCCACGCCGCCGGGAGCTCAGCTCACTTCACCGGCACTCCGCTCCACTCCACTCCACCTCACCCCGCACACACCGCGACGCGCCGGGAAACACTTTCACCTCTACGCCAGTGAAGCTGCCCACCAGTCACATGGTGCGAGAAGCTCGGGGTCGCGCACGTCTGTGCGCTGTTATGAATTTACGTGTTACATTTGACAGTGATAGTAACGCAATAAATTTGCGCTGCTTCCTGGACTCGGGTAGGCGCGCCAGCCCAACACCGATTCAAAGGAAGGCCTCGGCGCTTGTTCGTGGCGTCACGTCAGCTAGGCACGGCGAACGCCAGGTCTGTTGCTTGCAGAAACGCCTGGGCGTGCTTATCGCTATAAATCTTTTATTTTTGGACAAAATGTTTGGTATTGTTTTGGATTCTGCAGTTTTATTTAGATGAAAGATTTTCTTACTATCGTAAAGCTACAAATGAAGATCATAGTTCTGTATTACTGAATCCTCTCGAAACAAACGTAGATCAATATGAGAAGATGCTTTGCCCCATTGCAAGCTTCGGAAATTTTACATTCGAGTAACTACATTTACTTCATCCATTTTGTTATCGAAACTTACCCCAACTCCCTTACAATGAACTCGTTTCTTTTATTTGTTTATTTATTTTCGTTTCACATCGTCACTGGAAATGTGAACTAATTTACATCTGTAAATGTCCAGCTGTTGCCAGTCATTAG
Organism: Schistocerca nitens; assembly: GCF_023898315.1. Taxonomy (NCBI): domain Eukaryota; kingdom Metazoa; phylum Arthropoda; class Insecta; order Orthoptera; family Acrididae; genus Schistocerca; species Schistocerca nitens. The sequence goes on from NC_064618.1 coordinate 820,563,831, forward strand.
ATTACAGTCGTTTTCAACGAAAGGAATTCTAAACAGGAAACAAAATAGCTTCATACATCGAAAATACTGTCGACCTTAAACTTTTTTAAACATGCACATCACAAAAGATAAATATTCCCCTCTTGCAACTCAAAGGAGAAACTTTATAAGATAAAAAAATTTTATTTGATAATACAAGTATCTCTCTTTTGCCTCTTCTTCTGTCCCCCACCCCCTCCCCCAACGTGTACAATCGCAAGATATTTCATTAACATTCAGTGCTCCTCACCCCATAGTCAACCAAGATACCTAAAGAAGAGCACCAATATGTTCACAGTTTCTTGTAAAAGCAACCCGGTACAAACGTAACTTCCTCAGATTTACAAATGAGGGAGACACCACCATTATGAGTATGCCTGCAACAGACCTGGCGTTCGCCGTGCCTAGCTGACGTGACGTCACGAACAAGCGCCGAGGCCTTCCTTTGAGTCGGTGTTGGCCGGCCCCGGATCGAATCCGCCCGGCGGATTAACGACGTAGGCCGGTGTGTCGGCCAGCCTGGATGTGGTTTTTAGGCGGTTTTCCACATCCCGCTTGGTGAATACCGGGCTGGTCGCCACATCCCGCCTCATTTACACGACACGCAGACATCTGTAACACTTCCGCACTATTTCATAGTTTACACTAGACGCAGACAGCTGGGGTACACTGATTCCTTCCTGTGGGGGTATGGGGTGGCGGCAGGAAGGGCATCCGGCCACCCCTTTCAATTAACCTTGCCAATTCCGTTGTAACTACGCCGACCCTGAGACTATTGCGGGACAAAGGTGCAAGTGAAAGAAAGAAAGAAAGAAGTAACGCAATAAATTTGATTAAGTACGGAGAACAGAAGCCTCCTAATGAGTCTCTTCGCACCATTCGCTAGGATTCTGAAAAGAAAAGCGTTATTCATTCCACAGTAGCCTGCCGGGAGACACAAATAAATGTTTCTCAAAATGGTTCAAATGGCTCTGAGCACTATGCTACTTAACTTCTAAGGTCATCAGTCGCCTAGAACTTAGAACTAATTAAACCTAACTAACCTAAGGACATCACACACATCCATGCCCGAGGCAGGATTCGAACCTGCGACCGTAGCGGTCGCTCGGTTCCAGACTGTAGCGCCTAGAACCGCACGGCCACTCCAGCCGGCAATGTTTCTCATTAGAGGTCAAGATACTTCAGTCTACTGAGACTATTTCTAAAGGATGTAAATGTATTTTAAACCACTTTACAGCTACCGCTCACAAAAATTATATTGTTTAAGTTGTTTTTGTTACTCTTCATTATGAGATCTTAAGAGCTCATCATTACTCGCTGGTTGCGATTAAAAACTACGGTAGAACAACACCACTCATTAAAATATTTCTGAGTTTACTGCCGTGTCATGTTACTGCCAAGTCATTTTGTAGTACTTTTACGTGTTTTCGCAAGGATTTTAATGAGATACCTCTTCAAAATAACCGCTGCGGCTCTGCCGTTAACAGTATAAGGGTTCCACAGTGTCCTGCTAGTCGCTTGCCACCTCACTTCGCGCTATTTAAGTTCCGAAGTGTATTCCTAACAGCTCTAACTGCAGAGTCCTTAAACTTTTTTGTGACTGGTACTCGTGAACTAAACTACGGTTATAACATTTACTTTAGCTCTTTTGTCTCGTACATTTCGTCTAAAGAATTCAAGCATCTAGGGCACAATATAGTGAGTCATGCTATGCGACGTGATATAGTTACCGTTACTCGTAGAACTTCACGCGTTTAAGTACCACTGGAGACGAAATGAATTAAGCAAAGAAATTAAAAATGGCTCTAAGCACTATGGGACTTAACATCTGAGGTCATCAGTCCCCTAGACTTACAACTAAGTAAGCCTAACTAACCTAAGGACATCTCACACATCCATGCCCGAGGCAGGATTCGAACCTGCGACCGTTGCAGCCGCGTGGTTCCGGACTGAAGCGCCCAGAACCGCTCGGCCACCGCGGCCGGCTGCAAAGTGATTTGTATAAATGGTTCTCTACTAATGCATCGACAACAACGTCATTAGAAATGGACAGCAAACCTTGCCGAAAGGGCATAAAGGAGAAACTGTCTGCGACATTGATCCACACCTACACACATACTCCGCAAAGGTACCGTATGCTGCCTGGCAGAGGGTACGCTGCACCGTTATTGTCTTTCCTGTTCCAGTCGCAAACAGAGCGAGGGAAAAACGACTGACTACATGACTCCGTTTTTTTTTTTTTTTTGGTCATCAGTCTACTGACTGGTTTGATGCGGCCCGCCACGAATTCCTTTCCTGTGCTAACCTCTTCATCTCAGAGTAGCACTTGCAACCTACATCCTCAATTATTTGCTTGACGTATTCCAATCTCTGTCTTCCTCTACAGTTTTTGCCCTCTACAGCTCCCTCTAGTACCATGGAAGTCATTCCCTCATGTCTTAGCAGATGTCCTATCATCCTTTCCCTTCTCCTTACCAGTGTTTTCCACATATTCCTTTCCTCTCCGATTCTGCGTAGAACCTCCTCATTCCTTACGTTATCAGTCCACGTAATTTTCAACATTCGTCTATAGCACCACATCTCAAATGCTTCGATTATCTTTTGTTCCGGTTTTCCCACAGTCCATGTTTCACTACCATACAATGTTGTACTCCAGACGTACATCCTCAGAAATTTCTTCCTCAAATGAAGGCCGGTATTTGATATTAGTAGACTTCTCTTGGCCGGAAATGCCTTTTTTGCCTTAGCGAGTCTGCTTTTGATGTCCTCCTTGCTCCGTCCGTCATTGATTATTTTACTGCCTAGGTAGCAGAATTCCTTAACTTCATTGACTTCGTGACCATCAATCCTGATGTTAAGTTTCTCGCTGTTCTCATTTCTACTACTTCTCATTACCTCCGTCTTTCTCCGATTTACTCTCAACCAATACTGTATACTCATTAGACTGTTCATTCCATTCAGCAGATCATTTAATTCTTCTTCACTTTCACTCAGGATAGCAATGTCATCAGCGAATAGTGTCATTGATATCCTTTCACCTTGTATTTTAATTCCACTCCTGAACCTTTCTTTTATTTCCATCATTGCTTCCTAAACTCTCTAATGTTTGTGGTCCTTACACGAAATGTATAGACGCTGGCGGCAGGAGAGTCGCCCTGCAGTCGGCTTGAAATGCCAGTTCCCTAAATATTCTCAATAGCGCACCTCGGCTTCCCTCCAGTGAATTCCATTTGAGTTCCTGAAGCACCTCCGTAATACTTGCTTGTTACCGGTAACAGCTCAGTGGACTGATGTGGATTATGAGCAGCAGCAATGTCCGATGTTCCTTGACAACAGAATAACACGCGCTCTGCTTTTCGGCCGCTGCATTTGGAATCACTTTGGAAAGCATTGGAAACAGGCTGCGCACTTTTGTCTTTTTCTCCCCTTCCCTGTTGCACTCGCGAATGTCACGTGGGAATTAAATGTCCCTAAAACCGCGTCTGAACCCTGATTTCTCACATTTTCTCGTAACATGCATTTCGCGAGAAGAATGCGGAAGGAACTAGTATCTTGCGTAGCTCTTCCCGGAAAGTATTCTCTCGAAATTTCGGTACTAAACGTCTTCGTGAAGGACAACGCCTGTCTTGTAGCGTGTCCACGTCCGCTGAGGTAACGCGCCGCTCTTCGTTGGATCTCCTCTACATCTTCTATTAAACTAATATGGTATGGCTCGCAGACCGATGAGCAATACTGAAGAATAGGTCGAGCAAATGTTTTGTAAGCCGCTTCTTTCCTGGGTGAGTGACATTTCCTTAACATTCTCCCACTGAATGCCAGCCTGCCACATCCTTTTCCTACGATCTGGCTTGTGTGGTTATTTTACTTTTGCCCGTAGGTATTTTTGTGAAGTTACTGTACCCAGGGGTCTGTGGCCAATCGCATAATGGAAACGTAGCGTATTTCTTCGGCTATTCGTGCGCAGTACTTTACATTTATTTATGTTCAGGGAACCTGCCAGTCCCTGTGCCGGAACTCTGGAGCTTCCTGCAATTCGCCAGTCCTCTGGCGTTACTACCTTTCTATACACAGTTGCATCGTCTGCGAACGACCTCATGGTGCTTCCGACGCTGTGGACTAAATTATTTACATATTCTGCACAGTAACTCCCCTATCACACCTCCTTCGGATAGTCATAAAAATAACCGAAACATCTGTCGATTTTTATCCGTTAGATATAAGGGTGATTTCTTTCATTCGTACTCTCATATACGCGCCAGTCAAAATTCGGCCGTCTTAGTAGCAAATGTATCGATGAGTGAAATCTCGAGTATGGATGGACACCTTCTTTCATTCGTACTCTCATATACGCGCCAGTCAAAATTCGGCCGTCTTAGTAGCAAATGTATCGATGAGTGAAATCTCGAGTATGGATGGACACCTTTCTGGATGTTCGCGTCTTGCTTCTCATTCTGCAGCTGTTGATTGTCTCGATATTCCTCATTTTTGTCGCGTGCGTCAGCACTGAATTTTATTTGCTTGCAACAGCCGACATACCGAGTGCTACTTTATGTCTAGTGAGCCGTTTATTACTCGGTTTAGTATCCAGCCAGGAATGTTTTCAGCTGTGCGAACCACTGCGTGTGAGAGCCACGAGCAGACTCCCACACGTGGTGACCTCCTTGTGCGCGAATGCCTGTAAAGGGGCGCTCCGTCCGTCCGCACTCCGCACCCATGCACGACTACTCTACTACAACGAAGGAGTACAGCGTCTGACTGGTGACCGGGGCTAAAATGCACGTTACTCGGATCCTGTTCTGGAAACAAATTTTGACTTTATTATAACGATATTCCAAAAACAGTGGTTCAAATGGCTCTGAGCACTATGGGACTTAACATATGAGGTCATCAGTCGCCTAGAACTTAGAAGTACTGTAAATAGGCTGTTTAGGTTTTTTTATTGGTAACGCCACCTCTGTATGAAAATCACTGGCTGTGCTGTGTGCAGCCTGTGGCTGCTTTGCATTGTTGTAATACTCGCCATTGTAGTGTTAGGCAGCTGGCTGTGAACAGCGCGTAGCGTTGCGCAGTTGGAGGTGGGCCGCCAGCAGTGGTGGATGTGGGGAGAGAGATGGCCGAGTTTTGAAATTTGTCATGAGCTGATATATATATTACGACTATTAAGGTAAATACATTGTTTGTTCTCTATCAAAATCTTTCATTTGCTAACTATGCCTATCAGTAGTTAGTGCCTTCAGTAGTTTGAATCTTTTATTTAGCTGCCAGTAGTGGCGCTCGCTGTATTGCAGTAGTTCGAGTAACGAAGATTTTTGTGAGGTAAGTGATTTGTGAAACGTATAGGTTAATATTAGACAGGGCCATTCTTTTGTAGGGACTATTGAAAGTCAGATTGCGTTGCGCTAAAAAATATTGTGTGTCAGTTAAAGCACAGTCTTGTACAATTCTTCAAAAAGGGGACGTTTCATACTACTTAAACCTAACTAACCTAAGAACATCACACACATCCATGTCCGAGGCAGGATTCGAACCTGCGACCGCAGCGGTCTCGCGCTTCCAGACGGAACGCCTAGACCCGCTCGGCCACACCGGCCGGCAACGATATTGCGTCCGCCCCGATAGTTGAATGGTCAGTGTGACGTACTGCCGTCCTAAGGGGCCCGGGTTCGATGCCCGGCTGGGTCAGGGATTTTCTCCGCTCAGGGACTGCGTGTTGCTTACTTCATAATCATTTCATCCCCATCCGGCGCGCAGGTCGCCCAATGTGGCGTCGAATGTAATAACGCCTGCACCAAGGCGACCGGATCTGCCCCAAGGCCGGCCGCGGTGGTCTCGCGGTTCTAGGCACGCAGTCCGGAACCGTGCGACTGCTACGGTCGCAGGTTCGAATCCTGCCTCGGGCATGGATGTGTGTGATGTCCTTAGGTTAGTTAGGTTTAAGTAGTTATAAGTTCTAGGGGACTGATAACCACAGCAGTTGAGTCCCATAGTGCTCAGAGCCATTTGAACCATTTTTTTAAGCTCAGTCGTTTTATAGTACTCTTTCGATACTTTTACTATCTGCACCCTCTCCTCTAATCATAAGTTAACTCAGTAACGCCAACTGCACGCCGACTCAGCTCTTCGCTATGAGTACATCATGAAATTTCAGCGCCGACTACATTTATCTCCCGGCCGGAGTGGCCGAGCGGTTCTAGGCCAAACGATCTTTTCCATTTCCCATAACACGGGAGGCTTTTTCTTTCCGAACTGTGCGCTAGTTACATTGATTTCATCCGGCTTTGGTTTGTAGGCAAGATTGCAGCGCTTCCTGTACTACACGTTTACTCTGTCCAGAAACATTAATGAGACCGCCTGCCAAAAGCATAAATAACCACCTTCAGCAGCTTGGACCGATGCGACACGTGCAGGAAGAGAGTTAGTGAGGTTCTGGAAGCCACATGACCGCCCCAGTTCCGCGGCCAGCTGCGCCGTGTTTCTCGGTTGAGGATCCACGCCCGCATCTCGTGGTCGTGCGGTAGCGTTCTCGCTTCCCACGCACGGGTTCCCGGGTTCGATTCCCGGCGGGGTCAGAGATTTTCTCTGCCTCGTGATGGCTGGGTGTTGTGTGCTGTCCTTAGGTTAGTTAGGTTTAAGTAGTTCTAAGTTCTAGGGGACTTATGACCACAGCAGTTGAGTCCCATAGTGCTCAGAGCCATTTGAACCATTTGAGGATCCACGGCGGGAACAGCCCGATCGAGGCGGTCCCGCCTATGCTCGATTCGGTTCAAGTCTGGGGAGTCTGGTGGCCAGGGGAGTGCGGTAAACTCATGCTGGTGCTCTCTGAACCAGGCACGTACACTTCGAGCTGTGTGACACGTTGCACTGTCCTGCTGGTAGATGCTGTCGTGCCTTGGAAAAGCAAACTGCATTTAAGAGTAGCGGGCTTTCTAAAAGCAAATGAATGAAATGAGGTGGCCCTCAACCACGTACCCTCAGACTCAGAGTTGAAATATTAAAAGTTTAAGCTGGTTTCGTTGTCTAGGGGCTGGGATACGTAGTTGCCGCATTACAGGCCAAATACTTGTGAGTCTACAGTATACGAAATAATACACACATGAATCGAATGGTCGAAGGTTTCTATCATTCGGCAATTGCGAATTATGAAAGTAACATATCAATTTATAAATGAAAGATTGCAATTAAATAAAATCTACAGGTACTACCTCAACGACTTTAAATGATGAGTGCGATAGTAGAAGTATGCGGTAAAGTTCTGCACAACACTTATTGGTGTCGATGGTCCAGCAATTAAATAAAATATAAGTTGAATAACAGGGAAACAATAGATTCCTACTTCACGTAATTAGCTACGATCAACAACATAGCTCGAGAGGTATTCACTTCTAAACGCTCACTACGTCTTCACTGTGGAAGCCACGGAAAAGTCACAAGTGCCCAAGTCGGCACTCCGAAGTATTTCTGTCTGCCGCGACCACGCGCAAACCGCCCCACTATGCAGGTCTCTCCCGCGACTGTGCGTCCGTCGCGCCGCACTCTCCGCGTTCAGGACTCACTCCTGTCCTCCCAGCACTCTTCGCCCGAACTCGCTTCCATCCAGTCTCCCCGTTCACGAGCGCTGTGATTGGCTAGAGCGCTCGCGCCCTGTCTTCATGCCAACACACCCACACAAACACAATGAAACACATTCGAAGTACTGGATTTTCATTTAAATAACTTGAAGTTGTTCCTACGGCTGGACCATAAACACGCTCTAACGCACATTATTAGATACATAAACAAATTAAGGCCGGCCGGAGTCGCCGAGCGGTTCTAGGCGCTACAGTCTGGAACCGCGCGACCACTCCGGTCGCAGGTTCGAATCCTGCTTCGGGCATAGATGTGTGTGATGTCCTTAGGTTCGTTAGGTTTAAGTAGTTCTAAGTTCTAGGGGACTGATGACCTCAGAAGTTAAGTCCCATAAACAAATTAAATAAACATATATCAAAGGAATAGAAAAAAAGGTAGGCCAGTAGCCTAAAGTCTCTGTGGTTTCTGTAACACAGTTAATATTTAACCAATTTCTTCATGAATAGTATATATCGGATATAAACAAAGACATAGATGAACAAATATATTTATAAGTATGCTGCTACCGTTTTTTCGTGTAACTGTGGAGTACTTAAGGCCTGTCGCCATCGATAGTAATCGGTCACTTTGACCTCCAATAACTCATTTACTATTCAAGATACATGCTTGTAATTTCTACCAATATAGGTTTATACTAATAGCTTTCTAAAGACAAGTCGATCGACGAAGTCGGATGAAGCGTTTAAATTTTGGAAATTCGTTGCTTGGTGTTACTTGTATAATTTACCGTCACATACTAAACTTTAAACTAATAAAGACATTTAAAATCTGATTACACCATCAGAATCGTCATGCGAATAATAGTAATGTACATGTTTCTTTTGGAGGTATCATGGTACATCTAGCTAGTACTAATTTCCATACGAACTGTGAATTGTCTGCCATGATGGTTTCACAAAGTCCGTCATCTCTGCCACCCTCGACATACAAGTCTGTTTCATTGACACGGTGTCACCATGGGAGGACGACGGTTCAATCCCGTCTCCAGCCATCCTGATTTAGGTTTTCCGTGATTTCCCTAAATCGTTTCAGGCAAATGCCGGGATGGTTCCTTTGAAAGGGCGCGGCCGATTTCCTTCCACATCCTTCCCTAACCCGAGCTTGCGCTCCGTCTCTAATGACCTCGTTGTCGACGGGACGTTAAACAACACTAACCTAACGGTGTCACCATGCAATTGCCAGCCACGCAGTCGGGCTGGACCCCTCTTGCTTCGGCCTACGTCCGGCATCACGTGTTTGCTGCCGGGCCCTGGCTTTGACGAGCGTCCTGTGAGGCCGGCCCAACTCCGAACATAAAATATTTTCAGGGCGCCACAACTCGCCCGTTACCTCACAGGGTGGACATGGTCCGCAAGGATAGATGCACGCTTGTGTGGATCCATTGTGGCTTGCAAACTGACGAGATCACCTACGGAATGCCACGAAAATATTCCCCAAACACACGCAGCAGCTTTCGCCGAACGGTCGGTGAGAAGACTGTCGAACGCTTGTTAAGGGGACACTGTCGATTGGTCCTCGCTTCATCTGGGTGGTCAGCTGCTCGACAGTTGCACGTGTATTCGCCTGCACACAACTTCGCAGCCGTCGTCCACCACTGTAATCTGTGTCCTGTGCTGCACCGGTTTTGGACAGCGCCATTTGCAAACTTAGCCGACAGTGGTCGCATCGGTGTGATTGCGCCGTGCGACGTGTTAGACAGCGACGCGGATAAGGCGGAAACGCTCCGATGTTCGTACAAGTAGGCCGCTTTCGAGTAATGTGCAGACTGGTTACATCCGGCCATTATCCTGCTGCTCGTGATGTTTCGCTGGCTCTGTCCGTATCGTTAATTTCTGTGACATACTGCGGTCTTTGTAAACGGTGATCGTTAAACTGCTTTCCTCCGACAGGACAAAGAATGTTAATGACTTGTCGTGTGTATGTATTGCCTGTTGATGACACACAATAAACTTCATCGTCCGTCGTTCGTGGCTTTTGTTGTAGCGGTTAGCGTCACTGTCCCTAGGTCGCGGGGTACTGGCTTCGCTTCCCGGATGGGTCGGAGATTTTATCGTTTCGTCACAAAGTAGCGCAAGTCGCCGAAGCGGCGTCAAATAAAGAGTTGCACGAGAAGGCCGAAAGACAGGGTGAGGTCTCCCGCCCTAAAAGACATTCCATCATTTCGTGTCATCGTCCATCAAAGCTCGTAACATGGCCTACCGCTTTTTATCTGACGTAACGATAGTAAAAGTTTAGACGTTAATTTTAAAACCCTGAAATATAAATTCTGGCGGATTTCTATCTACCAGGTACAGCGGTTGTCGAAAAGAAGAGTTTCGTTTTTTTTCTTTATTTTTATTTTTTTTACAGTGTTTTGAATCGAACACACACAAATGGCAGCCAGCAATTAAACGAAAATTGGGAGTGTTGTTTACCAGAAACTTTAAACACTGTCGCTGAATGAGCACCGACTCGTCTTATGTTGTATAATTGCACGAGTTATCCAAATAAACCAGTAAATGTCTTGAGCGCAGTGTATCTTTTACTATCAAAGCCTACTTTCACAACTGAGAGCTACTATTCACATTTACCCTGGCGTCTTCTGTTCTGAAACAGTATTGAACCGACAATTTTTTTTAATACTATTCTTATCTTTGTGCGGCTAAAGCCACCAAGATTCTCCTTAGGGTATTTCCTTATATTGCCCACAATGTCCTGAGAGATGTCCTTCAGGCAAATGTTTTACATCACCCACGGAACGACTAAATCAAGCGCTTTACATTTCCTTTTTCCTTTGTGGAGAGATTATTAAAATTTCACCCAGGGTTTTAAGCTCAGTCGTTTTATAGTACTCTTTCGATACTTTTACTATCTGCACCCTCTCGTCTAATCGTAAGTTAACTCAGTAACGCCAACTGCACGCCGACTCAGCTCTTCGCTATGAGTACATCATGAAATTTCAGCGCCGACTACATTTATCTGCCGGTCGGAGTGGCCGAGCAGTTCTAGGCGCTTCAGTCTGGAACAGCGCGACCGCTACGGTCGCAGGTTCGAATCCTGCCTCGGGCATGGATGTGTGTGATGTCCTTAGGTTAGTTAGGTTTAAGTAGTTCTAAGTTGTAGGGGACTGATGACCTCAGAAGTTAAGTCCCATAGTGCTCTGAGCCATTTTTTTTTTTTTACATTAATCTTGAATGCGCTCTTGCTGTGTTGCCAAACTTACTTCTTGTGGCGACCAGGCCTACACTCAGTGAGTAAAACTTTTAGTAAAGTGTTGTTAAAGTAAAATTCATTCTCCTTACTGTGACACGATCGTACTCAGTATAATCAGAATTTCCTTTCAAACATCCCGCAACTTTAACAGAAAATTGTTATTTTCCCCAAAGGGCACAAGCGTATCTAGTTAGCGACGTAAACCTTTCAGTGCACGAAACGAAGAAGACAATGCATGAACTCGACCATAGTTGTTTCTCAGCAATCAACCTTCAAAATAACATAGTATGTAGTCTCAGAGAAACAAAATGACGTAAATCTACGCATGTAGAATTAGCGTTTAACAAGTCCACGATATCCCTGTGAAATAGATTTTCGGAGTTGTGGTGAATATAATAATTGAATGCAATGAGCATTTTGATAAACTGATTAAGAAATTCAGTTGAGCGTCCTTTCATAATCATCAGGTCTGCCTTAATCGCATATTTTCCCATTGCGAAAGTGGGCGATGTGAACATTCTTTAGACTACTGCACGCACTGCAGAACGATGTTAAAAGACCTTGGAATAATTGCACTCACTGCGATGTTCACGCCGGCCGGAGTGGCCGAGCGGTTCTGGGCGCTACAGTCTGGAACCGCGTGACCGCTACGGTCGCAGGTTCGGATCCTGCTTCAGGCATGGATGTGTGTGATGTCCTTAGGTTAGTTAGGTTTAAGTAGTTCTAAGTTCTAGGGGACTTATGACCTCAGCAGTTGAGTCCCATAGTGCTCAGAGCCATTTGAACCATTTTTGCGATGTTCACTTACCACGATAATTGGTTAATTCGTTCACTCGTAAGCTCAGAGTAAATCATGTTATGATCGTTTATAATTAATGCAGTTTACAGTGCCATATCAGACTTGGTACCTCTAAACGCTATTTTACGCATTGACTCGCTCTATGTGTCTGAGGATTCTGCTTCGTGGTGGACCTACGGAACATGATACGTGAATGAGTGAGAGAATGAATACAGGTGACCAGCGGAAGACCGTGAGTTTTGGCTCGCCTCTTACGATTACCTTCACCCACATATTTCACGTTCGGGGTCGGTATTTATCTCATTTTAGCCTTGACCGAGTTGTTGACTATAACGAATACTGCAGCTCCACTGCCACGCAGGTTACATTAGCGGTAGCTACTTTAGTCTGCCAGTAAACAACAGCCGCAGCTGGCTGTGCACCTCGTGAGAGGCCGGTGGGCCACTTCCGGGCTGAGTCCATGCGCCGACCCGACCACCGTTGGCCTGCTATACCATCTAGCTTCTGAACTGTTTTCCACATATGTTCAACTATACGCTGGCCTCGTTCCCCGCGTCCGTCTGTGAAACACGACACACGAAGACGTTAGAAAACACAAAAATGGATTTATGCGGTTCATTAGATTTTGAGCAAGCAGCCGGTGAAACTCCATTTCTTCAACTGTCGTTTCGACCGCATACTTTTCGACCGTCTTCAGAGTGAGCCGACAGGCAGGAGCTGCAGCATTTGCGTCCGTCCTTTCAAACCCGAGAGCCGCGGCCGCACGTTCACAGGGGACAGAGACCTTTGTGCATGGACAGAATCTCTAATGACGTTCGATTCACGCTGCGATATGACTCCATCAGTAGGAAGTGCACTGTAGCCACTTCTTAGCGAGTTGGTCAAGTAAGTCGCTTTCCAAGCTTAGTCTAGCCTGAAACCGCTGTCAGTATTAGTAAAATCCTTCGACAAACGAATTTCTGCTGCTTTACTCGCCACAAAATGGTTCAAATGGCTCTGAGCACTATGGGACTTAACATCTGAGGTCATCAGTCCCCTAGAACTTAGAACTACTTAAACCTAACTAACCTAAGGACATCACACACATCCATGCCCGAGGCAGGATTCGAACCTGCGACCGTAGCGGTCGCGCGGTTCCAGACTGAAGCGCCTAGAGCCGCTCGGCTACACCGGCCGGCTACTCGCCACAGAGTCCCACAATACATATTTACAAATTTTATTGTCCGTCTGTATTACATGTACTTGTAAAATTGTGTCCAGTTTCTGTTCTATCAGACGATGTTGAGATCTGTCAGTGTCGACAACAGACGTAACACATCGGGTTTCAAATGTTCAAATGTGTGTGAATCGCTAGGGGACCAAACTGCTGAGGTCATCTGTCCCTAGACCTACACAATACTTAAACTAACTTATGCTAAGAACAACACACACACCTGTGCACGAGGGAGGACTCGAACCTCCGCGGGAGGGGCCGCGCGGCATTAGGTTCTTTAAGCATCATTGCATCTCAATGTAGACAAGTGTAATGTGCTGCGAATACATAGAAAGAAAGATCCTTTAACATTTAGCTACAATATAGCAGGTCAGCAACTGGAAGCAGTTAATTCCATAAATTATCTGGGGGTAGGCATTAGGAGTGATAAAATGGAATGACCCTATAAAATTAACCGTCGGTAAAGTATATGCCAGACTGAGATTCATGGAAGAATCCTAAGGAAATGCAATCCCAAAACAAAGGAAGTAGGTTACAGTACACTTGTTCTACCACTGCTTGAATACTGCTCACTGGTGTGGGATCCATACCAGATAGGGTTGATAGAAGAGATACAGAAGATCCAACTGAGGACAGCGCGCTTTGTTACAGGCTCATTTAGTAATCACGAAAGCGTTACGGAGATGATAGATAAACTCCAGTGGAAGACTCTACAAGAGAGACGCTCAGTAGCTCGGTACGGGCTTTTGTTGAAGTTTCGAGAACATACCTTCCCCGAGGAGTCAAGCAGTATATTGCTCCCTCCTACGCATATCTCGTGAAGAGACCACGAGGATAAAATCAGAGAGATTAGAGCCCACACAAAGGCATATCGACAATCTTTCTTTCCACGAACAGTACGAGACTGGAATAGAAGGGAGAACCGATAGAGGTACTCAAAGTACCCTGCGCCACACACCGTCAGGTGGCTTGCGTAGTATGGATGTAGATGTAGATTATATGCTACGTCATAGAACAGCTGACATACCAGTTGAAGAAACGGAGTTTCAACGGCTGCAAGTCCGAAATGTAATGGATCAGTAAATGCGTCGCGAAAACACGCAAATTGCACAGAAGATGCACAAAAGTTACGCCAATCGCAGAGCATATACGAACACGTCTTTCAGTCCCACCTTAGGGTAAATGATGACGTGTAAGAGGCGCTCAGTATCGAACGAGATCAACTGGTTTAGCGAGAAAACTATTGAATATTCGTACATGAAACTCACAGCCGGGCGGTGTGGCCGAGCGGTTCTAGGCGCTTCAGTCTGCAAACGCGCGACCGCTACGGTCGGAGGTTCGAATCCTGCCTCGGGCATGGATGTGTGTGATGTCCTTAGGTTATTAGGTTTAATTAGTTCAACGTTCTAGAGGACTGATGACCTCCGATGTTAAGTCCCATAGCGCTCATAGGCATTTGAACATTTTTTTTTTATTTAAACTCACAGCTGTGGACTCTTCTAGCGGTGTGCAAGATGTTCAGCTCGCGACACGACTGCCGCTAGTCGCCGCGGGCGTCATTTTACAGATCTGTGAAGGCAGCGCCTGGTGTACTGTACACGTCGCAGCGCGGGCTTCCAGAGCAGCGACCGGTTCTAGGCGCTGCAGTCTGCAAACGCGTGACCGCTACGGTCGGAGGTTCGAATCCTGCCTCGGGCATGGATGTGTGTGATGTCCTTAGGTTATTAGGTTTAATTAGTTCAACGTTCTAGAGGACTGATGACCTCCGATGTTAAGTCCCATAGCGCTCATAGGCATTTGAACATTTTTTTTTTTATTTAAACTCACAGCTGTGGACTCTTCTAGCGGTGTGCAAGATGTTCAGCTCGCGACACGACTGCCGCTAGTCGCCGCGGGCGTCATTTTACAGATCTGTGAAGGCAGCGCCTGGTGTACTGTACACGTCGCAGCGCGGGCTTCCAGAGCAGCGACCGGCTCTAGGCGCTACAGTCTGCAAACGCGTGACCGCTACGGTCGGAGGTTCGAATCCTGCCTCGGGCATGGATGTGTGTGATGTCCTTAGGTTATTAGGTTTAATTAGTTCAACGTTCTAGAGGACTGATGACCTCCGATGTTAAGTCCCATAGCGCTCATAGGCATTTGAACATTTTTTTTTTTTTATTTAAACTCACAGCTGTGGACTCTTCTAGCGGTGTGCAAGATGTTCAGCTCGCGACACGAC
The DNA here is from genome assembly GCF_023898315.1 of Schistocerca nitens. Taxonomy (NCBI): domain Eukaryota; kingdom Metazoa; phylum Arthropoda; class Insecta; order Orthoptera; family Acrididae; genus Schistocerca; species Schistocerca nitens. The sequence goes on from NC_064618.1 coordinate 820,578,900, forward strand.
TGCCGCTAGTCGCCGCGGGCGTCATTTTACAGATCTGTGAAGGCAGCGCCTGGTGTACTGTACACGTCGCAGCGCGGGCTTCCAGAGCAGCGACCGGCTCTAGGCGCTACAGTCTGCAAACGCGTGACCGCTACGGTCGGAGGTTCGAATCCTGCCTCGGGCATGGATGTGTGTGATGTCCTTAGGTTATTAGGTTTAATTAGTTCAACGTTCTAGAGGACTGATGACCTCCGATGTTAAGTCCCATAGCGCTCATAGGCATTTGAACATTTTTTTTTTTTTTATTTAAACTCACAGCTGTGGACTCTTCTAGCGGTGTGCAAGATGTTCAGCTCGCGACACGACTGCCGCTAGTCGCCGCGGGCGTCATTTTACAGATCTGTGAAGGCAGCGCCTGGTGTACTGTACACGTCGCAGCGCGGGCTTCCAGAGCAGCGACCGGCTCTAGGCGCTACAGTCTGCAAACGCGTGACCGCTACGGTCGGAGGTTCGAATCCTGCCTCGGGCATGGATGTGTGTGATGTCCTTAGGTTATTAGGTTTAATTATTTCAACGTTCTAGAGGACTGATGACCTCCGATGTTAAGTCCCATAGCGCTCATAGGCATTTGAACATTTTTTTTTTTATTTAAACTCACAGCTGTGGACTCTTCTAGCGGTGTGCAAGATGTTCAGCTCGCGACACGACTGCCGCTAGTCGCCGCGGGCGTCATTTTACAGATCTGTGAAGGCAGCGCCTGGTGTACTGTACACGTCGCAGCGCGGGCTTCCAGAGCAGCGACCGGCTCTAGGCGCTACAGTCTGCAAACGCGTGACCGCTACGGTCGGAGGTTCGAATCCTGCCTCGGGCATGGATGTGTGTGATGTCCTTAGGTTATTAGGTTTAATTAGTTCAACGTTCTAGAGGACTGATGACCTCCGATGTTAAGTCCCATAGCGCTCATAGGCATTTGAACATTTTTTTTTTATTTAAACTCACAGCTGTGGACTCTTCTAGCGGTGTGCAAGATGTTCAGCTCGCGACACGACTGCCGCTAGTCGCCGCGGGCGTCATTTTACAGATCTGTGAAGGCAGCGCCTGGTGTACTGTACACGTCGCAGCGCGGGCTTCCAGAGCAGCGACCGCGCCGATCGGGTTGGCTGTGCGCCGCGACGTTACGGCAGCGGTTCCGCTAGCAGCCGACAGCCACCGTCAGCCATCTAGCTGGCGCGGCTGGTGGCTGCGGTCGCAACAGGTGTTGGTGGGTTCCGCCCGTCGAGGCTGCCACAAAACTAGACACCTGTCACGGCGTCAGGCAGCCCCGTAGTATAAACTCTGTACAGGCTACCCACCAAGACAATACGTACATATCATGCCCCACTATTTGCGAGGTGACGTAAGTCGTGCAATACCGATATGTAGGCTCTACTGACAGCCTTGGGAGAGCCAGTCCTGACCAAACTCTACCATCTGGTGAGCCAGATCTGTGAGACAGGCGAAATACCCTTAGACTTCAAGAAGAATATAATAATTCCGATCCCAAAGAAAGCAGGTGTTGACAGATGTGAAAATTACCGAACTAACAGTTTAATAAGCCACTGCTGCAAAATACTAACACGAATTCTTTACAGACGAATGGAAAAACTGGTAGAAGCCGATCTCGGGGAAGATCAGTTTCGATTCCGTAGAAATGTTGGAACACGTGAGGCAATACTGACCCTACGACTTATCTTAGAAAATAGATTAAGGAAAGGTAAACATACGTTTCTAGCATTTCTAGACTTAGTGAAAGCTTTTGACAATGTTGACTGCAATACTCTCTCTCCAATTCTGAAGGTGGCAGGGGTAAAATACAGGGAGCAAAAGGCTATTTACTATTTGTACAGAAACCAGATGGCAGTTACAAGAATCGAGGGGCATGAAAGGGAAGCAGTGGCTGGGAAGGGAGTGAGACAGGGTTGTAGCCTCTCCTCGATGTTAGTCAATCTGTATATTGAGCAAGCAGTAAAGGAAACAAAATAAAAATTTGGAGTAGGAATTAAAATCCACGGAGATGAAGCAAAAACTTTGAGGTTCGCCGATGACATTGTAATTCTGTCAGAGACAGCAAAGGACCTGGAAGGGCAGCTGAACGGAATGGACAGTGTCTTGAAAGGAGGATATAAGATGAACATTAACAAAAGCAAAACGAGGATAATGGAATGTAGTCGAATTAAATCGGGTGATGCTGAGGGAATTAGATTAGGTAATGAGACACCTGAAGTAGTAAATGAGTATTTTTATTTGGGGAGCAAAATAACTGGTGATGGTCGAAGTAGAGAGAATATAAAATTTGTTAACATCGAGTATAGATTTAAGTGTCAGGAAGTCGTTTCTGAAAGTATTTGTATGGACTGTAGCCATGTATGGAAGTCAAACGTGGACGAAAAATAGCTTAGACAAGAAGAGAATAGAAACTTTCGAAATGTGGTGCTACACAAGAATGCTGAAGATTAGATGGGTAGTTCACATAACTAATGAGGAGGTGCTGAATAGAATTGGAGAGAAGAGAAATCTGTGCCACAAGTTGACTACAAGAAGGGATCGCTTGGTAGGGCATATTCTGAGGCATCAAGGAGTCACTAATTTAGTATTGGAGGGCAGCGTGGAGGGTAAAAATCGCAGAGGGAGACGAAGAGATCAATACACTAAAAAGATTCAGAAGGATGTAGGTTGCAGTAGGTACTGGGTGATGATGGAGTTTGCACAGGATAGAGTAGCATGGAGAGCTGCATCACTCTCTGGACTGAAGACCACAATAACGATACCGATATGTACACATACAGATGGCGGTAGTATCGTGTACACAAGTGTAAAAGGGTAGTGTACTGGCGAAGCTGTAGTTTGTATTCACGCGTTTCACGTGAAAAGCTTTCCGACGTAATTATGGCCGCACGACGGGAATAAACTCATCGAGGATGTGGAATGAGAGCTGGAGCTAGACGCATGGGATATTTCATTTCAGAAATCGATAGGGAACTCAATATTCCGAGATCCACAGCGTCAGAGATGTGCCGAGAATGTTGTTGTTGTTGTTGTTGTTGTTGTGGTAGTCTTCAGTCCTGAGAGTGGTTTGATGCAGCTCTCCATGCTACTCTATCCTGTGCAAGCTTCTTCATCTCCCAGTACCTACTGCAACCTACATCCTTCTGAATCTGCTTAGTGTATTCATCTCTTTGTCTCCCTCTACGATTTTTACCCTCCACACTGCCCTCCAATGCTAAATTTGTGATCCCTTGATGCCTCAAAACATGTCCTACCAACCGATCCCTTCTTCTAGTCAAGTTGTGCCACAAACTTCTCTTCTCCCCAATCCTATTCAATACCTCCTCATTAGTTATGTGATCTACCCACCTTATTTTCAGCATTCTTCTGTAGCACCACATTTCGAAAGCTTCTATTCTCTTCTTGTCCAAACTGGTTATCGTCCATGTTTCACTTCCATACATGGCTACACTCCATACAAATACTTTCAGAAACGACTTCCTGACACTTAAATCTATACTAGATGTTAACAATTTTCTCTTCTTCAGAAACGATTTCCTTGCCATTGCCAGTCTACATTTTATATCCTCTCTACTTCGACCATCGTTAGTTATTTTACTACTTTAAGTGTCTCATTTCCTAATCTAATCCCCTCAGCATCACCCGATTTAATTTGACTACACTCCATTATCCTCGTTTTGCTTTTGTTGATGTTCATCTTATATCCTCCTTTCAAGACACTGTCCATTCCGTTCAACTGCTCTTCCAAGTCCTTTGCTGTCTCTGACAGAATTACAATGTCATCGGCGAACCTCAAAGTTTTTACTTCTTCTCCATGAATTTTAATACCTACTCGGAATTTTTCTTTTGTTTCCTTTACTGCTTGCTCAATATACAGATTGAATAACATCGGGGAGAGGCTACAACTCTGTCTCACTCCCTTCCCAACCACTGCTTCCCTTTCATGCCCCTCGACTCTTATAACTGCCATCTGCTTTCTGTACAAATTGTAAATAGCCTTTCGCTCCCTGTATTTTACCCCTGCCACCTTCAGAATTTGAAAGAGAGTATTCCTGTTAAATATAATACCACATTCAAAGCATTAGCTCCCACCGCGGACAATGCAGTGGCTGGCGGCCTTCGCTTATCTACCGAGAAAGGCAATGTCTGCGTAGAGTTGTCAGTGCTAACAGACTAGCAACACTGCGTGAAATAACCGCAGAAGTCAATGGGGGACGTACGACGTACGTATCTGCGGCAAAATTTGGCATTAATGGGCTATAGCAGCAGACGTGCGACGCGAATGCATTTGCTAATAGCACATCACCTGCAGCACCGCTCGTGGGCTAGTGAGCACATCGGTTGGACCCTAAGAGACCGGAAAACTGTGGTGTGTTCAGGGGAGTCCCGAGTTCAGTTGATAAGAGCTGATACTAGGGTTCGAGTGTGGCGGAGACCGCACGAAACCATGGAGCCAAGTTGACAACAAAGCACTGTGCAAGCTGGCGGTGATCCCACAATGGTGTGAGCTGTCTATACAGTACGCGAGACATACGAGATGCGGCTAGAAAAAAACCGGACTGATGCTGGAAAAAACATTTATTTACAATTATTTACAATTTCATGTTATCTCCTTCAATGTACTCTCCTCCTCGGTCTCTACACCGCTCCATACGAATTTTCCACTGTTCATAGCAATGCTGCAGATCATTTTCGGTAAGTCCATACATTACTTCCGTCGCTTTTTCTTTTACTGCTTCAACAGTCTCAAATCTAGTTCCTTTCAAAGCTGACTTGACTTTAGGGAAAAGAAAAAAGTCACAGGGGGCCAAATCAGGTGAGTAGGGTGGATGATCTAAGATGGGAATGTTGTGTTTTGCCAAAAACGTCTTCACTCACAACGCACTGTGAGCTGGGGCATTGTCTTGGTGAAGGATCCATGACTTTTTTCTCCACAAATCGTTCCGTTTTCTCCGTACTCGCTCACGTAGGGTAGCCAGGACGCTAATGAAGTAATGCTGATTCACTGTTTGTCCCTCTGGTACCCAATCAATGTGCACAATCCCTTTGATGTCAAAAAAAAACAATCATCATTGCCTTGAATTTCGATTTTGACATTCGTGCTTTTTTTTGTGGTGGAGAACCAGGAGTTTTCAAATGCATCGATTGGCGTTTAGTTTCGGGATCGTAAGTAAAAAACCACGATTCATCGCAAGTAATAACATTTTGTAAGAAGGTGGGATCACTTTCAATGTTTTCCAGGATGTCAGAACAATCATTCTTCGGCGTTCCTTCTGTTCAATTGTGAGACACTTTGGAACCATTTTTGAACACACTTTGTTCATGTTGAAACTTTCATGAAGAATCTGCCTAACAGTTTCCTTGTCAACTCCTGTTAACTCAGACACTGCTCCGATTGTTAAACGGCGATCTTGTCGAACAAGTTTACCGATTTTTTCAATGTTTGCATCAGTTTTTGCTGACAATGGTCTGCCAGTGCGAGTGTCATCACTGGTGTCTTCGCGGCCATCTTTAAATCGTTTAAACCGCTCAGACACTTGTGTTCGCGATAAACAATCATCGCCGTACACTTGTTGTAACATTACAAACGTTTCACTTGCAGATTTTCCTAGTTTGAAACAAAATTTGATATTAACATGCTGTTCTTTCTGTACACTCAACATTTTCCGACGCACAGACAAAACGTCAACTACTTAAAACAGACGCCACGGGCAGACTGAGTGCAGGAGGCAGATGAAACTCGAGCAGTAGGCGGATCGAGAGTCACGTGACAGGCCACGCGACTTTCAGCCTTATTGCATTCGTTTTATTGTTTCACCAGTACTAGTACGGTTTTTTTCTAGCCACACCTCGTATAGGGTCCTCTTGTCCAACGGAACCGATCATTGACTGGAAAAGGTTGAACGATAATGCAGTGCCTGTGTTATTCTAAATTACTATGCAAGGTTCCTATGGACAAGCATGCAGAATCGAGAGATCACTTCGCGCACATCCTGCACCGGCATCACTTTCGCGATTATGGACACTATAGAGGCAGCGTAGCTCAATATTTTTGCAGGGGCTCTCGACAACCTGTTGAGTCCATACCACTTCCAGTTGTCGCACTATTCCGGTCAAAAGGACGTCCGACACTATATTATCAAATGGTTGAAATGGCTCTGAGCACTATGGAACTTAACATCTGTGGTGATCAGTCCCCTAAACTTAGAACTACTTAAGGGGCTCCGGAACGCCCTATACTTGCAATGTTAAAATAACGCTTATAAATTACATCTTTCCTCACAAAGTATTTGAGGTAGGAAGTTGAACTTTTTACAGATTATTTATTGGAATATGGGCTACAACTTAACACAGGGATTTTACAAAATTTTAGTTCAGTTATTAAAGATGATTTTTTTTCAATTGTAATGAAAATTCACAACATTTTTTTGCAATTTTTTATTTATATATTCAAAAATATAGTTTTTTGGAAAAAGGCTGTGTTAAATTATGCAGAAGGTACTGTGTAACATTTAGTGAAAGTTTGAAACAAATATGTTTGGAAGATCCTTAGAAAACATGTAATTAGTATGAGAAAATAAAAGTTTTGGGAATCGAGCGACAAAGATTGGATTAACTTTTTAGTGCATTCCAGGTCCATAGGATGGATTATCTTCATCCTCTGCAAACTCCTCCTCCAGCTTCCTCTTATTCCTCCTCCTGTTTACTCTTGCTTCTATTTCTAGACTCTTTACAGCCCTGTCTGCAGCCCGAAGGCGTTCCTTGTCTAAAGCAAGCATCGCTCGTACCATGTTAGAACCTATCTTCATTCCCATATTTCTAAATACCTTGCACCTTACAATGTTGCCATCATTGAAAGTCGCAACAGCATCATACACACCAAAGTGAAGTGTTTCTATTCCAACAAATACAGTCTTGGGGATTCTCGACCATATAACACTATTTACACTTTCATTGGGGTTTTGAGTTTTTCCGTGAATACACTTTTTCAACAGTTCAGGTGCTGCTAAGTCTCTGAAAACAAGGTTAGCCACAACACATACTTTATCTCACATCACTAAAATGTACCTGATGAACACGGACGTTAATAATAACACCATTTGACAGCAGTTTAACAGCGCCACAGTGGGTCACGCCCATGTAGAACACATTTCAAAAAAAAATTAAAAATAGTTGTAGTCTTCGGAATTGAATAAATTATATATCTATTAAAAGGTAATAGTCTGCAGATTCAGAAAACGCAAAAAAGTAAAAATTGAACTTTTCATGATTTTGAGCCTTTCCGGAGCCCCTTAAACCTAACTAAACTAAGGACATCACACATATCCATGCCCGAGGCAGGATTCGAACCTGCGACCGTAGCAGCAGCGCGGTTCCCGACTGAAGCGCCTAGAACCGCTCGGCGACCGCGGCCTGCACTATATTACCCCATGACTTTTGTCACCTCAGTGCAGCCTCACCCACGTGTAACTTGGAAGAGCCTACGACACGCTCGGGGCGACATTCGTCCAATCTTGAAGAGATACTTCCTCATTCATTGACATATTGCCAGGTTACGTGTTATTTCTACAGCTTACCTCGGCAGCTTCTCGCAATAACTTTTCTATGGAATTCACACATCGAGACTGTGAAGGTGTTTGGTGCACGGAAAAGACATAGGCAGTTCCTGTTGTGCGCTTTGGTTGGATAGAGTTTTTAATCAGTTCTCTTACTGAATTTTTGCAAAATTAAAACGATTTCCAGTTTTTTCAATAAAGTGTAATTCCCCACATCAAAGGTCGGCACCACACCACACCAACGCCTCTTTGCACCATTGTACCTTCTACGGCCTTCTCGTGGTATTTAATGTTTTGTCTTACTACATCTAACTCGCATTCGGGAGGACGACGGTTCAAACCCGCGTCTGGCCATCCTGATTTGAGGTTTCCGCGATTTCCCTTAATCGCGTCAGGCAAATGAAGGGATGGTTCTTTCGAAAGGACACGGCCGACTTCCTCCCCCATCCTTTCCTAATCCGATGAGACCGATGACTTCGCTGTTTGGTCCCCTCTACCAAGTCAGCCAACCAACCAACCAACCACATGTAAACTCTATTGTCTCGCTTATGGAACAGGCCATCAGATTCGCATTGCCTCGGCTGAAGTAATTTCCCACAGGCATTCCAAATAAACCATTACGTTGTCCCGCTGCGTTCTTACCTCTGTATGTGCCCACAGTATATTCAATTTGGGCCACGCGGGATTAGCCGAGTGGTCTTAGGCGCTGCAGTCATGGACTGTGCGGCTGGTCCCTGCGGAGGTTCGACTCCTCCCTCGGGCATGGGTGTGCGTGTTTGTCCTTAGGATAATTTAGGTTAAGTAGTGTGTAAGCTTAGGGACTGACGACCTTAGCAGTTAAGTCCGATAAGATTTCACACACATTTGAACATTTTTTATACTCAATTTGAAGCGCGAACTTCACCACTTAAACCATCGACATTGTTTACAGACGAACAAACAGGGGTAATATCGTCTTCCTTTTACAGTGTCACGCATCTGTCAATCATTTAACGTCTTTAGCACTCATGTCTGAGAATCCTGGAATGTTTTCAGATGCCTCGGCGAACTGTGACTTGTCGACATTGTCATCAGTTGCTTTGTTCAATGTGCAAACTGCGTCAGTGGACCCACAATTGGCTGTTCATTCCTCCAACCTGACACGGCTCAAGTTGTAGCGTCAAATTCAGCATCGACATTTTTTTCAACAACTCTTCTTTATCCGTCCTGTGCAGTGCATCTTTTTTGCTCTTGTGCACTGCCACCTTCTTTCTCTTTTGAAGTCATTATACAGGCGCAACAAACGGTTGCAGTACAATACAGCACAACTGAATGTTAACGTACCAGGATAAACTCATGGCGGCAGTCTGAAATTAAATTTTATAATTATCACCGTCTACTATTGTTCATTACTCCTAGAGTATCGAATTCGGTACCGTTACAGTAGTTACAAAAGCACCGATGCAGATTAATGAGGTTGGGATAAACACGTTCTGCTGGTTTCCAGGACTTTTCAGAGGTACAGCGTTTCCCTGCATAGCTTCGGGAGGTTTCTGTATCATGGCGTTTCTTATCTCTATGCTGTGACGTCACATTGAAGGAAGACAAAGAGATATCAACTCGTACAGGATCCCGCACGATGATTCACATAAACTTTCGGGTTGGTGAAGATCACTACAATTTTCGCTAAGATACTGTAAATTCTGTATATACGATTCTTTTCTGCGAATACTTCTGTACATTATGTACTTCGTTTCTCGTAGGCAGAACGAGAAGGTGTAGCTGTGAACTCGTTTCCTGAACAAGTACTAATTCTCCGCGCGGCAAGCATGTTATAGGTTTTCTGTAGCGTCTCTAGAAATCATTTCATACGAATATCGGATTGCTTCCTTCTGACTGCAGGCTTGCATATCGGAGCAAATGTTCCATCTTGTATGAACTTTCATACAAGAGATGTGCTGCAGATTTAGCGAAGGCTTAATCTTAATTTTCATCCAGTCTGGTACAAGGACCTTATCCGTTCCTTCTCGGGAAGTTCACAAAAAAATGGTTGAAATGGCTTAAGCACTATGGGACTTAACATCTGAGGTCATCAGTCCCCTAGACTTAGAACTACTTAAACCTAACTAACCTAAGGACATTACTCGCATCCATGCCCGAGGCAGGATTCGAAGCTGCGACCGTAGCGGCAGTGCGGTTCCGGACTGAAGCGCCTAGAACCGCTCGGTCACATCGGCCGGCGGAAGTTCACCAACTGAGCTCCTTGTTATTATTTAATAGTGCGCTCCACGGAACTCCGATACTCTACGTTCACTGTAAAGTGCGAAAACGTTTATCCGCTACTCTTCGGCCACTTGAAATTAGACGACTGAAGCTACATTGGTTGTTAACATAATTATTTTTTGTTTCGTATGAAGCTGGTGGTTGGGAAGGGAGTAAGACAGGGTTGTAGCCTCTCCCCGATGTTATTCAATCTGTATATTGAGCAAGCAGTAAAGGAAACAAGAGAAAAATTCGGAGTAGGTATTAAAATCCATGGAGAAGAAATAAAAACTTTGAGGTTCGCCGATGACATTGTAATTCTGTCAGAGACAGCAAAGGACTTGGAAGAGCAGTTGAACGGAATGGATGGTGTCTTGAAGGGAGGATATAAGATGAACATCAACAAAAGCAAAACGAGGATAATGGAATGTAGTCGAATTAAGTCTGGTGATGCTGAGGGTATTAGACTAGGAAATGAGACACTTAAAGTAGTAAAGGAGTTTTGCTGTTTGGGGAGCAAAATAACTGATGATGGTCGAAGTAGAGAGGATATAAAACGTAGACTGGCAATGGCAAGGAAAGCGTTTCTGAAGAAGAGAAATTTGTTAACATCGAGTATAGATTTAAGAGTCAGGAAGTCGTTTCTGAAAGTATTTGTATGGAGTGTAGCCATGTATGGGAGTGAAACATGGACGATAAATAGTTTGGACAAGAACAGAATAGAAGCTTTCGAAATGTGGTGCTACAGAAGAATGCTGAAGATTAGATGGGTAGATCACATAACTAATGAGGAGGTACTGAATAGGATTGGGGAGAAGAGGAGTTTGTGGCACAACTTGACCAGAAGAAGAGATCGGTTGGTAGGACATGTTCTGAGGCATCAAGGGATCACCAATTTAGTATTGGAGGGCAGCGTGGAAGGTAAAAATCGTAGAGGGAGACCAAGAGATGAATACACTAAGCAGATTCAGAAGGATGTAGGTTGCAGTAGGTACTGGGAGATGAAGAAGCTTGCACAGGATAGAGTAGCATGGAGAGCTGCATCAAACCAGTGTCAGGACTGAAGACCACAACAACAACAATGAAGCTGGTGTCCTGTTTGTCGATGACTGGTAATTATTGTTACGGGAAGAACAGGTAACTGTTTGCAGTTTAACTAGAAGAGAGAGTGAACTCGCGGCGATGATGTTCGCCAATAAAGCGCGTGTTACACAGCAGATGATCAAATAAGCGATTGTACGTATATCAAGCAGCTTCAAGACTTCTTTTTTCTCAAGCTTTCAATTCGCAAATACGGACTCGATGATCGTTTACTTTTTCTCTATAGCAGACATATTCGTCTTGAGAGCAACAGTATTGGTATTTAAAATAATTCTCATTTATTGTTCCATCTCAGTTGCACATTTTAAAAAAATGGCTATAAGCACTATGGGACTTAACATCTGAGGTCATCAGTCCCCTAGAACTTAGAAATACATAAACCTAACTAACCTAAGGACATCACATACATCCATGACCGAGGCAGCATTCGAACCTGCGACCGAAGCGGTCGCGCGGTTCTAAATTAAAGCGCCTAGAACCGCTCGGCCAGCGCATTTTAAATTAGACTGCATGCTTTGATCAGGATCATCTTAAGATGTAAGTAATCCGTCTCGTGTACTCAGCATTACACATGAGTACTTTGCAGTATAAAAATATAAGTGCAGTTTTGGCAGTAACATCAAGACGAAACAGTTGTGTTCTGAAGATGTTATTTACGACGCGTTGTAATTCTTACTTATTTCAAATAAACGTTAACTTTGAAGGTTGCTTATGAGTAGTGGTCAATAAGAGACTAGATTGAAAATCATTGTGCACTAAATTGCTTCTCAATTTATTAGTCTTGTTTTATTACGTAGTCATCGTAGGAATTTTGAGTTGTCATCAAACATCGCTCACTGAAAGATACTAATTCGTCCATTACGTCAGCAAGTGCATGTCAACATCTCGGGTAGCATATAAAAGGTTGTCGTTCCAATTACGAGTGTTGATCCTTAACTCGTAGCGTAAAAATATCAACCGTATTTCTCGATATCCAGCCAGTCTAGTTTTGGTGCTCAGCCACCACCCTGAGTTATCAAGTGAAATGACAGCTCTTACTTAGTTACTTATATTGGCCACACAAACAGCAGCCAGTCCTTGACTTCACTCATTCCATACTTCCACGCTTTCCTGTCGGCTGCATCTCCATCTGCCAGACCCAGTATCTGCATGTCTCCCATGGTACTATCCATCCATCTCGTTCTCACCCGTCCTAGCGGTCTCCTTCCTTCGGCTTCCCCACTCATTACTGCCTTTATTACCGTGTTCTCCCCTCTCTTCCTCACATGTCTGTACCACGTGAGTCTTTTAGTTTTCACACTCGCTATGATGTCAGGTAGTGTGTGTAATTGTCGTGAGTTTTCTGTTTTTCATTATTCTCCACTGTTCATTTTCTTTCGCTAGTCCATATACTTTTCTCAGTACATAATTTTTCAAAAGTGATGAGCTTTTTCTCTGTTTTCCATGTCTCACTTGCGTAGCACACTATAGGTTTGATGATGGTCTGATGTATTCTTATTTTTGCCTGCCTGGATAGTAACTTACATCTTATGATGTCATGTATGGCTCCTAGACTTCTCTCTCTCTCTCCCCCCCCCCTCCCCCCCCCCCCCCCCAGCTTGAATTCTCGTTACGATCTCTTGTCCTATAAAGTTTTGCTGGTTGATATTGACACCGAGGTATGAGTGTCGTTAGGTTACTGATTGCTAGATGGTTTGGTCCTAACTGAACTCTCCTTCCTATTACTACGAACTTTCTTTTACTTTCATTTGTTATTTATACTTAGACCTACTTTCTTAGCTCCGTCCATCAGTAAAGTTCCCATTCTCTCCAGTTCTTTCATGCCATTTCCTATCATCAAAATATCATCCGTGAACGCCAGATCATTCCATAAGGCGACTTCTCCACATTTTTGTGTTACTCTCCTCGGGGTGGAACAGGGTTGGTGAAATAATATCTCACTGTCACGTTCCTGCTTTTTCTCTCAACTGTTTCTGAGAACTCCCCCTGTACTTTCACTCTACACTTGTATTCCATCACACTTATTATCGTTGGCTTTATCAGCTTGTCCGGTATCCCACATTACAATGTGAAAAATGTTACAAGTTCTAGGCTGCACAAAACCCCATACTACTGGATAACGGCTCCTTAATCGCTACGGTGGCACCAGGAATGATACGTTGCTGCATGTTTGACCCGTCTAACAATACCACCACTTGCAAAGTAGGTTAGAAATAAGATTAATAATGTTGCTCACGCAGCATATGTTCGCTTCATCGGGCAACAACAAAGTTATCCGTGCAAAGACAGCCAAGGTGGTTAAGGCGACCGCTCGCGTAAGCTGGAAAACCGGGTTCGAGACCCAATCCGGTACAAATTTTCACTACCGTCGTTCTAATACGCAGCCGGAAGTGGTTCATATTCGCAATTGCGAATACATTTTCTGTATAACTTTTCTGTATAACGTGAGAATGGAAATAATGAAGTCACTGTAAAAAAAGTCATTAGTTTTGGCACTTATCTTGAATGGATTCCCACGAAGACTTCGTCGAAGTTGTTATGGCTCATCTTGTTGATTCTTGGGTGATTCCACTTTGACTGCTAGAAGGTCCAGATCTGTATTTTAGCAATATTTGAAGCCCTAACAAATGCGTATTTCAGGAAATTCTAAATGATCAATCTCAGATCAGAACAATGGTATGGTAGAAATAATTTTTGACTTGGTGTTCACGATCCACATTTTTATGAAACTTCTTGTAAATGCACATATACTTCTTCTTAATTGTCACATCATCAAGAAAACAGCTTTGTATCAATCTTGATATATTTAATTTCCACTTTAATCGAACACTAGACTCGACTGTTCTTTTACAAAACGAAATAACAACTTAACTTCTGCAAAATGAAAGAAAGACTGCTCTGTGCGTATTCGCGCCAAAACGGTTACAAATAAGTCAAAGATTATGACAGTCTCACAGACATGTATACACATAAGAACCATATCACTGTAATACAGGGTGTTACACAAAGGTACGGCCAAACTTTCAGGAAACATTCGTCACACACAAAGAAAGAAAATATCTTATGTGGACATGTGTCCGGAAACGCTTACTTTCCATGTTAGAGCTCATTTTATTACTTCTCTTCAAACCACATTAATCATGGAATGGAAACATACAGCAACAGAACGTACCAGCGTGACTTCAAACACTTTGTTACAGGAAATGTTCAAAATGTCCTCCGTTAGCGAGGATACATGCATCCACCCTCCGTCGCATGGAATCGCTGATGCCGCCCTGGACAATGGCGTATTGTATCACAGCCGTCCACAATACGAGTACGAAGAGTCTCTACATTTGGTACCGGGGTTGCGTAGACAAATGCCCCCGTAAATGCAAGTCAAGAGGGTTGATGTCAGGAGAGCGTGGAGGCCATGGAATTGGTCCGCCTCTACCATTCCATCGGTCACCGAATATGTGGTTGAGAAGCGTACGATTACTTCGACTGAAATGTGCAGGAGCTCCATCGTGCACGAACCACATGTTGTGTCGTACTTGTAAAGGCACATGTTCTAGCAGCACAGGTAGAGTATCCCGTATGAAATCATGATAACGTGCTCCATTGAGCGTAGGTGGAAGAACATGGGGCCCAATCAAGATATCACCAACAATACCTGCCCAAACGTTCACAGAAAATCTGTGTTGAGGACATGATTGCACAACTGCGTGCGGATTCTCGTCAGCCCACACATGTTGATTGTGAAAATTTACAATTTGATCACGTTGGAATGAAGCCTCATCCATAAAGAGAACATTTGCACTGAAATGAGGATTGACACATTGTTGGATGAACCATTCGCAGAAGTGTACCCGTGGAGGCCAATCAGCTGCTGATAGTGCCTGCACACGCTGTACACGGTACGGAAACAACTGGTTCTCCCGTAGCACTCTCCACACAGTGACGTGGTCAACGTTACCTTGTACAGCAGCAAGTTCTCTGACGCTGACATTAGGGTTATCGTTAACTGCACGAAGAATTGCCTCGTCCATTGCAGGTGTCCTCGTCGTTCTAGGTCTTCCCGAGTCGCGAGTGATAGGCTGGAATGTTCCGTGCTCCCTAAGACGCCGATCAATTGCTTCGTACGTCTTCCTGTCGGGACACCTTCGTTCTGGAAATCTGTCTCGATACAAACGTACCGCGCCACGGCTATTGCCCCGTGCTAATCCATGCATCAAATGGGCATCTGCCAACTCCGCATTTGTAAACATTGCACTGACTGCAAAACTACGTTCGTGATGAACACCAACATGTTGATGCTACGTACTGATGTGCTTGATGCTAGTACTGCAGAGCAATGAGTCGCATGTCAACACAAGCACCGAAGTCAACATTACCTTCCTTCAATTGGGCCAACTGGCGGTGAATCGAGGAAGTACAGTACATACTGACGAAACTAAAATGAGCTCTAACATGGAAATTGTTTCCGGACACATGTCCACATAACATCTTTTCTATATTTGTGTGTGAGGAATGTTTCCTGAAAGTTTGGCCGTACCTTTTTGTAACATCCTGTATATCGATACATCGGAGTACCTATACATTAATAAAACCACATGTGAATATTGTCACAAAAATATGTCTGTTACTGCGCAGAAAAATAGTACGATATTACTGGTATCGAGAACTGGGGTTGGGTGCCGTAATGGTCACGTAAATAAAGAACCATTACACCCTTCTCACTAAATTTTTAACGTAGACGATACTGTTTGATGCACTGGCACCGGGAACTTGAAAGTAAAGTAAAAGTAATAATAAGAATAAGGGTTTTTCGTAACTTCTGGCGCAGGACCTCCCAAGCGACCGCAGTTGAGCTGTGCTGCGCCACGCGGGTTGTCGGTCCCCAAGGCCCCCGCTGTTGGCCACCGGCCCGTGCTGCGACTGCCGATGGTGCGCTGACGGCGGAAGACGCCGACGCCGCTTCCTGTCGCGCAAAAGGACGCCGCGCATGCGCAATCGCTTGCTCCCGGTCGGGAGCGACTTGCGTCACAGACGCCCCTCTGGCTGCTCCGTATGTTCACAGTCACATCGCGTGACGGCGGCCGCGGCCGCGGCTTCTGCGATGCGCACGTATTGTCAACATCCTGGCACGCTTTCGTCCTGCGAGATTCTTTTCTGGCCGATTTTATAACACACTGACGTTATACTTTCGACTTTGTACTGTAACGTCCATGCAAATTTTGAGCCTGCAGAGCGTCTGTAACCGTTGTGCTTTTGCTCTGATCACCTGTCGCGTGCAAGCTAAACGGTTTCGAGCGAGGGGAAATTGTACCTTTCCGCTTGCTTGGAACATCCGTGAGAGCAACCGCATACCTACTGGGAGTGTTGAGAGTTTGTCTAACATTGTGACAGAATACAAATTTCGTGACTAATTTTTTCTTAAGAGAACAAAAAAGTAAACTTACTGATTGAGACCACAGGCCATTAAAACTTTTACCACCAACACACCTTGATATGAGCCCACAGAAAGCGTCAATGGAAACAGTGAGACATGAATTGCCGGTACGTATCATTCTTGGTACAATAGCTATTCCCAAATCCTTCCAGGCAATTAAATGCAAAGAGGAGTCTTTAGTGGTGCAAAGAGCGCAAAACTTGGACCGACAACTAACAGAAACATCTAACAGTGCCCGCCGTGTTAACTTATACAATGTTAATTAGCTGAAAACGGTTTAAGAATGGAGAAGTTGCGACAGACCGAGTAATCCATAAAGCTTCTTCCAGCTGTAACGTTTCTCTGCCTCGTGATGACTTGGTGTTGTGTGATGTCCTTAGGTTAGTTAGGTTGAAGTAGTTCTAAGTTCTAGGGGACTGATGACCATAGATGTTAAGTCCCATAGTGCTCAGAGCC
Organism: Schistocerca nitens; assembly: GCF_023898315.1. Classification (NCBI taxonomy): domain Eukaryota; kingdom Metazoa; phylum Arthropoda; class Insecta; order Orthoptera; family Acrididae; genus Schistocerca; species Schistocerca nitens. The sequence goes on from NC_064618.1 coordinate 820,595,709, forward strand.
ATTTGAACCATTTTTTTGTAACGTACGTTTCTGTAAAATGGGATTGGCATTTGTCTCGGGGTTTTCATTGGCTGAACGACGTTGCATCTCCCTCTCACACGGCTGTATATGTCCAAGATTTGGGTCCGTGACCTTGGCAGTAGAACAACTCATCTTCGATGACCTCGCCCTAAGTGAATTATGTCGAACCATTGAAGTGCGGAGGAAGCAAAAAAGTTTCGCTTTATAGGCAGTCCAATACTATATTTGTATGGAAATGGAACATTCAGCTCTTGTTGCCAGAGATAACCCTACACCATATAATTAAGCATTCATCTTACAAACGTATTCAAAGTAATAGCGAGATCTGTAACTTAGTAACATTTCAAAGTGACGATGCACAAGATTTGTCAGATTAAATAAAATACTACATTTTGACGTTATTATATATAGGTTTGTTTATAAATAAATAAATCTTCTGCTACCAGTCACGATTTTTCTTTATTTTACTGTTCGCACGACGCGTTTCGAGAAATAATTCTCATTTTCAAGTGCGTTTTTTTGATGTGTGTTAAGCCATTTCTTTTGATGTTGTCAGTGTGTGTGAGTCTGCTTCATTTTGTTGACTTTTAAGTTTTCTAATGGTCCATTTGTGTAGAGTCTCACACACACTTAACATCACACACAACTTGTACACTTTACACATCGAAAATATCTTATATAAACAAAACAGTTACAGAGATCTCTGTAACTGTTTTGTTTATATAAGATATTTTCGATGTGTAAAGTGTACAAGTTGTGTGTGATGTTAAGTGTGTGTGAGACTCTACACAAATGGACCATTAGAAAACTTAAAAGTCAACAAAATGAAGCAGACTCACACACACTGACAACATCAAAAGAAATGGCTTAACACACATCAAAAAAACGCACTTGAAAATGAGAATTATTTCTCGAAACGCGTCGTGCGAACAGTAAAATAAAGAAAAATCGTGACTGGTAGCAGAAGATTTATTTATTTATAAACAAACCTATTGTATCAACAGTCGCAGGCTTTCAGAAACCATTTATAATGGATCAAATCAAATTGACGTTATTGTTAGAGGTGTAGTCCTTACTATACACATCACACTTCTTGGACTGCTCATAACACACTCTGTGAACAGCATTGTCCTTAATTTCTTTGTACGTAACTGTTTATATTCTTGCTGTCTGTTAAAATTCTGACACGGTAAATCAAGGATAACACTACTGCTACTGGAGTTTTACTGTTTTGGAACTTTTAATTGTTAATTATTAAAAGTTTATTTGTGCAACGGATTTTTATATCTCCCATTCATTTTCACCACCAGCTGTTATCATAGAGCCTTACCACTGATTGCACCACATTATTACACCATGTCCACCACTTGTTTTATGATGTTCTTACACAATTGTGTGTATTGTGTATTGAATTGGGGACCTAGAAAAGACGGAGTGGCTTCGTTCACAACCCCCCCCCCACCCCCCCGCCCCACTGGTTGAATGAAGCAAAGAAGTGTCGGTGTGTAAGCTTATTTTGTCCGTCGCTGACATAGAAGGTCGCAAACCTTCTTTCCTTCCCGTCTGAGCAAGCTGTGCAGTGACTATGGTACATGTAAAGCTAGCTGGGACAGGTTAAATGCTAGCTACAATGAAGTCGACAATTCAAGTGTAATACCGGCATTTAATTTTGATATTTCCCATTGTTGTTGTTGTGGTCTTCAGTCCTGAGACTGGTTTGATGCAGCTCTCCATGCTACTCTATCCTGTGCAAGCTTCTTCATCTCCCAGTACTTTTTGCAACCTACATCCTTCTGAATCTGCTTAGTGTATTCATCTCTTGGTCTCCCTCTACGATTTTTACCCTCCACGCTGCCCTCCAATGCTAAATTTGAGATCCCTTGATGCCTCAAAACATGTCCTACCAACCGATCCCTTCTTCTTGTCAAGTTGTGCCACAAACTTCTCTTCTCCCCAATCCTATTCAATACCTCCTCATTAGTTACGTGATCTACCCACCTTATCTTCAGCATTCTTCTGTAGCACCACATTTCGAAAGCTTCTATTCTCTTCTTGTCCAAACTAGTTATCGTCCATGTTTCACTTCCATACATGGCTACACTCCATACAAATACTTTCAGAAATGACTTCCTGACACTTAAATCTATACTCGACGTTAACAAATTTCTCTTCTTCAGAAACGATTTCCTTGCCATTGCCAGTCTACATTTTATATCCTCTCTGCTTCGACCATCGTCAGTTATTTTACTCCCTAAATAGCAAAACTCCTTTACTACTTTAAGTGTCTCATTTCCTAATTTAATTCCCTCGGCATCACCCGATTTAATTTGACTACATTCCATTATCCTCGTTTTGCTTTTGTTGATGTTCATCTTATATCCTCCTTTCAAGACACTGTCCATTCCGTTCAACTGCTCTTCCAAGTCCTTTGCTGTCTCTGACAGAATTACAATGTCATCGGCGAACCTTAAAGTTTTTACTTCTTCTCCATGAATTTTAATACCTACTCCAAATTTTTCTTTTGTTTCCTTTACTGCTTGCTCAATATACAGATTGAATAACATCGGGGAGAGGCTACAACCCTGTCTCACTCCTTTCCCAACCACTGCTTCCCTTTCATGCCCCTCGACTCTTATAACTGCCACCTGGTTTCTGTACAAATTGTAAATAGCCTTTCGCTCCCTGTATTTTACCCCTGCCACCTTCAGAATTTGAAAGAGAGTATTCCAGTTAACATTGTCAAAAGCTTTCTCTAAGTCTACAAATGCTAGAAACGTAGGTTTGCCTTTTCTTAATCCTTCTTCTAAGATAAGTCGTAAGGTTAGTATTGCCTCACGTGTTCCAACATTTCTACGGAATCCAAACTGATCTTCCCCGAGGTCCGCTTCTACCAGTTTTTCCATTCGTCTGTAAATAATTCGCGTTAGTATTTTGCAGCCATGACTTATTAAACTGATAGTTCGGTAATTTTCACATCTGTCAACACCTGCTTTCTTTGGGATTGGAATTATTATATTCTTCTTGAAGTCTGAGGGTATTTCGCCTGTCTCATACATCTTGCTCACCAGATGGTAGTGTTTTGTCATGACTGGCTCTCCCAAGGCCATCAGTAGTTCTAATGGCATGTTGTCTACTCCCGGGGCCTTGTTTCGACTCAGGTCTTTCAGTGCTCTGTCAAACTCTTCACGCAGTATCTTATCTCCCATTTCGTCTTCATCTACATCCTCTTCCCTTTCCATAATATTGTCCTCAAGTACATCGCCCTTGTATAAACCCTCTATATACTCCTTCCACCTTTCTGCCTCCCCTTCTTTGCTTAGAACTGGGTTGCCATCTGAGCTCTTGATATTCATACAAGTGGTTCTCTTCTCTCCAAAGGTCTCTTTAATTTTCCTGTAGGCAGTATCTATCTTACCCCTAGTGAGACAAGCCTCTACATCCTTACATTTGTCCTCTAGCCACCCCTGCTTAGCCATTTTACACTTCCTGTCGATCTCATTTTTGAGACGTTTGTATTCCTTTTTGCCCGCTTCATTTACTGCATTTTTATATTTTCTCCTTTCGCCAATTAAATTCAATATTTCTTCTGTTACCCAAGGATTTCTATTAGCCCTCGTCTTTTTACCTACTTGATCGTCTGCTGCCTTCACTACTTCATCCCTCAGAGCTATCCATTCTTCTTCTACTGTATTTCTTTCCCATAACTGACAGAAATTAGAAAAATTTGAATTTTCTTTGACCACCCACACACTCCTGAGAATGGCACATCGACTAATTTGCAATTACGCGCCCCAATTACCGGCAGCTACGCTGATGAGTACTCGGCACCTCGCAAGGATAACTACAAGATCAATAATAGTATACTATATAAGTTGTTGGAAGTGGTTAAGCGTTGGTGAAAACTTCGCATCTGAGCGCACAAACAGCTCTAAACGCAGAACTCTGCACGGAACGCGCGTTGGTGCAGTGCTGCGATACAGACCGTATATCTGCCTTCGAAGACGATGGCCGAGACGCCGTCTCCAAGTCCGTACCGCTCGATGGCTAAAGGCGAGGTACTCTTTCTCCACAGTTCTTCCGTCTTCCACGCGTACGAAAACGCGGCGGAAGAATACTCAGTTTCGACCAATGTCGAACGCTCTAACATCGCCGAAACCCCTCTGAGATCTACCCAATGATCGATTAGGTCGCATCGCCCCTAGACAAACGAAATTCCCGTCTTCGCCACGTGTTTCCCAGGACAGGTGGCTCCGGATGCCGGGCTATCCCCAAAAGCGCCGTATTGTCCCGCTTTTCCGGTGACCGCTACCTGCCGCCCACGGCGGCCCGGCGAGCTACGGCCAGCTGCAGACTTATGTTCTGCAATTCTCGACTTCGACACTTTTCACCAACGCTTTAAGTTAGTAACTTAATCATGCAGACATGCAGGGGATGCTACTCGAAAGTGCCCCATATTCATCATAATTCAATGAAGTCATTATCTGATGCCCTTGCCAGTCCCTTTATTATTACTACTAATGTTGGTAAGCTAACGTGTAAGTGCCCAAAACCTGGCAGCTGTACAAACTTCTCAAAGTGCGATATGTTGTAAGCGACTCGCTCTAGAATCCTGCAACGAACACCACTAATATTCTGAGTTACCCTGCTTTTAGTCTGTTAATGTCAATAGGCTTTGTTCCATTTAAAAATGTATATTTGCATAAAACACACATATTGATAATATTATTACAATCTGTTTATTCGCTGACAAAACGAGCTCCTGACAACCAATCCATTCTGTGAAAACAGCACATCAATAGCACTTTCTATTTACGCAATATTTGCGGTGCAAGTCTTAGGTGACTGACCTTCTGTGTAAATGTTGCAAATTTGTGTCACAGATATCGTGTAAGAAGTGATTTGAGCCAATTTATGAACATTAGTCTGTGGCTGTATTAGACAGTAATACTGTTCATGTCATTCACTCTGTTTCCGTTGCTTCTAGTGGCTTATGAGATCAGCATAGCGCTGGCCTGCGAACCTCTCGAACTGCTCCATGATGTAACTCTTATTGCATTCACTGGTATCCCATATTACCCAGGTGTTCGAGATGATCCTTTATATTCAGTGGTACACCTGTGAAAGACCGTGCCTGTATACTACAGGCCCTATGCTAGAGTGTGAAGACCACCGACTCTAGTTATCCACATATTTTCGTTTCTCTCAAATGATCACAGCAGCGATCACATAACTTGCTTCTTACGTTGAGTTGTAAAAGCATAAATCGTGTTGAATAGGTTGCTCATTTTATTGCAGTTCTTTTCAATACTGGCGTAACCGTAATCTGCCAGTGGTGTAGTAGAAACAGAAATAACGTAACAGGTTACAATTATTTTCGTATTTCAATTGATATTGGTAACAGTCACGGTTCGGTCTGCGGTAAAATGTTGACATTCGCAGCTGAGCGCAGTTGCCATCCGCTGAGCAGCAGGCGGGCGCCCTCGGGCTGTGCCCTGCTGTCGCGATGCCGCAGCTGCTGCGCCGCGGCTGCCGCCACACAGCTGTCGGCAACACGCGATACGTGTGCGAGACACGTGCGACGCACGCGCCGACAGAAGCCAGCAGCCAGCAGCCAGGCGCGCCCTTACCGAAGCACGGCGCCTGCCGGCTGACCTTTCCGCTGCACGGCGCCTTTGTAATCGGGTCACGTGAGGCGCGGGCGCGACCGAACACCGAAGCTGTCGTATTTGCTGTGTGGGACGCTTTACTCACTGGTCTGCACTAGGATTGTCTCGCAGCGGAAGAAAACTGCATTGATGACTTCGCAAATCACACACTTGTGACAGAATTAACTAAGCATTCAACAATCACCATTTCTTTCATACTTCTGAGAGCTGAAAAAACACGTTGGTAAAATAGTAGCCGCGCGGGATTAACCGAGCGGTCAAAGGCGCTGCAGTCATGGACTGTGAGACTGGTCCCGGCGGAGGTTCGAGTCCTCCCTCGGGCATGGGTGTGTGTCCTTAGGATAATTTTGGTTAAGTAGTGTGTAAGCTTAGGGACTGGTGACTTTAGCAGTTAAGTCCCATAAGATTTCAAACACATTTGAACATTTTTTTTGTAAAATAGTAAATAAGAGAAGTAGTCGGTGTTAAAGAGGACGTCACATGTAGCCCTTTCCTGTTAAAAATGTTGCTAGTTGGTTTTGATTCGTCAATGAAGGAAGGAGGAAGAACAGCCTTCAACGTCCCGCCGGTTACGGTGTCATCAGGAACAAATTTGGAGTGTGAGATGAGGACAGGGAAGGAATCGAACAACCCGTCCTTTCCAGGAGAGGCATTCCCACATTTGCCTCGATCGATTTAGTGGAGTGACAGAAAAACTACATGTGGATGGCCGGTACGGGATTTAAACCTCACCCTGCCCGACAGTAAGTGCACTGTCTTAATCACTACCTCACTTCGGTCTGCGTGTCATTTATATCGTCTCTCTCTCTCTCTCTCTCTTCCTTTATAAAAGGTATCGGTTTGTTATGTTTGGAACCGTGGATGAAAATATTTATAAGTCTTGAGTGACGTCGCGTATGTTTCGCACACTCGTGGTAGCGGTTAAAATATACGTTAACAATCACCGATGTTGCTACGTAGTTAAACAACTCTGAGAAAAGGCACCAGGTTGGGTAGTAACAATTTACTTATGTTGTCAACACACAACTACCTCAAGAATACGCGTGGTTTGTTTAAAACTGTAGTAGTTAATGCCCGATAAATAAATATTGTTGCAGAGACGGACACAACGTAACCACCCACTTAGCTGCGCTATTATTCTCAATGTTACGTAAATTATTTGTTAAACACTGACTTTTTATACTCTTAATTATGATTTGAATGATACTTGTGACATTGAAAACAAGATTTTTACTACTCAGCGATTTACTCATAAGCAAGCCTGAGCCTCGTGTTATTGTTTATTATCTTTGCGTTCATCGTGTATATTTAATGAAAACTTTTCTGCAAAAAATATTTTCTTTTCGTGATAAACAAAATATTTAAAGTATTTTCTAGTGTTATCTTGTGGGTGAATCCCGAAAATCATGTGATTCATTATGGTTCAAATGGCTCTGAGGACTATGGGACTTAAAATCTGAGGCCATCAGTCCCCTAGAACTTAGAACTACTTAAACCTAACTAACCTAAGGACATCACACACATCCATGCCCGAGGCAGGATTCGAACCTGCGACCGTAGCGGTCACGCAGTTCCAGACTGAAGCGCCTAGAACCGCTCTTCTACAAAGGCCGGCTTGATTCATTATATTTCAAGCAATAGCTGTCTGTGAGTCTTTGCGACAAAAGAATGACAGATGGCCAATGATAAAACTTTGCATTCTGGTGATAATTAATTATGTCACTGTATTATATTCACACGGAGGGAGCGGCGTGAAATGAGATTATAAGGACAAATACTTTTTACACATATATTCTAAAAAAACTTACGAACAATTAACAAAATCGCGCGGTCAGAAGCAACCTCGTACAAAAGCGTCTAGTAGATTCGACAGCTGACAACAGGGTGATCATTTTATTCATCCAATCCTTTATCACAGAATTTTATAGAAAATCCATGACATGATACAGTGTTTGTAATTTTTAGTATTTGTTGCACAGAAATATATTTATTATTAATATTTTCATGTTCAAAACACGTAAAGGCGGAGAGCTTTTCTGGTTAAAAAATATTATTCCATCATTGGTAGCACATTTACATACATAAACACTCATAGTTTTGTTCGTTGTTGACACGATTCACTTGTGATTATCGTAACATTTTAGGGCGGATTTTAGAAGGCGTTTCAGGTGACTGTACACGCTGGAAGTAGTATTTTTTAACATGTTAAATGTGTTGTTCTTAAGAAGAATATTAGCTGCTGTGGACCAAATTAAACTATGTATCCGGCCGGTGTGGCCTAGCGGTTCTAGGTGCTTCAGTCTGGAACCGCGCGACCGCTACGGTCGCAGGTTGGAATCCTGCCTCAGGCATGGATGTGTGCGATGTCCTTAGGTTTGTTAGGTTTCAGTAGTTCTACGTTCTAGGGGACTGATGACCTCAGAAGTTAAGTCCCACAGTGCTCAGAGCCATTTAAACCATGTGGAAACTATGTACCTGACCGAGACACGAACCCGAATAGTGCCCTACGGGTAAGTCATTCCAGAGAGAGTCACTAGTCGAAGGCCCATGTTTTCGGTGGTTCTTCTTTCTTGGTTCCACGGGGCTTTATCACGACACTTGCGAGAGTGCGTCACTAGTAAACTCCAGTACAGGTTATTACTGAAATGATAGGTGAAGTGTAGGCATAAGGCATTGTTGAAGATGAGTTGTCGAACGGCTGTGGGAGTTAATCTCGAAAGCTCCCTGCTAGCAACTTTCACTCATTCATTCCCATCAACAGCTTTAAAAACAGAAATACCGCACTATACAGTCACCCCTGTAAGACGTGTTCACCTGATACTTCGCACTGAGAGGAAGAGAGGAATCATATGTTGGTATTTCTGTACGCTTCTAGAAAACTTATGAAATTAGGTCGAGTACTGGAAAGCCGATAACATGTCGAGGAATCCTGTGGAAATAATATGACTGCTTTTCTTATTTTTTTAAGACAAAATCGTCGACTCGTTTTCCTATGACACACTATGACTCTTCAGAGAGTTCTTGCAGGAGGTGAAGGGTTGAAGAAACCGATGTTGTTTGATTTCCACATCTATATTCCGCAAGGCACCTTACGGCGGGCAAACAAAGCACCACTGTCACTCCCCCCCCCCCCTGCCTTTTTCCTCTTCTAGTCAAGTGAGTGAGTGGTCTGCGCTAAGAAAGAGGTAAGCCTCCGTGGGAGCTCGAATTACCCTAATTTTACTTTCATGATCTTTTCGCGAGATATAAGAAGAGGATTGATTGATTCTTCCAGGAACGTACGCCGGAATTTCGGCAACAAACTATTACGTCATGCACAACGCTTCTCTTGTAGCGTCTGCCTCTGGAGGTGGATGAGCGTCTCCAAGTTTACGCGCTTGCTAAACGAATATGTGACGAAACATGCTGCTCTTCTCTGTATATTCCCGATTTGCTCCGTCAATCCGATCTGATGCGGATGCCAGCCTGGAGAGCATTAGCCGAGTATCGATCGAATGAAGAATTTCTATTACCTTCAAGGGTGGTCTAAGCTTTCTCACGATTCCTACAATGAATCTCTGTTTGGCACCTGCCTTTCCTACTATTGGTTTTCTGTGATCGTTCCGCTTCAAACCGTTCTGTACTCTAACTCTGTGATATTTAAGGGCCGTTAGTGCTTCCAATGTTTGTTCGGCACTCTTGAGGTCGTATAGTAACAGGTATTTCCGCGTATTATAGTATAAGTATTATACTATAAGTTATGTATTATACCGGTATGTCTGAAAGTCACGCTACAAGGACAGAGCATTTCGTGTGAATAATCTTAAGGAAATGTAATTCATCCGTTAAAGAAATGGTTTATAAGGCGCTCGTTCAGCCGATTCTTGAGTTTAATCTGAGACCCATACCACGTAGGACTGATAGAATAGATAGAGAAGATCCAACGAACAACGCTGTGTTTCGTCACGAGATCGCTTAGTTGGCGCGAGGACGTTGCAAGAGATGCTCAACGAACTCCACTGGCAGACGTTACAAGAGAGGTATTGTGCACGGAGAGGTTTACTACTGGAATTTCCAGAGAGCACTTGCCGGGAAGAGTCGGACAATGTATTATGTAGTGGACTGTTAAGGCAGCCAGTCCACAGTGAAGTAGCCGAAAGGGCACGCGTCAACTCACGCCGTCTGGCGTTAAGTCTGGAACAGGATACGTGATGAATGCGATAAAGAAAAGAACGTAGCTACTAGAACACTTAACTTTTATATCGTCCTTTGGTATACAGCATTCTTCATGATACAAGTGAGACTCTTTAGATTCATGAAGTTACAAATGGCGCCTTGCTAGGTCGTAGCCATGTACTTAGCTGAAGGCTATTCTAACTGTCTCTCGGCAAATGAGAGAAAGGCTTCGTCAGTCTAGTCGCTAGCAAAGTCGTCGTACAACTGGGCGAGTGCTAGTCAGTCTCTCGAGACCTGCCTTGTGATGGCGCTCGGTCTGCGATCCTGACAGTGGCGACACGCGGGTCCGACATGTACTAATGGACCGCGGCCGATTTAAGCTACCACCTAGCAAGTGTGGTGTCTAGCGGTCACACCACATATTACATCCTCCCACATACATCTCCCGAAATGGGCACAACGAGAAAATTCTGGAAATTAGAGCCAATACAGAGGTTTACCAGGTAAAACCTAAAATTCTTATTAGGTTCCATTATCTCAGCATTGCGATGCATTAAAAGGAATTCAAAGTGGAAGTGCCATCGGGGATCTAAATTTCAGTACCCCCATTCATAGTCGGCTAGCACGAGACGGATCTCCAGCTGAAGCAGGGGTGAGCGCTGGGGAACAGCACTTGACGCGTACGCCGCGTGGATTGTGCGCAGCCCGGCGCCGCCCCGCCTTCTGCTTTCTCTGCAGCCATTGCTCCGGTCCGCCCCGTTCTTTACGCAACTCGCCGCGCCGCGCCGCGCGACTTTATAATGACGCGGCAGAGGCCTGCCGGCTCGGCGGTTTCACTTCCTCAGCGCCGTCCGTGCGTACCACGCGCCCCGGCTGCTCGAGCGTTACCGAACCTTTTAACTCACATCGCTGCCGCACTTTCTAATGCGGGAGTACTCTTGATGGAAGTGTCGAAATTGGCGCAGCTCGCGTGTTCGCTTTGATTAAAATTTTGATTGCCGTTCTGGGTAATTTTGTGCTTCGCGAATTGCATCACTTTTTCCCATCCCCAATAGATCCGACGCAGATCTCTAGTTTTCACCGTCTTTTTCGAACTGGGTCATACGAAACATTTTTGCGGTGATTACTCTTACCTGAGAGGTAACAGTTCGTCTTCACACAAGGACATGCCCAGATTGCATCCCGCAATGAAGGTTGCGTCAGCGCCTTCTAGAATTATTTTCTTAGTAGAAGTGACCGCGCCTTATATTGCACGTGAGGAGTGCCAACTTCGATCATTTAGCTCAGTAATCGGAGGAAAATATTCTAGCCTAAAACCGGAAATGAATTCATATCGAAACTGGCAACAACATTAAGTCAAACGTTTACTGTACGTTGATCCAAAAGACGTCTACATTTATTACACGTACGTCTGTATCTATACTCCGTAAGCCACGTTACGGTGTGTGTACCAGTCTCACTTCCACCCCCCCCCCCCTCTTCCTGTTCCAGTCGCGTATGGTTCGCGGGAAGAGCGATTTACGACAAGCTTCAGTAAGGGCTTGAACCTATCTAATTTTGCCCTCATGGTCTTTTGCGAGACATACGTCGGAGTAAGCAACATACTGGTGACTTTTCTAGGAACGTACGCTCTCGGAACTTTAATGGTAGACCATACCATGATGCACAACGCCTGTCTTGCAACGTCTGCCACTGCAATTGGCTGAGCAACTCAGTGACGCTTCCGCGCTTACTAAACGAACCTGTAACGAAACAGGCTGCTCTTCTTTGTATCTTCTCTAATTCGTCCATCTCTCTTATCTGATATGGACTGACGAGCATTATCCAAGTATTGGTCCAGTGAGTGTTTTACAATATATTTCTTATTTTGATTAATTACATTTCCTGAGCATTCTTCCAATGAATCTGTCTGGCATCTCCCTTACTCGAGATTAATTTTATGTGGCCGCCCTACTTCAGATCGCTCCGTACGTATACTCCTCGATATATTACGGAAGTAATTGCTTCCAGTGATTTTCTACGTATTCGCAATACGTTACACTTGTTGATGTTGGGGGCCAATTGCCACTCCCTATACCAAGCGTCGATCTTCTACAGGTCTTCCTGCATTCTTTACAACTTTCTAGCGTCGTGACTTCTCTCTATACAACAGCATGATACCTAAAAAGCCTCATTGAACGTCCCGTATTATTGATCATTTATGCAGTTGTGAAAAGTAACGGTCCTGTAACAGACCCCTGCAGCACGCTCGAAGTTACTTGTACTTCCGAAGACTTCTCTATGTTCGGAATGACGTGCTGTGTCCTGTCCTGTCAGCTAGAGACTCTTCAGTCCAGCCATACAGTTGGCCTGATATTCCATACGCTCGTACTTCGTTCACTAGACATGTTCTAGAAGAAGTCGTGGAACGCTTCCACCACGGCAAAGCCCGTCAGTACAGAGTAAAAGGAACTAGGTACCTCCCTACATAATTGCGCAGCGCATTACATGAAACTCTTCTCATTGCTCCGACGACCTGCTCGTGTATCGTAGCGCGCGGCGAGGGGAGGGGGTGACACAGACTCTGATGGACCGTTGGTCTGGTACACCGGCCAACCTGCGTGTTGTTTCTAGGTGGTTATCGTATGCATTTGTTCCTTCAATTGAAGAATATGCTTCTTGACGTACTTTGCTGAACATGGTGGTCACGGAGCCATTTGTCAGCAACGTTTAGGATACAGAATTTGGTATCTGATTTAATCTGTGACCTATCATACACTGATGAGCCCGGACATTATGACCACCTGCTAAACAGCTTGTTTGCCCGTATTTGGAACGAAATACATCACCGATTCTGGGTACCACAGCTCCGACAGTTTTTTGGTAGGATTGTGGGCGTATGTGGCATTAGATGTCTACGCACAGGTCATATAATTCGTGTAAATAACGGGCCGCTCAATTGCGTATGCGGTGATGGCGCCCGATAGCGACCAAGATGGGTTCCATAGGATTTACTTGAGGTGATTTTGTACACCGAGACATCAACGTAAGCTCACTATAATGCTCCTAAAACCAATGAAGCATGGTTCTGGTTCCGAGACACGAACAATTATACTTCTGGAAAATGACATCGCCTTTTGGGAACACATTAAGCGTGGATGGATGCAGGTGACTCGCAGCTGTCAGCGTGTCTTCGATTACTGTGACAGGTCCCACGCGAGCGCAGGAGAATGTCTCCGGTAGCACAATACTGCTGCCACCAGCCCTCGGCCGTGGCGCGCTGCACGTTTCGAGCCACCGCTCGCCTCCATGAGCGCGACGTAGTGAAGCAAAAACGTGATTCACCCGAAGAGCCGACACATTTCCAATGATCGGTGGTCGAATCTCAATGGTCCCGTGCCCACTGCAGTTGTAATTGACGATTTCGTTGGTCGATGTGTGAACACGTAGGGGTGGTCTGCTGCGGAGCTCCACGTTCAACAACGTACGATGAACGGTGTGCTCCGAAACACTCGTGCGTGTGCCAGCATTGGGCAGAGATGCCACAGATCACTATCTGTACTGCTTTACAGAGCAGGTAAACCTCCGAACCCCACGTTGGGTGAAGAGTCGTACACGTCCGACCATTTTGGGCCTAGCGTAGTTTCATTGCCCTACCTCTTTCCGTACTTGCTCACGACAGTACCACGTGAACGTCAGACCAGCTTCTTCGTTTTCGAGATACTCGTTCACAGGCTCTGCGTAACAATAATCTGTCCTTTGACAAAATCGAGTAACTCAGTGGACTTCCTCATTTGCAGCCCATATCTTCGCTAGGGTGATCCCCCATCAGTGTGTGCCGCGCTTACATACTTTTCATACCGCGTCACGTGCCCGCAACATCACCAGGCGGCATCCAACCTCGCGGTGGGCGGTGGTCATAATGTTTTGGCTTTTCAGTGTGTACACTCATTGGATGATTGAGGATAATTTTTCCTTGACGTCGCTAAGGGAGAAATTAGTCCACAATAGAAGAAAACTGTCTCTTTGGAGATGGTTTTCAATAAGAAATTGCATGTTTCTGTTTATAAATTATTGTAATAAGACGTTTTGCCATTTAATGAGAGTAATAGTGTACGCCTTTATAAACGTTTCCGGTTTCACATAAAAATTAGTCAACAAAATCTGAATCAACAGCGGGAAAAGGTTTGGCCGCTACGTCTGCGAGTACAGCACCCGCAAGACATGTTACGTGTGCGCTGCTGGTTCCTGGTGCTGTCTTTATGTAGAAACTGCATCATTTTGAGGCTATTAACTTCCGATGTATTCTGAACACATCATAGAATGAGCGAACATCGTAGGTTTCACAGTCTTAAGGAAGTTATGTTATGCACAAATGTACAACGTCGCCAGTAAATTCAATAACCGGAAGGTGATCTCATTTGAAATACGGGCACACATTTAAGGTTAATGCGGGTGGCGACATACTGGGCTCCTTAGCTCTGTAGGGTAGCATTCTCCACAACATGGACGCTTTTTTTAGTTCTACGATTGTGACTGAACGACGGGAACGCAGGGGAGGAAAACCTACAAAACTGAAGACCAGCGTACAGTCTGTTCAACGGTCAATACACTGACCAGTCTTTTTCTCCGTACAGTGTACAATTTACTGGTAGCATCTTTAACCACAAAGGAAATATGAGATAAAACTGGTTACTGTACTCGATAACTACACTGCGCAACAGAATTAAAGGATCACTTTTTCGAAACGGGGTCATTGTCTCCCATTACAATACGTTCGAAATTTGGCTCAAAGGTGCTTACAACCTTGCCCTGTAATGATGCGAAAGCTTGGCGGCCTGCGACTCTAGCCCCGGGCTCGCGACGCTTCAGACAGCGAGGTGTCGACGCGCACGAACAGAAGGCCACAGCTCTGCCGCAAGGTGGGCTAATGATGTCACATTGGCACCAAATTCCACCACAGTTCTGCCCAACGCCACACGATCGACAGGTCGACACAACCTCTCTTACCCACATTTCACCCCTTCTTTTAATGCTTCTGCGATGGGGGTCAACACCGCGCAGCCCAGCGTAGAAATCACGCGTTTTTCTTGTGGATGGCCAACAAAAACGATCCACACACATCGCCACTCGCAATCAACACGAAAAGGCCTCAGGGAGTCACACCACCCCTTTCCCTGGGACGTTGATTTCCAGACATTTCGCGGTCTAAAACGACATTTCGCTGTGCGACGAGCAACAGAATGACGCTCTTGGCAACCTTTGACGCTGCTGACACCCTCGAACGTTACGACCCTTGTCTAAGGATACTGTGGGGCTGAATCCCCATTAAACGTGATCGCACCTCTTTGGAGAGCAGCGGGACTCCAGTTTTTGTTCTTTGTGTGCATGCTGAAACTATCGCGGACCGTTCAAAATCATTCGACGAAATCTGAACATGATCCGAAGCAGCGAAGGGTCGTTATGCTTTTCCAGCCGTCTCGTTCTGTGTCCTCCTACGACTTGGTGACGGGTGGGTGCGGCATTGACAGATGCGTGAATGAAACAACAAATGGTCTCTCTAAGACCCCCTGTTTGGCAAAAACCTCGGTGGCACCTGACCACCTTTATTGAGAATTTTAAAAATCAACTTGTACAGAAACAACCCGTAAAGTAGTGCTCCTGCCCTGTCCCTAATGACCCCGTCGTCGACGGGACATAAAACACTGACCTGCTTGTATGCTAGGTGATTATTCGCGGTGCATGCCTACAACACCATATGTCGCTACGTGGAAAAAGAGAAACAGAGAGTGAGTTTGTTTGCAGGTGTGTGTGTGTGTGTGTGTGTGTGTGTGTGTGTGTGTGTGTGTGTGTGCGTGCGTGTGTTGGCACTCGTGCGACTTTAGGTGCGGCGCGAGGTTGGCGGCCTTGAACGACAGTTGCTTACCGGCGGCCGGGACAGCAGTCACGCGGAACACGCTTATCCGCCATTAGCCTAACTTTATCACTTTGCTTCTGTCTCCTGCAATGTTTAAACAGCTTCCACGTCAGTTGTTGCTCCAGCAGCGAAAGATTTAATGGTGAAATTACACGCATCATTAACCAAATGGAAGGAGCTAATTAAAATAAGTTTCGTTTCGCATGCTAAAAAAGACTCCGAACGGGAGACTTTTCCACTAATGGCACTGTTGTAGAAGACGAGATTGTGGGCTGAATGAACACATCAAAGGCGTTCCTCGAACTCTGTTTTTTGGCGGACCTGTCCCTTTCAAGACGGGTTAAAGTGAAGAGAGATCTACAGCTGGGCACTGTGAACAGCGGCGACCATTTCGCGCCCCCTGTAGAACTCGGTGGGATGTGAACCGCAGCTTCTCAGCCCTGTGAGATCATATCGAAGCGTCCTTTTCGTCCGCGCTATGACGTCCCGTCGCGTTGCGCCAAATCCAAACAGCAAAATGGTTCAAATGGCTCTGAGCACTATGGGATTTAACATCGCAGGTCATTAGTCCCCTAGAACTTATAACTACTTAAACCTAAGGACATCACACACATCCATGCTCGAGGCAGGACTCGAACCAGCGACCGCAGCAGCACCGCGGTTCCGGACTGAAGCGCCTAGAACCTCTCGGTCACAGCGGCCGGCTCCGAACAGCACCCGCACACACTCTTTACTCAAGGGGTGTCCAAGCTTGTAATTTACCTGAGCCACAATGGAAGAAGAAGAGTATTTTTGAGCCGCACATAATGTGCTTAACACTAACTAACAAACAGTAACTACCGAAGAAAAAAGAAGAAGAAGAAGAAGAAGAAGGGAGATGGTGCAATGAGACACTCATTTGGCGGGAGTTTCAAATTTACAATATTGTATTTATCATAACATTACAAAAAACGGAATTTTATAATCTTTTTTTCATCGATTGTGTGATAGATTCTGACTGCTTGGGCCGCACTGATACTTCCTTTGGGCCGCAGATTGCACACCCCTGCTTTACGGTGTGTTCCGCGGGGAAAAAACTACGTGACATACTTCTCCACATATTTACGCGGAACCGTTTACTGGTGGATCCGGTTTAATCCTCAACACTGCTACAGTATAAAATCAGTCTTAAGAACAATCACCAGCCCAGCTCTGACGCGCAAGCCAAAGTTGAATCTCAGTATTTGAAAAGCCCTGTAACTTTCTAAGTAGGGCCTACTCTAAGAAAAATTTCGACTTCTGGAATGGAAAATGCCATCGCTAATATTTTACATGCCACCTCCAGCTCACTCCGAGCAATTTTGGTTAATAACATGCACAATAGGAGGAATACAGTGCGAAGTCCAAAAGTAAAAGCTACACAAAAAGATGGCCTTCAACTTTTCACCGTAACAAATGTTATTTATTAGCTTCATTTAAGTCTTGCGAAGTCCATTCAGTTATCAAACGCGACCTCTGAGTTAGCTTCAGGCTCCCAGGGACCACTTTGTTTTTTTTTTTTACTAAGCAGGGACCACAAGGTTCATGGAAAATAAACTGCATCAGTTTGTCAAACAAGCTTTAATCAAAACTTTTACCATATTCGTTAAACCCAAAAGTAATCTGTTTTAGCAGGATTCTTGTGATAGCTGCTGCAACGTAGTCGAAGAAACCTCGGCAACGTGTGGACCCGCAGACGCTGAATAAGTTTCGCCGGGAAGCCCTTAAGAACCTCCATACAGTTTCCATCTCTACCGGATTTCCATATTTTGGAGCCCTGAAGAGAGAAATTTGTGATCATCACTTATCACTTTGCTTTGGACGAAGAGGTGCACGCTTCGGACCAGTCATGGTTCCTGAGGCAAACGCAAACATTTCTCCGTGAATGCATTGACTATCTTGTCTCACAGCAGGGTAAATGTGTTACGGCAATTACTTTTGAAATAACTTACTTTCTTCCCATCTATCTCGTTTTCATTTGACTGCCCTTCATAACTGCGGATCACATTTTGTTATTCTGTTAGGGGGAACCAGAAAGTAATGTCTTTTTTTGCAGAACATTCAAACTGATAAACTGTTAACAAGCACCTCTTCGTCTAAAGCAAAGTGATGATCCCAAATTTCTCTCTTCAGGGCTCCAAAATATGTGATCACTGTTGTTATCAACAACCTTTTTCCACATAACATGTAAATTTTCGCCGGCCGGTGTGGCCAAGCGATTCTAGGCGCTTCAGTCTGGAACCGCGCGACCGCTACGGTCGCAGGTTCGAATCCTGCCTCGGGCATGGACGTGTGTGATGTCCTTAGTTTAGTTAGGTATAATTAGTTCTAAGTTCTAGGCTACTGATGACCTCAGATGTTAAGCCCCATAGTGCTCAGAGCCATTTTAATCTGCCAGGAAGTTTCATTTGAACAATGGTTCACATTTGTAAATTTTCAATGATGGATCGATAAAAATAATTTCGTTGTTGAGCATAGTATCATGAGATGATATTTTGGCCGTCATACACATTTTCGAATTTTTTGCCGCTTGTCAAATGTTGTAGCGATCCGAATAAATGGAACCCCGATGGCGCAATATCGGGCGAGTATGGTGGGCGGGGCAATACCTCGCACCCCAGTTCATCCATTTTTTCCAGGGTTCGTCTTGCGGAGTGCGGCCTTTCATCATCGTGTTTCAGGATAACACATTTACTGTTGACTGATTTACACGATGCAGTCGTTCACAGTTCACAGTTTGTCCAGGTTTCAGCACTTCAAAATGAACGACACCGCGAATACTCCACCAAATACACAAAAGCGCCTTCTTGGGGTCTTAACTGTAATGTCTGACGACTCATTCGGAGAGTGCCAGTGCCTTATGCGTTTTGAATTATCACAGAGGACCTATTTTTCATCTCCAGTGATCAAGCGATCAAAAAACACTTCTGAATTGCGCCGCTGAAGCAGTAAGTTGCATGTGGTGGATCGGATAGCTTTGTTTGTCTTTATCGATCTGCAGCAAATGTTCTTGGACGGTCGGCCAATGTTAGTTAAGGTCCACGATTGTTTGACACGCATTTTGCTTTAGCCCTTAACATATCATTGCCTAAAGCTGTTGGTCTCCCTGACCGATACGAGTCGGATAATCAAACAAACTGGATTCGAATTTGGAAAACCAAGTGTTGTGTTACTACTCTAGCGAAACTCAAAAAGCATACCATGCCGGAATGTACGTTGTCTGTTGTTTGGCTGGCCAATTCACCACAAATAATAAGAAAAAAGATTTAATTATATACGAGTGAACAAGTCACGCTAACCCTAAAATGTCTTTGGCACGACTTTGAAGTAAACAAGCAGCTGATAAATGACAAGCGAATATTGACATGCGCAGAAAAGTCATTACTTTCAGGTCCTCCTAATAATTAGGTAGTCAACAAAATTTATCTAATTGTTGCGAAGTTTTTGTAATACACACGTACATAGGTATACGCACGCCTACATTCCCTTGTGTAACATAGAAAAACGTCTATTTACCTCTTTTACATAAATCGTCTGCTTGCAACACCCCAACCCCAAATCTCTCCTTTCCACGCCACCAGGGCTCGCCATTACTCGCCGGGAGAGCGGCGCAGCACCGCCTGCGTAACAGGGGATTAATAATTTAAATGAAAGTTTGGGATTTTAAATCTTTCGCGGACCATACTTTAGCACTTTCGGACCACTAGCTGGGAACCATGGCCTAGAAACCCGAAAAGTGCGTAAGCATCATTCCACGGCCGCGCATGGGAACGCAGTTTAGAAAACTTGTGGGCTATCCGCACCGGAACACGAATCTCACTGACCCCGAAGACTCACTAACGTCCGACTTTCCAAATGATAACCACTTTCAAATCGTAATGTCCGCTTCGTACTCAGGCGCTGGCTACCGAGCGACTCTCGACTTCACGAGATTCAAACCGCTCCACGAAATTATTTACATCCAGACCTTCCTGCTGGTCAGCCGTTTCCTGCTGCGACTAACAGCTCCGCAGTGTAATGTGGCGCTTCCTGCCAGCTGCGTCAGAAATTTCCTTCCAGTGGATGCTGGAGAATTCCTGCCGCCATGGGAGAGCAATAAGGCAAGCACTTACGCCACCTGCGTGGTTCTCGGCCACAGCCCATTTAGAAGGGTTATCCATACACCTGTCAAGCATCTCCGGGCTGAACAAAAAGCGCTCACATACGGAAACTGCTATAGCATCCACTGTAGCGAACAATCGAGCACGTCACTGCAGCGAGGAAATATGTTAAGCGTGTCTCCTAAACGATATTATTTGTGACGTTAGTCTAGTAGCTCTGAAACTTCTAGGGTGACCAATTCCGCCGGGACATTAGGCAGATTCCTAGACGCACTGACGGGCTTCCTTCCTCTAGGCTGCACCGCCTAGGTGATAAAGTTTTTTAGGTACTGGGCACACATTCAGGAACACTAGGGTGGAAATACCAATGCAAGGTGATAAAGTTGTTTAGGTACTGGGCACACATTCAGGAACACCAGGGTTGAAATACTAATGCAGGCAACACGATTTCGTTTTGCCGCGGATTCCTTAAATCCCTTTAGGTGAATGAAATGGCTGTTTAATTCCCATCCTTGTCCAATTGAACCGTTGACTAGACACTGAATGACCTTCCTTTGTTCCTCGGGGTTGCTTTCTTAGTTCAACTTGTACCATGTTCGTCCAAGCGGCAGTGAAACTCGGTTGTACAGGAATAAATGCCGATATCTGTTTGTACTGTCAACAGTACTCTGTGCTTTTATTTTAAATCTGTGTTCAAATAACATTAATAAATGTAAATAAAATTATGAGATAAAATAAATACATATGTGAAGGTGAATTCTACGTAATCCTCCCAAACTATGGCCTGTTTACAATGGAATTATTGGTTTTGTTCTAAATATTTTATCTCATCGTTCCCTAAAGCTACGAAGAACTTAACATCCCGTATTGGTCAAGGTATAAGTGAAAAATTCGATGCGTCATCACTCGGTGTCGGGTTGAGGGAACGGGAGTCTCTGTATACATACATGAGAAATGTGTCGATGTAAGATTAGCTGTCCAATATTTATCGAATCATTGCAATGTGGAACTTTCTGTATTTGTTTTCCTCCGCACTAGGTTTGGAAGGTATGGATAGAAACAGGTGTTATTTTGGAACTTCAATCGATCCTTCAGCTGTACACGGATGGGAACGTTGGCAGTGCATTGCCCCGGTAAACAAGGGTACACGTTCGAATCCCAGTTCACGCAGCAGTATACATAACTGGCAAATACCCGCGGCAGACAAGTGCCCCTACAAGCGAGATCTCCGAATCTAGATCTTACTCCTATGGGAGATATGTGGTGCATGCTGGGTGGTTGTGCGTATAGCGTCACGTCAGATAACAGAAAGTGGCTTGGCTCTGAGCACTGTGGGACTTTAACATCTGAGGTCATCAGTCCCGTAGAACTTAGAACTACTTAAACCTAACTAACCTAAGGACATCACACACATGCATGCCCGAGGCAGGATTTGAACCTGCGACCGTAGCGGTCGCGCGGTTCCAGACTGAAGCGCCTAGAACCGCTCGGCCACAGCGGCCGGCTAACAGAAAGTACTTGACTAGTTAGAGGTGGATTTCTGGCGGCAATAGCTGTCGGATGGAAAAGTTTCCTGTTACAGTTGTTTAATTCGGCATTTGCAAGACGCATCTGCCTTTAGACCGAGGTGACAAAAGTCATGGGATACCTGCTATTATTGTGTGGAACCTTCTTTTGCAACTCGACGTGGCATGGCATCAGCGAGTCGTTGGAAATCCCCTGCAGAAGTATTGAGCCATGTTGCCTCTGTGATCACCCATAATTGCGAAAGTGTTACCTTTGCAGGATTTTGTGCACATACTGACCTCTCGATTACGTCCGATAAAGGTTCGATGGGATTCGTTTTGGGCGATCTGTTTGATCAAATCACTCGCTCGAATGGTATAGAATGTTCTTAACCGCGAAAACTTGTGGCCCAGCAACACGGTGCATTGGCAGCCATAAAGATTCCATCGTTATTTAGCAATGCGAAGTCCATGAACGGCTGCAAATGGTCTCCAAGTAGCGGAAGATATCCATTTCCGGTCAATGAGCGGTACAGTTGGACCAGAGGACCCACTCCGTTCCATGTAAAAACAGGCACCACCTTATACGAGGTGCGGCTAGAAAAAAACCGGACTGTTGCTGGAAAAAACATTTATTTACAATTATTTACAATTTCATTTTATCTCCTTCAATGTACTCTCCTCCTCGGTCTCTACACCGCTCCATACGAATTTTCCACTGTTCATAGCAATGCTGCAGATCATTTTCGGTAAGTCCATACATTACTTCCGTCGCTTTTTCTTTTACTGCTTCAACAGTCTCAAATCTAGTTCCTTTCAAAGCTGACTTGACTTTAGGGAAAAGAAAAAAGTCACAGGGGGCCAAATCAGGTGAGTAGGGTGGATGATCTAAGATGGGAATGTTGTGTTTTGCCAAAAACGTCTTCACTGACAACGCACTGTGAGCTGGGGCATTGTCTTGGTGAAGGATTCATGACTTTTTTCTCCACAAATCGTTCCGTTTTCTCCGTACTCGCTCACGTAGGGTAGCCAGGACGCTAATGTAGTAATGCTGATTCACTGTTGCCCCTCGGATACCCAATCAATGTGCACAATCCCTTTGATGTCAAAAAAAAAATCATCATTGCCTTGAATTTCGATTTTGACATTCGTGCTTTTTTTTTGTCGTGGAGAACCAGGAGTTTTCCAATACATCGATTGGCGTTTAGTTTCGGGATCGTAAGTAAAAAACCACGATTCATCGCAAGTAATAACATTTTGTAAGAAGGTGGGATCACTTTCAATGTTTTCCAGGATGTCAGAACAAATCATTCTTCGGCGTTCCTTCTGTTCAATTGTGAGACACTTTGGAACCATTTTTGAACACACTTTGTTCTTGTTGAAACTTTCATGAAGAATCTGCCTAACACTTTCCTTGTCAACTCCTGTTAACTCAGACACTGCTCTGATTGTTAAACGGCGATCTTGTCGAACAAGTTTACCGATTTTTTCAATGTTTGCATCAGTTTTTGCTGACAATGGTCTGCCAGTGCGAGTGTCATCACTGGTGTCTTCGCGGCCATCTTTAAATCGTTTAAACCGCTCAAACACTTGTGTTCGCGATAAACAATCATCGCCGTACACTTGTTGTAACATTACAAACGTTTCACTTGCAGATTTTCCTAGTTTGAAACAAAATTTGATGTTAACACGCTGTTCTTTCTGTACACTCAACATTTTCCGACGCACAGACAAAATGTCAACTACTTAAAACAGACGCCACGGGCAGACTGAGTGCAGGAGGCAGATGAAACTCGAGCAGTAGGCGGAGCGAGAGTCACGTGACAGGCCACGCGACTTTCAGCCTTATTGCATTCGTTTTATTGTTTCACCAGTACTAGTCCGGTTTTTTCTAGCCACACCTCGTACAGTGCCTTGTTGACAGCTTGGGTCCACGGCTCCGTCGTGTCTGCGCCACACTCGAACCGAACCATCAGCTCTTACCAAATGAAGTCGGGTCTCTCTGACCAGGCCACTGTTCTACAACCGATGTGGTCAACAGCCCAGGAGAGGCGCGCAGGCGATGCCGTGCTGTTAGGAACGGCACTCGCGTCGGTCGTCTGCTGCGATAGCGGATTAACGCCAAATTTGCTAACAGAGACGTTCGTTGTACATCCCACGTTGATTTCTGCGGTTATTTCACGCAGCGTCGCTTGTCTGTCGGCTCTGACAACTTTTCGCAATCGCCGCTGCTCTCGATCGTTAAGTGAAGACCGCCGGCCACTGCGTTGTCCACTGTGAGAGGTAATACCTGACACTGGTATTCACGGCACACTTTTCATGCTGTATATCTCGGAATATTAATTCGCTAACGATTTCTGAAGTGAAATTTCCCATGCTTCTAACTCCAACTACGAGGGTTGTTCGGAAAGTCAGGAACGATCGGTCGCAAAATGGAAACAGAAGTGAAAATCAAAACTGTTTTCTTTGCACATTTAGGTACACTTTCCAGGTACTTCTCTACATAGTCGCCGCTCCAGCTTAGACATTTGTCGGACCGTTATACCAAATTTCCAACACCATCGTCATAGAAGGCAGCCGCCTGTGCTTTCCGATAATTCTCTACGCTGGTCTATAGTGCATAGCCTGCACCCAAGTGTTGTCTTCGTATCCAGCATTTCGTGTGAACAGAGATGATACTCAGGACGAGCCAATTAGGGCTGTGTTGTGGGTGAGCGAACACTCCCCAACGAGCAGGCTGTAGGAAGGTCTTCACTGCCCCTGCAGAGTGTGGCTGAGAATTGCCATGAAGAAGGAAGTGCGTGACAGTTGTGTTTGGTGGGCTGCATTCATTAAGGCGAAGCCTCTCAGCGGGCCCTCCTCCTTGGCGGAAGACATTGTTGTTCTAGGCACCTTTACTCGCTCACAACTCAAAAGAGCGTCTTGATGCGATCGACGGGACTACTAGAGACACTGCCCAAAACGTCTGTGAAAAGCGTCGCCGGGTTTTCACAGTGGTTTGCATTTCACGACCGATCGTTCCTCACTTTCCGAGTAGTCCTCGTATCATACCGCTTTGAAAGTCTGTTTATTCCCGTCGTGCGGACGTAAACACGTCGGAAGCCTTTCCACACGAGCCACTTACGTACAAATGACAGCTCCACCAACGCGCTGCCCTTTCGTACCTTGTGTATGCGACACTACCGCCATCTACAGGGTGAGTCACCTAACATTACCGCTGGATATATTTCGTAAACCACATCAAATACTGACGAATCGATTCCACAGACCGAATGTGAGGAGAGGGGCTAGTGTAATTGGTTAATACAAACCATACAAAAATGCACGGAAGTATGTTTTTTAACACAAACCTAGGTTTTTTTAAATGGAACCCCGTTAGTTTTGTTAGCACATCTGAACATATAAACAAATACGTAATCAGTACCGTTTGTTGCATTGTAAAATGTTAATTACATCCGGAGATATTGTAACCTAAAGTTGACGCTTGAGAACCACTCCTCCGCAGTTCGATCGTGTGTATCGGAGAGCACCGTATTACGTAGGGATCCAAAGGGAGCGGTCACGGACCTTAGGTACAGAAGAGACTGGAACAGCACATTACGTCCACATGCTAACACCTTTTTATTGGTCTTTTTTCACTGACGCACATGTACATTACCATGAGGGGTGAGGTACACGTATACACGTGGTTTCCGTTTTCAATTACGGAGTGGAATAGAGTGTGTCCCGACATGTCAGGCCAATAGATGTTCAATGTGGTGGCCATCATTTGCTGCACACAATTGCATTCTCTGGTGTAATGAATGTCGTACACGCCGCAGTACATCTGGTGTAATGTCGCAGCAGGCTGCCACAATACGTTGTTTCATATCCTCTGGGGTTGTAGGCACATCACGGTACACATTCTCCTTTAACGTACCCCACAGAAAGACGTCCAGAGGTGTAATATCACGAGAACGGGCTGGCCAATTTATGCGTCCTCCGCGTCCTATGGTAATGTACATGTGCGTCAGTGAAAAAGACCAATAAAAAGGTGTTAGCATGTGGACGTAATGTGCTGTTCCAGTCTCTTCTGTACCTAAGGTCCATCACCGTTCCCTTTAGATCCGTACGTAATTCGGTGCTCTCCGATACACACG
Organism: Schistocerca nitens; assembly: GCF_023898315.1. Lineage (NCBI taxonomy): Eukaryota > Metazoa > Arthropoda > Insecta > Orthoptera > Acrididae > Schistocerca > Schistocerca nitens. The sequence continues at coordinate 820,621,209 of NC_064618.1, forward strand.
ATCGAACTGCGGAGGAGTGGTACTCAAGCGTCAACTTTAGGTTACAATATCTCCGGATGTAATTAACATTTTACAATGCAACAAACGGCACTGATTACGTATTTGTTTATATGTTCAGATGTGCTAACAAAACTAACGGGGTTCCATTTAAAAAAACCTAGGTTTGTGTTAAAAAACATACTTCCGTGCATTTTTGTATCGTTAGTATTAAACAATTACACTAGCCCCTCTCCTCACGTCCGGTCTGTGGAATCGGTTCGTCAGTATTTGATGCGGTTTACGAAATATATCCAGCGGTAACGTTAGGTGACTCACCCTGTATATATGTGCGTATCGGTATTCCATGACTTCTGAAACCTCAGCTTATATTGCGGTTGTTACTGCGAAATGACTATTATTTACATATCCTTTGAGTTGTTGAATGCAATATTAACGTATGCCTGTTGAGTTGGTTGAATGCACTATCTACATATGTCTCGTGAATGGCTGAATTCACTATTTAGGTATACCCCTCGAGTTGGTTGGTTGCCCTGTTTATGTATGCCTCTTGAGTTGTTTGGTTGCTCTATTTGGGTTGAAATGGCTCTGAGCACTACGGGACTTAACTTCTGAGGTCATCAGTCCCCTAGAATTTAGACTACTTAAACCTAACCAACCTAAGGACATGACACACACCCATGCCCGAGGCAGGATTCGAACCTGCGACCGTAGCGGTCGCGCTGTTCCAGGCTGAAGCGCCTAGAACCGCTCGGTCACACCGGCCGCTTCTATTTAGGCTGATTGGTTGATATGGGGGAGGGGACCAAACAGATCGGTCCCATCGAATTAGGGAAAGATGGGGAAGGAAGTCAGCTGTGAGATTTCAAAGAAAACATACTGCAATTTGCCTGAAGCGATTTACTGAAATGGCGGAAAACCTAAATCAGATGGCCGGACGCAGGCTTGAACCGTCGTCTTCCCGAATGCGAGTCCAGTGTGCTAACCACTGCTCCACCTCGTTCGACTTGCCCTTTTTACATATGCCTCTTCAATTGGCTGAATGCACTATTTACGAATGTCTCCCAAATCGGTTGACTGTCCTGTTTGCGCTTTGTTCTGAGCTCCTTGAAAGTACACTGCTGGCCACCGTAAATGCAACACCAAGAAAGGCAAGAGGTAGTACAACAAAGTTTATTTTGTAGATAACATGTTGACCAAGTATCAAATGATTAAGTTTACAGACGTCTGTGACATGTGGTTCCTGCCAGAATCAGTAGCCAGAGTAGCCGCCATTGTTGGAGATCACCGCTGCCACACGTCTCGGCATTGAGTCAAAGAGACGTTGGATGTGTTCCTGGGGTACAGCAGGCCAAGCAGGTTCCACACGTTGCCAAAGATCATCTGATGTGGCAGCTGGGGATGTAATGTGGGTCACTCGTTGAGCAACCATGGACAACATGTTTTCTATCGGCAAAAGATCCGGAGAGCGAGCCGGCCAGGGAAGCAATTCAATCTCGTTATTGACGAAGAACCTTTGGACAATGCGTGCCACGTGTGGTCGCGCATTATCCTGTTGAAATATGGCTGTGGCCGAGCCCTGAAGGTAAGGAAACACAACTGGCTCCAGCACCTCGGATATGTAGCGCCGGCTATTTAAAGTACCGGCAATGCGTACTAGAGGCGTGCGAGAGTAATATCCCATACCGCCCCATACCATAATACCCGGTGCAAGACCAGTGTGGCGGTGCATAATGCAGCTGTCCAGCATCCTCTCTCCACGGTGTCTCCACACTCGAATCCGACCATCGTGGTGCTGCAGACAGAAGCGTGCCTCGTCAGTAAAGACAATGTCATTCCATTCTGCCGTCCACATCCGTCTGTCATCACACCATTGGCGACGGAGACGTCTGTGGTTCTGCGTCAATGGTAGACGAAGCAATGGACGTCTTGCGGACAGACCACTCTGCTGTAAACGGCGTCGAATGGTACGCGCAGACACTGGATGATGCGTTACAGACGCAATGTGCTGTGCTACGGTTCGGGATGTCACTGAGCGATCCGTCACTGCCATGCGCACAATTTGCCTATCAGCACGTGCAGTGGTGCACCGAGGTGAATGCGATCGACCACGTCGGTCCGTCGTACCATCCTGCATCCAACGGTCACATATCCGCATTACAATTGTTTGGTTTCGTCCCACACGACTACCGATTCCTCTGTATGATAATCCACAATCTCGGTAAGCCACTATCCTTCCTCTGTCGAACTCGGATACTTGATCAAAAGATGTTCGCTGTTGTCTACGAGGCATAACTGATCGTCTTGTGAAACAACCACAAGGTAAACACACGTGATTTATTTGAAGGGGCCTACTGTTGCCACTAAGTTGACGTCCAACTGCGATATTGGCGCAGAAATTTCAGCTTCCTTCGCAGACAAACAGCTGTCAGCATGGCCTGCTGCAGAGGCCCACGTGCAGCGACGTTCGCTGAACAGTCGTTGAGATGGGACTGTCGGTGGCCCCTCGGTTCATCTAGGCAGTCAGTTGCTCGACAGTTACACGTCTATTCACCCGTCGACATCTCGTTCACCCCTGTCCACTCGTCGAAATCGCCAAGCCTTAAATGGCGCTATGAGGTGGCGCCACAGGCGCGCGTGATGTGCGTCTGCGCTGAAATTCTAATCAGTTGCATATCTCTTCGCTGCAAACTCATGGTGTAAATTTCACTCGATTCGGATGCTTCCTTCAGGGTGTTGCATTTACGGTGGCCAGCAGTGTAGTATTCACATATGCCACTTGAGTTGGTTGGCTGCACTATATACGAATGCCTCTCGAATAGGTTGAGTTCCCTAGTTACGTATGCCCGTTGAGTTGGTTGAATGCAGTATGAACGTACGCCTGTGAGCTGCTTGAATGCACCTGCTGCGCCCTCAGGCCGCCGCGTGCAGTTGTGCGCTGGCGGCGGGTGTGCCTGCGCCGCTGCCCCCAGCTGCTGCTGCTGCTGCCGCCGCTCACGACAGCCCGCCAGTGACGCGGCGCGTGCCTTCTGCCACAGGTGTGCGGCTCCCAGCCACAGCCACAGCCGGAGCGACGGCAGCCACAGCCATGGCGCCGCCGCTGCCCTGCTGACACGCGCCGCAGCGCAGACGCCGGGCCGGCCGCCTGTAGGTGAGTGCCGCGTACCAGACTCTCTGCAGCCTAGCTCCCAGCAGCCGCCAGCATGTGTACGTAGACGTAGCTACTGTGTACTAGGGCTGCTTCAACTATCACCTCGAAAACGTCCAACTACCGTCACGGAACTTGGTGTTAATTTTCTTCTACATATCACCCTACAGGGTGAAAAGTATTTAAACCGACAATCTCTGGGAGGTTGTAGGGGACATTAAAACAAATATTTTTCCCTAAAGTATTTTTTTTCCTATGATGAGTATTTAAGGGGCTCCGGAACGCCCTATACTTGCAATGTTAAAATAACGCTTATAAATTACATCTTTCCTCACAAAGTATTTGAGGTAGGAAGTTGAACTTTTTACAGATTATTTATTGGAATATGGGCTACAACTTAACACAGGGATTTTACACAATTTTAGTTCAGTTATTAAAGATGATTTTTTTTTCAATTGTAATGAAAATTCACAACATTTTTTTGCAATTTTTTATTTATATATTCAAAAATATACAGTTTTTTGGAAAAAGGCTGTGTTAAATTATGCAGAATGTACTGTGTAACATTTACTGAAAGTTTGAAACAAATATGTTTGGAAGATCCTTAGAAAACATGTAATTAGTATGAGAAAATAAAAGTTTTGGGAATCGAGCGACAAAGCTTGGATTAACTTTTTAGTGCATTCCAGGTCCATAGGATGGATTATCTTCATCCTCTGCAAACTCCTCCTCCAGCTTCCTCTTGTTCCTCCTCCTGTTTACTCTTGCTTGTATTTCTAGACTCTTTACAGCCCTGTCTGCAGCCCGAAGGCGTTCCTTGTCTAAAGCAAGCATCGCTCGTACCATGTTAGAACCTATCTTCATTCCCATATTTCTAAATACCTTGCACCTTACAATGTTGCCATCATTGAAAGTCGCAACAGCATCATACACACCAAAGTGAATCACTAAAATGTACCTGATGAACACGGACGTTAATAATAACACCATTTGACAGCAGTTTAACAGCGCCACAGTGGGTCACGCCCATGTAGAACACATTTCAAAAAAAATTTAAAAATAGTTGTAGTCTTCGGAATTGAATAAATTATATATCTATTAAAAGGTAATAGTCTGCAGATTCAGAAAACGCAAAAAAAGTAAAAATTGAACTTTTCATGATTTTGAGCCTTTCCGGAGCCCCTTAAACTGGTAGAGGAAGATTTCTCTCGCGCCAAATTAATTAAACCAACAAACACTTTTCCATTTTTTTATGACCAAAAGGCAACAACTAGGTAGCAGATACGGCCCAATTAAACAGTCCCCAACAACACCGACCCACACATTAACGAAGAACCGCACTTGACGAGCGCTAGTAACTGTGGAATGTGGGTTATCCTCACTCCAAACATGCGAATTGTGCATGTTGAAGACACCATCACCCCCGGTAAACAACACAGAGGATGGAAATGTAGGATGCATTTCACAGTGTCCCAGGTACCACTATAAAAACTGTGCTCTGGGTGGATAATCAACTATTTCCATGTTGTGGACACGCTGTAAGTGAAATGGACGTAACAATTGGTCTCGAAGGAATGTTCTTACATTCGTTCTGATTCGTCCCCATGTTACGTGCAATTGCGCGACTGCTCATTGAAGGATGCCGCTCCACATGGTGCAAGACAGCTTCCTTAAATTGCAGCGTTCTTACCGTGCGACGGCGTCCCTGTCCAGGTAATCTGCTAAATGACCCGGTCTCACGCAGACGTTGGTACACAGCAGCAAACGTCGTATGATGCACGATACGGCGATTAGGATATTGTTTTTGATAAACCCGCTGTGCAGCACGTCCGTTGTGGTGCGCTACGTAGTACGCACCAACCATATCATTGTACTCACTCCAGGTGTATCGCTCCATCAGTTAACAGAGACAATGCACTACTGCACTGGTGGACAGCAGTTGCCTACAACTGAAGATCGTAATACGCCCTCTAACACCTGAAGATCGTAATACGGCCTCTATCAACTGAATAGCGTAACATGCCCTCCACCGGTTTGAATAATCCTCATAGGAAAAAATGGCATTAGGGAAAAATATTTATTTTGATGTCCCCTACAACCTCCCAGAGTTTGTCGGTTTAAATACTTTTCACATCTTGTGAAAAGTGAATACTCTGTTATACCAACTGTCAATGAAAGAAAAAACACCGTCAGAACTGGCCTTGAAGGCCCAACGATACACACGTTTTCCCGACGACTGATGACTTGCCGCGGACCCTGATCGTACGAGTCTGCATTTTGGCTTTCAGGAAACGTTCCACATAGAAAATCACCTCGTCCTCATTCTGGAAACGCCTGCCACGCAATGGTTCTCCTTCCGAGTAATGAGGAAGATGCCTCTGGGTAAGGGGGTTAGGCATTATTTGGCGCAAGTAGGTATTCCGCAGTTTCCATAAAACGCGTAAGGTCAGTGCCGGCCTGTCGCCTTGGAGGAAGGCGTGCCCCGTTTCCTTCCTCTTTCATCCACAGTCCCAGCTTGTTCGCACTCTCATATAATCTCCTTGTCGAGAGGACATTAAACCCTGCTCTTCTTTCCTTTCTTTTACGTGAAGCACCAAATTACTTCTAAATCATTTTTATTATCAGCGGCGAGTTAGTCACTTTGTATCTGCAAAAGCCGCAAATTTCTCCTCAAACACGTATTGCACACAGTTTACCCTCCAAGTTATAACACCCTTCCTATTTCAGAATCAGTTCGATATATCTAAACGAGGTTTTCAGCAAACGGTAATACACAAAGGGGCCAGTATTTTGCTAGAGGGGTTCAAGATCAACTATAGGATTTCTAAGGAGACGATGCACCAACTAACGGCAATTCATATCTCGTGAAAAGTGGAATACTCTGTTATGTCAACTGTCAATAAAAGAAAAAACACAGTCCGAACACGCCTTGAAGGCCCAACTGCCGACCGACCGCCGTGCCATCCTTAGACCTGATGCGGATACATAAGGGCGTATGGTCAGCACGCCGTTCTCCCGGCCGTTGTCACTTTTCATGACCCGTGTCGCTCCTTCTCAATTCAATAGCTGTTCAATTGGCCTCACAAGTGCTGAGGGCACCCCGCTTGCCACCGGCACTCGCCACATCTGGACGGAGACGCATCCAAGTGTTAGCCAAGCCCGACAGCCCTTAACTTCGGTGATGTGGCGGGAACCGCTGTTAGCTCTATGGCAAGGCCATTTTCAACTCTCAATGAAAGTTTTCTCAAATAAATAAAATACATGAAAAAATAGAACTTGTACTGATGTGAAGTCGATGTCTGTTGATGCACTGTGCGGCTGATCCCGGCGGAGGTTCGAGTCCTCCCTCGGGCATGGGTGTGTGTGTTTGTCCTTAGGATAATTTAGGTTAAGTAGTGTGTAAGCTTAGGGACTGATGACCTCAACAGTTAAATCCCATAAGATTTCACACACATTTGAACATTTTTTTAGATCTCTGTTGACACAGCGATGTTTGAACTCCACTTCCTTATCAACACAGCCTGACAACGTTGAACTTACGCTACCTTAACAAACTTCAGCTCCACATTAGCAAAGTTGCTTTTCTTCGAGAAGTTTCACGGCAATAATTTAGACATTTTGTATTACGATAGTCTCCCTTTCGCGAGATATCAAATAAAATAATGATTCCATTGAGAAAACTAACTAGAAATTACATGTCTGTAGGCGAAAATGTTTCCATTACAAAATTACACGGTCCAGTCACACCAGCGTGACCACCACCTATGTTCGACGTCAACATACAATAAGCACTCACAGGTGGCGGCAGTGCCATTGCAGTGTATATAAACCGTGTTCAGAGGTCGCCGAAAACAGTGCAGACATTGTCGTAGTGCGGAAACGCAGCGATTTATCTCATGTCAATATGGGACGATCATTTGCTTATGGGCCAAGGCTGGAAGCATTTCTGAATCTGTTAAATTTGTTACCTGTTCGCGTGCTGCCATGGTTAAAATACACTGTGCTATCGAAAACCAGCGCCGAGGCAACCGTGGTCCATCAGGGGCCATAGATGACAGGGGTGAACGAGATGTCGACGGGTGAATAGACGTGTAACTGTCGAGCAACTGACTGCCCAGATGAACCGAGGGGCCACCGACAGTCCCTCCTCAACGACTGTTCAGCGAACGTCGCTGCACGTGGGCCTGTGCAGGAGGCCATGCTGACCGCTGTTTGTCTGCGAAGGAAGCTGAAATTTCTACGCCAATATCGCAGTTGGACGTCAACTTAGTGGCAAAAGTAGGCCCCTTCAAATAAATCACGTATTATGTTCCTTCGATCAAAGGGCCTTTGCCGTTTACGCCGTGCAACAATTGTCGGGACAGTCCAGGCCGACGGAGGGAGCGTTATAGTCTGAGGGATGATTTGGCGGTATTTCCTGGGTTTCTTCGAGCCGCAATAAATAAATAAAAATATTCCTTGGGTGAGCTCGTCATTCTGGAAGGCACGCTGGATCAAGGCAAGTATGCATCCATCCTTGAGGACAAGGTCCACCGCTCTTGCAGTACGCTGGCCTCTACCACCAGGACAATGCAAGTGTCACGCAGCTCGCACTGTGCGTGCGTGGCTCGAAAGAGCGAGGTCAGTTTACCGAAATCTTCTGCCCACCAGACCCACTGATTTAAACCCAATCAAGACTTATGTGGTACAACTTCGACCCGGCTCTTCGCGCAATGGATCCTCAACCGCGGCACGGAGTAAAATTGACTACGGCACTGTAGTCGGCACGGCTGCACATCCCTGCCGGTACCTTCCAGGACTTCATTGTCTCTCTTCCTTCTCGTCCGCGGCGCAAAAAGTGGTTACTCAGGCTTTTGACATGTGGTCACATTAATGTGACTGGACAGTGTATAGGAATTACTACTCGTACTTTGCTTAGTATCATTCTGAAATGAATGTTTAGATATCTCCAACCGAGATTGAATTTTATTTGATGTATGAAGCCGGCCGGTGTGGCCGAGCGGTTCTAGGCGCTCCAGCCTGTAACCGCGCGACCGCTAAGGTCGCAGGTTCGAATCCTGTTTCGGGCATGGATGTGTGTGATGTCCTTAGGTTATAAGTTCTAGGGGACTGATGACCTCAGATGTAAGTCCCATAGTGCTCAGAACAATTTTTTTAAATTTTTTGTTGTTGTTGTTTGAAGCATGTGCATGCGGTACATTCGAAGAAGAACTGAAACTGAGATACCACTAAAAGACAACATGATGAGAACGGCGCTGGAAGCCCTGGTGAGGGAGAATGCGTGCGTGGCTGACGCCCCGCGGCGTGCGGCGTGTGTGTCCGTAGAAAGTGGGGCCGTGTGGCAACGCGGCGGAGGCGGAGGACTCACCTCTCGTGCCGCGAGTACGGAGTTCCCCCTACCTTCACTGCCTGCCGCTCACATCCCACCAGCTGAAAAGTTCCCATCGCCTCTCACTACTACTAATACTGCTGATGGTGGTCTTTCTTCTTAACTCTGTCGGACTTCCGAATACAATTCTTTCATTTCCTGAATGCTACGCATTGTCGAAGCAGCCATTTTACTCGAACAATTGCTACAGCTTTGATCTCTACATAATTCTTGGTCTCTAGACCTTTACCCGAATATCTTGTCTTTTAATACAATAACCTGTAAGGTGTTGTGTCTAAAAATGTAGCCTATAACTTTCACCTTCCAGCACTCTATTTTTCGTTTTAAAATTCCACGCTCCTTCCCTTCCTGTAGAGCTTCTTGAATTTTTTATTTCCATCCAAAACAAGGAGCACTACCATGTCGAGATATTGTGCACATTTTTCTCAGTAATAATTTATGTCCTCATATATGGAACAAGATCTATATATTACTGTCGGAGAATCAAACAAGTACCTCCATAGCCCTGGAGAATGTCTCCAGCAGCAAAAGGTGAAATCTCACGCAGGAAAACTTGCCTTAGTTTTCAACTTACATGTAGCAATAAACAGGTGCGTGAAAAACAAAACACGGAGAGAGAGACGGCTCACATATTGTAAGACCGTGACTTTCAACATTACAGGAAAGTGAATCGCGAGTCATAAATAAAAAAGGAAGAGACTAAAACAGAAGCAACACAAAAAAATGTGTGTGAAATCTTACGGGACTTAACTGCTAAGGTCATCAGTCCCTAAGCTTACACACTACTTAACCTAAATTATCCTAAGGACAAACACACACACCCATGCCCGAGGGAGGACTCGAACCTCCGCCGGGACGAGCCGCACAGTTCATGACTGCAGCGCCTAAGACCGCTTGGCTAATCCCGCGCGGCTACAGGCAACAGAAATTAAATTTCTCAGAATGGAGAAAAGATGTAGCAGATTGGACAGAATTAGAAATTACGACATTACGAAGAAACTGAGCGTCTACTGCACGAACCAATTAAAGCAGAATAAAATGTACATATTAGCAGTCGGAACAAAAAATGGTTCAAATGGCTCTGAGCACTATGGGACTCAACATCTTAGGTCATAAGTCCCCTAGAACTTAGAACTACTTAAACCTAACTAACCTAAGGACATCACACACACCCATGCCCGAGGCAGGATTCGAACCTGCGACCGTAGCAGTCCCGCGGTTCCGGACTGCAGCGCCAGAACCGCTAGACCACCGCGGCCGGCGCAGTCGGAACAGTCGAAGCTCATCTTGCAAAGTCTTAAGATAAATACATCAAGGAAGAAGAAGACCGGTAAAAAGACGGATCTCGAAAATGGCAAGTGCCTAGCAATTACTTACATGCAGAAAAAGAAGAAAAACGAGGAAATGTCTGAAGATGGCCTTTTAAGCCGAAAACCGGTTAGCAATAAAAGTAATATTTTAAAACAAAAGCAAACTGGTGCTTTTCATTTATTATTAAAAACGAGGAAGTCTAACTCAATGCACTTTGTCCGACGTTTTTAAAGAATTCATTTTTATAACATGTTTGATTACATTAGCAGTAGTATGATAATTAGAGATTGTCATATGTGGTGAACAAATGTTCCAACAATTCCTATTCCGCATTCCATAATTTTCCAACTGCTAGAACACGTTTTCGGGCAGATTAACTGTCTTAATTAAAGAGGTTTCCTTTTCTCTCTCAATACAAGTATTTTTAACCATGTTGGCTCACAAAATACAGTGTAGGACCAGTCATATAATTTTTTCATCTTTGCAGGGTAAACAATGACAAGCATCCGTTTTGCACAAAACACTGGCCTTAATTTTGTCCAGTAAATGAGATCTGCTTAGTTTTTTTTCTGTTGCCTCCGCAAGAAACTTTGACTGCTATTTCGTTTATAGCGTTACGTGGCAGACCCTCGTTTCGTTCCCAGAAACACGCTGGCTTATCGTGTCCGTTATATTATTTTGTAAACAGTTCAGCCATAGCTGAAAACATTCTTTTGGTCACCAGTCGGTAAATACGACACCATTTTCGCCCATAGCGCTTTCATAGTTAACTTTTCTGACTAAATGCACCGTACTCTTTCTTATGATCTGGCTATAGCGTAAGCTGTTTCATATTCCTGTCACACTTCCCACAGTAATATGCAGTGAAACTCTTTAAGCACACCACTTGAATTTTTGTGAGAAAATGGTCGTCTGGAGGGGTGGTCTTCTAAAAGGGCGATCAAGGTAAAATGCGATGCTTAACGTAATCATTTAAACAGAATTAATGACAACAACTGCTACAGTGAAGAACAAGCTCTTATAATGTTTCAATAACCGTAATAATAATACAGTACGTACCTAATCTTTTACGTAATTGGCACCTGCACAAACTTTTTCAGATATTTGTTTACAGTCACATTCTCACATTCCTTTTCCACCTCAGAACGTACGTCACCTTCTGGCTGGAAAGTTCAGAGGCAAGGAACTTGTGTCTAGCAATACTATGTAAGGCAGCACCCGAGATGTTTACTTCTACAGGAATTGCGTCTTCGTCACTATCACTGGTTTGGTTGTAACTGCACTGAGGATCTCGTTTCACTTCCGCAACGACATCTTCCCAATTGTCACACTATTGAAGCATTCAGTTTCTTCGTTCAGTGTAGAAATGTGCAATTCAACACTGGCAGCATCACAGAGGTGACAGTATGTTTACTGATTGATCGCCACCTTCTTCTTCTCCAAGGTCCACATTTTGTGAAGACTGAAAACCAGAATTAATGAAGCAATTTCTAATTGTTTCGCTCTTCACTTCATTCCGTGCACATTAAATCCAACTGAAGCGTCACCTACAGTCACAGTCTTAGCTAGGTCATACACGGATGTGGTGTCGTACATTTTCGCAACGAGGGAATGCAGAAGCTTCTAATTTAATTTAAAAGACCGGATCACTTCTTGGTCAAGAGGCTGAAACACGATTCTGTGTGGGCAGGAAAAAATTTTTGCTTCCACATTTGACAACGTTTCGCTGTAATGACATGGTGTATTAATGACGGAAAGTAGGATTTTACGTTTCTGAATGCTCATTTTTGAATTTAAGTTATTTAACCATGAATGAAAAAGTCACATCACACATGTTGCATGCATG